>NC_077246.1:68154920-68477420 GCF_947179165.1 Solanum dulcamara | reverse complement strand
TAATAGTACTTAAAACATTCTCTAGTTTAGGAAAACTTTCAAGAAAACCTTCTTAGAAGGTTCAACTCCTTCCAACTTCTATCCACACATATATGGGCATATGGAAGAACTAAATCCATATTTTAGGTTAGCCTTACATACCTTGTTTGAAGACTTTGAAGGAACTTGATGTTAGGTCTTCAATGGAAGACTTGAATCCTTGAAACTCTTGAAGGCACCCTTTGTTGGAGATGGATTTGGGGAAGAAGAAGAAGAGAGAGAGAGAAGCTCCTAGGGCTTTTAGAGAGAGAGTGGGGGCTGAAAAATGGTCCCAAAACGTTCAAGGATAGGGTATATGTAATTAGGGAAAAAGTCCAATTTGTCCCTCTTCAAAAATCTGAAAAATGGGCAAAAATCTTGTTGGCGCTATAGTGGCGCGTCGCGCCACTGCAGCGCCAAGCCAAAATAGGCTTAAAAACCTGCACATCTAATAGTGGCGCGTCGCGCCAAGCCCCAAACTACTGAGGCTGTTTTCTGGCGCTATAGTGGCGTGGGACGCCACTGGAGCGCCAAGCCCAAATTTCGCCCAGGCTTGAAATTCCTGCAGTACTAGTCTGTAGTAAAATGGCCATAACTTTTGACTCCGAACTCCAAAAATTGCAATCTTGGTGGAGTTGGAAAGAAGACTCAAATACCTTTAATTTGGTAGGTCGTGGTCCACCCAGTTCTTTATATCCTAGGCGATATGGTCGTTTGAAGTTGACCCTTATACTAACTCGTCCGAAAACTTAATCGATTGGAGTTCTTTGGACTCGACTTGGTGTTAGAGATCCCTTATGACCCCTAAACACCTCTAACACACTTCAAATACTTAGGAATTAGTCCTAACTCACATGTAGAATTACAAGTCCTCCGGCCCGAGTCTACTCACACGTGAAGAAAGGTTTGATTCTTTGCGAAAAATTTTCCGGGGTGTCACACTATCGCGCCACAAACATGCCTCAGTAGTTTGGTCTTTGGCGCGATGCGCCACTGCGAGGTGTGCAGGTTTTAGGCGTAATTGGCCTGGCGCTGCAATGGCGCGACGCGCCACTATCGCGCCAGGTGCATTTTTGCCTATTTTTCAGAACTTTTGAGAAGGGGCAATTTGGGAATTGCCCCAAATTATATATGTATCACCCTAGACTATTTTGGGATCATTTCTTCAGCCCCCAATCTCTCTCTAAAAGCCCTAGAAACCTCTTTTCTCTCTCTCTCTCTCTCTTCTTCTTTCTCTCCAAATCCTTCTCCAACAAGAAGAGTTCCAAGAGCTTCAAGATTTGAGTCCTCCATTGAAGACCCAACACCAAGATTTTCTTCAAAGCTTCACTAAGGTATGTAAGGCTATCTAAAACATGGGTTGAGTTCACCCATGTGCCCTACTCTTGCTTTGAGGTTAGATGTTCATGAAAAATAGAGTTTCTTGGTATGGTTTATGCTTGTATGAACTTTTTCCCCTATGTATTTGATTCTATATGTGTTGATGTTGTTGAGCCAAGGAGTTCCTAAATTGAGCCCTTATGTGAGTATGAGTCGATGAAGATGAAGTTGTTAAATATGTTTTATTAATCTCCTTACCTATGTGGATTATGATGAAAAAGGTTATTTTCCTAAGAAATGTTACCTATTATAAAGTGTGATTTAAAGTCTTGAGTTGTGATGAGTCTCAAAGATTTCTCAAACGGATAGAGTAAATGATTGGTTATATCTATATGTGGTTATAAATGTTCTTTTAAATTTCTTTTGAAAGATATGATTGAGATTGGTTGGATAGTGTGATTGAGAGAGATTTGATCATGGTAGAGTGATGAGTTGACAAGGTTGTAATGAGACTTGTCGATATGAGTTGATTGAGTTAATTGGAGGATAGAATTGATGAGTGGACAAGGTCCTAAATGAGACCATTATGACTTAAATTGAGTTAAGAATGAGGATAGAGTTGATGAGTGGGAAATGTTCCACATGAGTCTAGCCGTGAGGGCTTGTTTGAGATGATTGGAGGGAGTCTTATGAGCATAGAGTCATGGGAGGAGTATCGAGCACCGAAGCGGGCAAGAGTATAGTCCATACTCGAACCCCAGAAACTACGCCGCCAACGTAGGTAGGGATGGAACCGTTAAAGTGGGATGCTTCCCATGGGATGGAACCGTTAAAGTCGGATGTTTCCCATTTTACTATTCTGAAATGATAGGACTTGACTAATCGATGGTATCCATGATTAGGGAGGCATTCATGCCCTGGCAAGGTATGGACGGACGTAGCAACAACGTCTTATTATTGTACTATCACCGGCTCATATGTGATGATTGTCGGTTAAGAGAAACTCCCATTTAGGCCTTGATAGTGCTCCGAGTCAGTTGAGTTAAGTGCCTTATGAGTTAGTCCTGTCTAAACTATTCTTGTTGGACTTAGGACATTTGAGTGAGTTGTTATGTGTATATATATATATATATATATATATGAGTTAATATCCTAAGTTGATATGGATGCTTTCTTGATGTTGTTTCCTCCAGCCGTTTTACATACTCGTACATTTCATGTACTGACGCCATTTGGCCTGCATCATTTTATGATGCAGCGACAGGTACCAGAGATCATCAACCGGTGCTCCGTTGAAGATCCACTTACACTCCCACCTAGTTGGTGAGTCCTCCTAGTACTCGGAGGATATTGTGCCTTCTTGTACAGTTTTGTTGTCAATTCTTCTATTTTGATTGTTGGTAGCCATGGACTTGTCATTGGCACCTTTTAGACTTGGATAGAGGCTTCATAGACTGGAGTGTGGGGAGGTTGAGCGGTTAATTCGAGGAGTCTTATTATTTTTGTTGTTGAGCTGATGAATGCTTGGCCTTCGGCCCTCATATTGTGAATAGTATTTCATTAATTGAGTTCCCACTAAGAAAATGTGATTGAATGAATGAGTGACTGGACCAGGTGGTTCGCTCGGAGGTCAGAAATGGCCTTCGGGTGTCGGTTACATCTAGGGTACCCTCCCGGGGCGTGACAGTGGCGATCCACAACCACTATTGGATTGTCCCCTTTGAAACATGAATGAGTCATCCATAAACTTTGATATATTGCTCAATAAATCAGGCAAAGGGAAAAAAAGTAGCCATTCAAATATTTCAATCTGTTACAACAGGGCTAACAATTCTGGATTTTAGTAACTTCTCTTTTAAGGCAGTTTACCTTATCTTACTTTTTTTGTCCTCTTATCTTGAGGTGTAAAGGCAGGATTTGTAGGCCATTTATGCTGACTTTATGTGGAACACACCATACATGCATGTCAGCCTCTGACAGAAATGCAAGGTAATGTTGCGTACAATAGACCCTTGTGGTCAGACCCTTCCCCGGACCCTGCGCATAGCGGGAGCTTTAGTGCACCGGGCTGCCCCTTTAACTTATTTTCTTCTTGACCAACTTTTACCTTTGAAAAATAATGAGAGAAATGTCAAGTATTTTTAGAAGGTAATTTAAGCACAAAAAGTAATTGTATTTTTTGTTACAAAAATAGATAACAACATTGAAAAAGATTGAGTGCCTAGTTTATTGCAAGCTATAGTACGCTAACTTTTCAAAAAAAACATTCTCTTTCACAGACAAATGTGTGTTCAATGTAAGCCATCTAAATATTACAAACTTACTTAGAAGCTATTCATCCTGTGACATGATTGGTGGAGAAGTATGGGGAATGAAAGAGGGACTTGCATATGGTGTTTATTGACCTAGAAAAGGCATACGACAAAGTCTGGGGGGAAGTCATATGTAAATATCGGGAGGTTAAAGGTGTACTGGTGACTTGTATAATAGAGCCAAAACTCGGGTAAGAACAGTGGGAGTAGACTCATAGCACTTTCTAGTCGAGATGGCGTTGCACTAGGGATCAACACTTAACCCGTTTTTATATTCCTTGATGATGGCTGAATTGATGCGCCATATTCATGATAAAGTGTCATGGTGTATGTTATTTGCAAATAATATAGTACTGATTGATGAGACTCGTGGCAGAGTAAACATTTTGTTGGAGGCGTAGATAAAAATTCTAGAGTCTAAAGGGTCCATGTTGAGCTGGAACAAAACAAAATATTTGGATTGCAGATTAAGTGATTTAGTATGAGGCAAGCATGAAAGTGAGGCTTGATATATAGGCTATTCATAAGAGAGAAAATTTTAAGTATCTTGGGTCTTTTATCCAAGGAAATGGAGCAATCGACAATGATGTCACACATCGTATTGGTGCGACGTGGATGATATGGAGGCTTGCCTCTAGAGTTATGTGTGATGAAAAGGTCCCCTCAAAACTTAAAGTTACATTCTGTAGAGTGGTGGTTAGACTGACTTTGTTGTATGGGGCTGGCTGTGTCTTGGTTAGTCAAAAACTTTCATATCCAAAAACTGTAAGTTGCGGAAATGAGGATGTTGAGATGGATGTGTGGGCATACTATGAGCGATAAATTAGGAATGAGGATATCGGGGACAAGGTGGGAGTGTCCTCAGTGGTGGACAAGATGAGAAAAGCAATACTGATATTGTTGGGCGTGTGAAAAGTAGATGCCCTAGTAAGGAGGTGTAAGAAGTTTGACATAGTAGGTACGAGGAGATGTAGAGGTAGACCGAAAAAGTATTGGGGAGAGGTAATCAGACAGGAGAGGGTGCAACTTCAGCTTACTGAAGATATGACCTTAGATAGAAGGGTACGAAGGTCGCAAATTAAGATAAATGGTTAGTAGGCAGTGGAGCATTGTCTTGCTTTTCGACGGGATTAGGCTTGGTGGTAGTCTGGAGCACCGTGTCGTTCGTAGTATTAGTCTTATACATTTCGTTTCTTACTTTTGTTATCTGTTAACATCTGATATTGTTTTTCTATTATCAAGGGGGGATCCCTTTGTTGCGAACTTAACATAATATTTTAAATATTCTTCTCGAGGAGCATTATGATCTGCTACTCAAATGTTCACTTAGGAAGTGATGACTATTGCAAGTCCCAAAAGATGAATTAGCCTTCTGACTGCCTTAGTTTTACAATAAGTCTATACATTTGTGTTGACTGCTACGGCTCAAAGGCTTAAAGCCTCCTTTGAGCAATGGAGCTAATTACAAGTTTGAAAAGATCTGTACATTCGGTTTTGCATCAACATTTTACATTGATGAATGGGCGTATTAGAAATCAAAATGAGAAAAAAAGTAGTTATCTTCTTAGCTGCTTGAAGTACTTGAAATTGCCTGCTGCAGACATCTCTCAGTCTTTTGATGATTAAGGAATCCCATAAACCAGAAATCAAAATCATCCTCTGTAATTACTTGTATATACTTCTGTGATGGTTTTTCCCTATTTTCACTTTCTTTTGCTTTCATTATCTTACTTATTGGGATCGACACCTGCAATTGTAAACTGGCCTATTAGATTATGCTTTACGTGGCTAGAAAATTAAGAGCTGGCAGAAAAACGGAGCAGAGTGGTACCTTATAGTAGATTCTAAGCAACTTTCCAGTTGGAGATAAGAGCTTTATTGATCTCTCACTGCAGAAAGCAATCTTATCGGTAGAGATGTAGAGAAGGCCTGCTATTGGACCAGTTGTAGTTGATAAATAGCATTGAGAAACCTTCAATAATTTTTCATCATCTCTAACACTAAACTTCTGCTTGAATATCTTCTCCAACCCTCCTACTTGAAGAATTTTTGCTCCAAGGCTCAATTTACCCTTTACAGTCTCTGTTAGCTTTGGGCTTAGGCTCACTGCATAATTATAGTTGCGACTTTAGAATCAATACTTTGTATTGTATATATATGTAATAAGTGCTTCTTTGCATGAATCTTAGCACTTAATGACTCACTTTCAAATACTAACTTCATTATTTGCAAGTTGAAGTTTAGCCATCAGTATTATGATGATAACAATCGTCAAATATTGAAAAATTTGCCTGAGGAGTATTTGATTTTCAATCACAAAAATTCAACTGTTTATTTCCAAAGGCAAAATACTCTCTTTCAATTTCTAATTTCAAATGTAAATGCTTACCATGCTCACGGATGCCTTGTGCAAGACAATCCATCCTTTCTCCCAGTTTGTTCATCTTACTAATCACAGATTTTCCTGCATATTCAAAAATTAATTTTCAATCTTAATGATCTCTTCTTTTCAAGGGTCATTAAATAGTACTCTTTAGAACTACTACAATATCGAGTTGATTCTTCATCAAGAGACGGGGAAAATACTCACGTTGCTTTGATTTAGATAAGATCTTTGCTGTTGCAGATGGAATATGGTTTTGGCAAGAAGATAGGGATAGTAGTCTTTTTGACTGACTTTCAAATGAACATACTGCTGAACTCATGGGAACATTTCCACCGATTAAGTTCTTCATTGCGACTTCTGATCTTGAAGAGGATTGCTGTATTGTTAAGGTAACTGAAATATTGTTATGTTTTGGTTGATGGTTTAAGAACATTCCTTGCAGAACTATATATATATATAAAAGTTGATAACTGTTGCATGAGTCAGCTATTGGTCAATTACAGTAAACTAAATCTCATGTTGCCTTATTTTATTATGAAGATTTGTGTGTACATGTGGTGTTCTCAACTTTTGTGTTGGCAGATCTGGTTTGTGATGTAACCTACTTTTACAAGTTGAGTAAAAGTAAGGGAAAGCTTTCCATTTTGAAGTCATCTTGTCATAATTAGTAAGGTAGTTTAATTCACCCTCAACGACCTTTTTTCCTTTTATATGCAAATGAGCAAATCGACTCGTGAATTCCATTCATGGCCATGTTTCTCTACAGTCACATCCTGTTTAGTTTCTTCTAAACTTGTCATGGTTTATTCAGTTCACTCCTAAATTTTTCTTAGTCTTAATTACCCCTAAATTCTTTTCACAAGCTTTAATGCATAGTAAAATTATCCCAAGTTAGTTTTCTAAGGTTTGTATGATTTAAGGTTGACAAGATAACGATAAGAATTACGACATTAAAGTTAAGTGGTGATTAACAGCCACCACTGGATTGTCCCCTTTGAAACATGAATGAGTCATCCATGAACTTTGATTTGTAGCTCAATAATTCAGGCAAAGGGAAAAAAGTAGCCATTCAAATATTTCAATATGTTACATAGGGCCAACAATTCTGGATTTATTATAACTTCTCTTTTAAGGCAGTCGCCTTATCTCACCTTTTTTGTCATCGCATCTTGAGGTGTAAAGGCCATTCCTGCTGATTTTATGTGGAACACACCATACATGCATGACAAATGATTTAATTCTTATAAGTAAACTAACTCATTTTCTTCTTGACCAACTTTTGCCTTTGAAAAATCTTGAGAGAAATGTCAAGTATTTTTAAAAGGCAATTTAAGCACAAAAGTAATTGTATATTCTATTTGAATAATAGGAAACAACACTGAAGAAGGAAGAGTTTGCCATGTCAAATTCACTGTGCATGTTGAGATATTTTCCATATATTTTTTAGGGGAATCCAAGCAATTGTCTTTAGGAAAGTCTAGTATATTGCAAGCTAACTTATGCTACTTCACGAGAGTCATTATATTTATAGAACTTGCGAGATGACTTTTAAAAAATCGTCTTTTCTCTCACGAACAGATGGGTCTATTCAATTTAAGCCATTCAAATGTTACAAACTAATCACTCAACATTCCCCCAATAATTTGTAATATATCTCATAAAATCATACATAGCAGAAAGTATCTCTGAGAAATATAGGATAAAAATATTATTGAAATGTGTATTTACATTATTACACATCGACCCTATTTATAGACATTACCATACAATCCTTTACCAAGTAGGATACTATTTATTAGTCGTGTTTCTATTACTATTTCTATTCTAAGTAGGATTGTATATACCTATTCCTATTCTAACACTCCCCCTTAAGCTAATGCATACAAGTCATATGTACTTAGCCTGTTACAAATGTAATTAATACGAAGACTGATGAGGGGCTTGGTGAAATATCGGCAAGTTGATCACTCGACTTCACAAAATTGTCTGTCAATGAAATCTCATAAAATACTGGATTTGATGCATAATGTCAGTTAATCTCAATGTGCTTAGTCTTCCCATGAAATACTGAATTTGATGCATAATGTCGATAAAACACAGAGTGAAAAAATTTCAATGTTAAACTTCCTAAATGAAGCTTGAGAAGGCTGTTTCAGACCATAGAGTGAATTACACAATTGATATACAAGGCTACCAGACTCCCCCAAGCAACAAAACTAGGTGGTTGCTCCATATAGACTTCTTCCTCAAGATCAGCATGGAGAAAAACATACAAACTCCACTTGTTATGACCGAAATAATTGAGTGTCATGCGGAAGCTAGCAAAGCAAACCTCGAATGACCATGAGTAAGAAGATCATCGAGAAATATAGCAAAAGAGACACAAACATTTAACATGGTTCAATTAATCTACTTACATCCACAAGAGGAGATGAACAATCCACTATATAAAAGAGAGTACACAATATTGAGAGAAATAACCCCAAACAATTCACTCGGAATAAAAAGAGATTCACACAAGTGTTAACGTAACATTTGTGTCTCACAAATTATTCTCCTAAATAAAACTCTTAAGGCCCCTAAGACTACATTGTGAATGCTACCTACTTAGAAAGTTAGAAGGATTGTGCCTCTATTTATAGAGTCATAAATCTTTTCATACAAGAAAAATGACCAGTCATATATGGAGACTTTGTGTTTTTCTTTTAAGACAAGGAAACCCAATTATGGTAAGAAAATTAGGGCAAACACCCAATAATTCTCCATTTGGCTTGAATTTTTGACAAAATAAATTTGCTCACCTTCTTCATATAATTTTTAACAAATTGCATCTCCTCTCCGTAATCTCCTCCATTAAATCTATGCCTCGACACGGAGAACCCCTCTGAAAAAATTTCTCCAACAAAAATCCTCATTACTGTCAAATAGGTAGCGGCTACACTAAACCCTCCAAGATAAACATCCATTTTTAACCTGGTTCTGATATCATGTGAGAAATCTAGGACAAAAATATTATTGAATTGTGTATCTACATTATTACACGGAGACCCTATTTATCGACACTACCATACAATCCTTTACCAAGTAGGATGCTATTTATTATTCCTACTATTTCTATTCTTATTTCTATTCTAAGTAGGAATGTATATACCTATTCTTATTCTAACTATATCTTGTATTGATTTGAACTTTCCATTAGTGTAAAATCTTTAATGAATGACTAAGTTGATGGTATCCAAATATTTGAACGGTTCATTATGTCAAACTGGGAGTACCATACACATAATAATATTTAGTAGCGAACTAACCGGTGTTTTGCTCTTAGCACTTTTACGACCATGCACTTAATCTTGATCCCCTGAATATTTACAAGACCAACCCTTTAGATCTTATTTGAAGCAGCACTACTTTGATATTTATATAAGTGGAGTTAGCTGTTGGGTTTAATTGATAGTTTGAATGGGAAATTGAGGGAAAAAGAAGTGGAGAGGAAAATGATATGTTCTCTCTTGTTTTATTAAATAAGATTTGGTCCCACATAGGTGGTGGAAATGAAAAGTCTCCTACTTAAAAGTAGAAGCACTCCTTCATGTTGCTAAAGGGTCAAAAAGAGGGTATCCCCTCGCGTAGTCGTCGTCGTCGCTCGCTCGGCTACGGCTACGGATTTGGATTTGGATTTGGATTTGGTCAATTGATATGATTGATTGATAATCTTTTTAGACCAAATTTTGTTAAAATTTTAATTAATTAATATTATTTATTTATTTAATTAATTAAGTGAAAAAATCCTGACCCGTGACCCGTTTCTATTCCGGATTAATTTAAAATTTCCCTCCGTTTTCCAACGGATTTTTGAAAGGTTGCAACCTTGTCCGAAAAGTTGCAAACCTTTTCTCAACAGGCAAACCTTTTTCCAACAGGTGTCTTTTCTTAAAAGGTGTAAACAGTCTATATATATCTATTAATCCTCAGAATGTTCCATACGAAAATTCTGAAATAACATCTTCTTCTTCTTCTTCTTTCTGCACTTCCTAAAATCGTGTGATATACATCCTTCTAGTGGTTCACAGTCATCAAAGATTTGCAGTACCTCTACTTTGGTGAGTAAATCGTTCTATCCTGGGAGGAAAGATTCCAAAACCTCGGATACTTTGAGGGGAATAATTTCCTTAAGGACACACTGTGCATTCAGTGGGCTCGATTTTGTTCTTGCATTGATTTTTTCAGATTCTGTGTTTTATTACCTTTAGTTGTTGTTACTGTTTTTAATATTTACAATACAGTTTAATAAGAATCTTAAGGAAATTATCGTTATTTTGTTTTTCTAATTAAACTGTATTCTGTTTTTGGAGACTAAAACCTGTGTGGTTTTCTACTCTGTATGAAATAAATATTCTGACTTGAAGAGTATAAAAACTTCGTTGGAATATTAAAGTTCATACTTGTACAATGATTTGAAGAGTATAAAAACTTCATCGTTGTTTTTGTAAAAAGTCTGATATTCTGAAATATTAAGACAGTTTGTCTATTTTGACAGTGAAAAGAAATGACAAGTGATACTGCTACTACTTCTGCGACTGTTGCTGCAACAAGCCGCACTTTTGTGCCACCGGCAGAAAAACCAGGAAAATTTTCTGCAGCTAACTTCAAAGGATGGCAGCAAAGGGTGTTCTTTTGGCTTACCACTCTTGGTATGCAGAAGTTCACCAACGAAGACCCTCCTGTGCCCGCTGCTGATATGCCGGCCAATGAAAAGTTTATGATTACTGAGGCATGGACACAGGCAGATTTTCTATGCAAGGGCTACATCCTAAGTGCTTTGGATGATGATTTGTATAATGTCTACAGTGCTGTGAAAACTTCTAAAGAATTATGGGATGCACTTGAGAAGAAGTACAAGAGTGAAGATAGATAGCAGAACTGTTGGAACCCAGGTTCAAGAACTACAACTTATTTTTCATGACCTTATTGCTGAAGGTATGGTAGTTAATGAAGCATTTCAAGTGGTTGCAATGATAGAAAAGTTGCCTCCTTCATGGAGAGATTTCAAAAATTATCTAAAGCACAAGCGCAAGGAAATGAAGTTGGAAGATCTTGTGATTCGTCTCAAGATTGAGGAAGATAACAAAACAGCAGAAAAAAAGTCGCGTGGAAATTCAACAATTATAGGAGCGAACATCGTTGAAGATGTTGCTCCAAAGAATAAGAAAAGGAAGCAACCTTTTGGAAAGAATCAGGAGCAAAACAAGAAAAAGTTCAAGCACAATTGTTATAATTGTGGGAAAGTTGGACACAAAGCTCCAGAGTGTTGTCTTCCAAAAAAGGACAAGAGAAAGGGACAAGCCAATATGGTGGAAAATAAAGAAGATATAAATGATTTGTGTGCAATGCTATCAGAATGCAACCTAGTAGGTAATCCCAAAGAATGGTGGCTTGATTCGGGAGCTACTTCGCATGTGTGTGCAGTCCGAGAAGCATTCTCTACTTATTCCCCTGCAGCACCTGATGCGATGATCTATATGGAAAATTCTGCAACTGCTAAGATTGAAGGATATGGGAGAGTATTTCTGAAAATGACATCCGGCAAGGTGGTGACACTGAACAAATTATATCATGTTCCAGAAATGCAAAAGAATTTGGTGTCTGCCGGCCTTCTAATCAAGAATGGATTCAAGTGTGTTCTAGTTTCAGACAAAGTAGTTGTCAGTAAGAATGAAATGTATCTAAGAAAAGGCTACCTCACTAAGGGTCTTTTCAAACTAAATGTAATGGTTGTTGATGATAATAAAGTTCAAGCTTCTTCTTACTTACTTGAGTCAAATAATTTATGGCATTCACGTTTAGGACATGTCAATCATAAAACCTTGCAAAAATTGATTAATTTAAATATATTGCCTAACTTTGATTGCAATAAATCAAAATGTCAAGTATGTGTTGAATCTAAGTATGCTAAGCATCCTTATAAATCTATTGAAAGGAATTCTAGTCCCATAGAATTGATTCACACAGACATTTGTGATATGAAGTCTACACCAACTCGTGGTGGAAAGAAGTATTTTATAACTTTTATTGACGATTGCACTCGATATTGTTATGTATATTTGCTTAATAGTTAGGATGAAGCAATTGATGCATTTAAACAATACAAGAACGAAGTGGAAAATTAATTGAATAATAAGATAAAAATGATTAGAAGTGATAGGGGTGGAGAATACAAATCTCCTTTTGAAAAGATATATTTAGAATATGAAAATTATTCATCAAACTACTGCCCTCTACACACCTCAATCAAATGGAATTGCGAAAAGGAAAAACCGAACATTAAAAGAAATGATGAATGCTTTATTAATAAGTTTCGGTTTACCGCAGAACTTGTGGGGGGAAGCTATTCTTACAGCTAATCGAATACTCAACAGAGTACCCCACAGCAAAACACAAACTATTCCATATGAACTATGGAAAGGAAGAAAACCCAACTTGAAATATTTCAAAGTGTGGGGGTGTTTAGCAAAGGTCCAATTTCCTTTGCCCCAAAGGGTAAAAATCAGACCAAAGACCGTGGATTGTGTTTTTATTGGCTATGCTACAAATAGCAAAGCTTGTCGATTTTTGGTTCACAAATCGGACAATCCTGAAATTAATGTTAATATGGTAATTGAATCAGATAATGCTGAATTCTTTGAAAATATTTATCCATATAAAACTAAAAGTGAGTCCTCAACTGATAGATCTTAATGACTATGAGTAGAACCAAAGGAAAGTAAACTAACCGAAGAGGATCCAAGGCGTAGCAAACGTCAAAGGATATCTACTTCTTTTGGACAAGATTTTGTGACATTTTTGCTTGAAAATGAGCCTCAAACATTTAAAGATGCAATGTCTTCTTCTGATTCAGCATTTTGGAAAGAGGCAATCAATAGTGAGATTCAATCAATTTTGAATAACCATACATGGGAATTGGTTGATCTTCCTCCTGGAAATAAACCTTTAGGATCAAAATGGATATTTAAAAGAAAAATGAAAGTTGATGGCACTATTGATAAATATAAGGCAAGACTTGTGGTCAAAGGTTATAGACAAAAAGAAGGTCTTGATTACTTTGACACATACTCGCCGGTAACAAGAATAACATCTATTCGGGTGTTAGTGGCACTTGCAGCTGTATATGGTCTTGAAATTCATCAAATGGATGTTAAGACGACTTTCTTAAATAGAGAATTGGAGGAAGAAATTTACATGGAACAACCTGAGGGTTTCGTAGTTCCATGTAAAGAAAAGAAAGTGTTCAAACTTGTTAAGTCACTTTATGGACTTAAACAAGCACCTAAACAATGGCATGCAAAATTTGACCAAACAATGTTGGCAAATGGATTTAAGATTAATGAGTGTGACAAATGTGTTTACATTAAAAATACTCCAAATCATGAAGTCATTGTTTGTTTATATGTTGATGACATGTTGATAATGAGTAAAGACATTGCCGATGTAAATGCTACGAAGCGTATGCTTGCTAGCAAATTTGACATGAAAGACTTAGGGGTTACTGCCTTAATCTTAGGAATTAGGATCCATAAAACTCCACAAGTTCTAGCATTATCACAGTCACATTATATTGAAACCATTCTTGATAAGTTCAAGTATTTAAATTTTAATGTTGCAAAAACTCCAATTGATGTAAGTTTTGCACTTCAAAAAGGTAAAAGTGACTCACAATTGGACTATGCACGAGTTTTGGGAAGTTTGATGTATATTATGAATTGTACACGACCAGATATAACATGTGCTATTAGCAAGTTGAGTTGATTCACGAATAATCCCAATCAAACTCATTGGATGGCAATAAAACGAGTCTTGGGGTATTTGAAACACACCCAAAACTATGCTTTACATTATAATAAATATCCCGCAGTATTTGAGGGATATAGTGATGCAAACTGGATCACCGGATCATCTGAAGTTAAATCCACAAGTGGATATGATTTCACCGTTGGTGGAGGCGCAGTGTCTTGGAAATCATCAAAATAGACATGCATCGCCCGCTCTACAATGGAGTCTGAATTTATAGCTTTAGACAAGGCTGGTGAAGAAGCTGAATGGCTTCGAAATGTTTTAGAAGATATTCCATTTTGGCCAAACCTTTGGCACCCATATGTATACATTGTGATAGCCAAGCGGCAATAGGGAGGGCAGGAAGCGTTATGTATAATGAAAAATCGCATCACATTCGATGGCGACATAATACTATTAGACAACTACTCTCTAGTGGTGTTATCACTATTGACTACGTAAAGTCAAGAGATAAGTTATCAGATCTACTAACAAAAGGCTTATCTAGAGAGGCTGTTGAAAGATCATCGAGGGGAATGGGGTTAAGGCCTAGGACAAGTCATCATGGCAGTAACTCCACCTAGTAGACTGGAGATCCCAAGAACTAGGTTCAAAGAGATCAAACAAAGTTATGATTGACGGTTCAACATTGTCAAATAACTCAATCCATTCTCGTGATGATGACAATGTTCAGAAATAAAGGATAAAACCTTAAGGCTTTTTATTGAGTTAATACAACATTAAAGGTTTTTTAATGATTATCTAAGTATGGCAGAAAATAACTAGATAGTGTGTCTATAGGACTACACGTTTAGAAATCACCTATGTGAATGTGAAGTATAAGCCGCTTCAAGGGAAATGACGGTAAAGGCCCATTCTCTATGCATTCACGAAACCAGGCAGTGTTCATGGCTGAAAAGAACACAACCATGAGAACCATAGATGGTTGATGATTAATTGTGTGACTTATGTTGTCTAGTTATACAATAAAGTTCGACGGTTCAAAGATATCGCATCTACCGATTGATCGAGTATGTAACACCCCTCAAATTTTTCCAAAGATTCGAACCCTTCTTGTGTTTGGGAGGGGGTCGAACCCGAGTATCTTGAAATATATTCGTGAGTTAAGATCAGTCTCTAAGGGACTGAGTAGTGTTAGAGGTGATGTGGGGTCACCAAGGAACCCTAGGACCGAGCTAAGCCCAAAAGATCCGCTGTGGCTAAGTTTAGGATGAGTTCATATAAGGGTCGACTTTTGACGACCCTATCTTTTGAAGGACATCAATCTAGGTGGCCCACGACCTATCAAAGTAAAGGTCGTTGAGTCTTCTTTCCAATACCACCAAGGACGTAAATTTTGGAGTTCGGAGTTAAAAGATATGACGATCCTAAGATGAACTTGCACGGTAGGAATTTCATTTTTGGCCTGGGTTGCAACTGCTGGGGAAATGGCCTTGGCACTGTAAGATCGCGACGCACCACTATAGCACCAGAAACATGCCTCAATAGTTTGGTCCTTGGCGCGATGCGCCACTAAAAGTTGTGCAGGGTTTTTCAGGCCAAATTTCCAAAACCCAGAAAATTTGGCCTTGGCGCTATAAGGGTGCGACGCACCACTATCGCGCCAGAAACATACCTCAGTAGTTTGGTCTCTGGAACGGCGCTCCACTACAAGGTGTGCATGTTATAGGCGTGTTTCAGCCTGGCGCTGTAATAGCGCGATGCGCCACTATCGCGCTAGGTGCATTTTTGCCTATTTTTTAGAACTTTTGAGAAGGGGCAATTTGGGAATTGCACCAAATTATATATGTATCACCCTAGACTATTTTGGGATTATTTCTTCAGCCTCCACTCTCTCTTTAAAATCCCTAGAAACCTCTCATCTCTCTCTCTCTTCTTCTTCTTCCTCTCCAAATCCTTCTCCAACAAGAAGAGTTCCAAGAGCTTCAAGATTTGAGTTCTCCATTGAAGACCCAATATCAAGGTTTTATTCAAGTCTTCACTAAGGTATGTAAGGCTATCTAAAACATGGGTTAAGTTCACCCATGTGACTTACTCTTGCTTTGAGGTTAGATGTTTATAAGAATAAAGTTTCTTGGTATTGTTTGTGTTTGTATGAACTTGGTCCCCTATCTATTTGATTCTATATGTGTTAATGTTATTGAGCTAAGAGGTTCCAAAAATGATCCCTTAGTTGAGTATGAGTGATGAAGAAATGAGTTGTGAAATATGTTCTATTTATCTTCTTACTATGTAAATTATGATAAAGGATGCTATTTTTTTAGAATGTTGCTCAATATGAAATGTCTATTTAAAGTCTTGAAATTGTGATAAGCCTCAAAGATTTCTCAAATGAATGAAAGAAATGATTGATTATATCTAGATGATGCTATATATGTGCATTTAAATTCTTTTGAAGATATGATTGAGATTGATCAGATAGTATGATCAAAAGAGATTCAATTGTGATAGAGTTGATGAGTTGATAAGGTTGTAATAAGACTTGTTGATGTGATTTGATTGAGTTGATTGGATGGAGTTTTATGAGCATTGCGTCTTGGAGGAGTATCGAGCACCGAATTGGGCAATAGTATAGTCCATACTCGAACCCAATAATTGCGTCGCCAAACGTAGGGGGGATGGAATCTTTAAAGTCAGATGCTTCCCCAAGAGATTTGTCCTGACATTATAGGACCTAGTTGGATTGGATCCATTTTTTTCTAATTCATTCATACCTTGGCAAAGTATGAACGGACGCGGTAACAACGTCGGTTTATTGTACTTTCACTGGCTCATAAGTGATGGTTATCGAATAAGAGAAACTCCCAAATAGGTCTTGATAGTACTCTGAGTCAGATTGAGTTGAATTGTATGTGATTGGTCCCGTCTAAATCATATTATTATTTAGACTTAGGACATTTGATTGAGTTGGTATTCCTCTTGAGTTGAGCTTCCGAGTTGATAAATTCTTCCTTAATGTTCGTTGTATTCGGCCATTTTACATACTCATATATTTCATGTACTGACTCAATTTGGCCTGCATCATTTCATGATGCAGAGACAGGTACCAGAGGTCATCAACCGGCGCTCCGTTGAAGATCCACATACACTCTCAGCTAGCTGGTGAGTCCTCCTAGTTTTCGGAGGATGTTGAGCCTTCATGTACAGTTTTGTTGATATTTCCTTTACTTTGATTGTTGGTAGCCATGGACTTGTCATTGGCACCTCTTAGACTGTGATAGAGGCTTCATAGACTAGAGTGTGGGGAGGTCGAATAATTATTTTGAGAAGTCTTATTTTATTGCCTTGTTAGGTTGTAAATGTTTGGCCTTCGGCCTTATATATGAATAGTATTTCTTTAATTGAGTTATCCGCTAAGAGAATATGATTGATTGAATGTGTGACTGGACCAGGTGGTTCGCTCGGAGGTCAGAAATGGCCTTCGAGTGCTGGCCACGCTTAGGGTACCCTCCCGAGGCATGACAAATATGGTATCAGAGCACAGAGTTCAAGTGTCCTAGGAAGTCTATGAAGCCGTGTCTAGTAGAGTCTTGCTTATGGGTGTGTTGTCCACCACACTTATAAGCAGGAGGCTATAGGACATTAGGAAATTGTTTCACTACTTTCATACTCTGAATTCGTGCGATGGAGTTAAACTCTAAGAAATTTCCCTTCTAATTAGTGCATTTATACGTTACAGATAATGCCTCCTAAGCGTACCGCTAGCTAGAGGAATGTTGATAATGCAGGGATGCCACAGTCAGAGGCACGCCCACCAAGGGCTAGAGGCCGACCCGTGAGATATGTGGAGGCACCTCAAGTGCCATCTACTCCACTTGTACCTACATTAGAGGCTGAATTTCGAGGGGAAATTGCAATGCTCACGCAACTAATGGCTGCCCAAAGTGGTAATCAGAGTTCGCCGACTCTCAGCTCTAGTTCCCAAGAGCCATCTACTGCCACTAGAATTAGAGACTTTCTAAGGATGAATCCAGCGGCATTCACGGGTTCTAAGGTCAATGAAGATCCCCAAAACTTTATCAATGAGATGTAGAAGATTCTGAAAGCTATTCATGCTACAGAAATCGAGGAGGTCGAGTTGGTGTCTTATCAACTCAAAGATGTGGCAAACATTTGGTACAACCAATGGGAACAGAGTAGGGGTGAAGATGCTGAACCTGCTAGATGGGATGAGTTTGAGGGAGCCTTCCTTGACCACTTCTTTCCCCGAGAATTGAGGGAAGTGAAAGTGGAGGAATTTGTAAACCTGAAATAGGAGGGTATGTCGGTTAAGAGGTATGGCCTAAAGTTCATCCAGCTGTCCAGGTATGCTCCAGAAATGATTCCAGATATGAGGTCAAAGATGAGGAAGTTCGTCTCTGGATTAGGGAGGCATGTGAAGAAAGAGTGCAAGGCAGCATTATTGATCTCGGATATGGATCTTTCCAGATTAATGGTGTATGCTCAACACATAATGGAGGAGAAAAGCAAAGACAGAGAAGAGCACCTGAGCAAGAAGGCAAAATCAGCGGGCCCTGAGGGTGAACTGAGGCAAAGCAAGGGCAACAGGTCCTTCTTCCAAAAGAGGCCTTCCAACTATGCCTCATCTATCGCCAGTGCACCGATGCCGCAGAATAGGTATGATTGGCAGGGACAAGGTCGCTAGAATTTCAGACCCCAGGGTTCTCAATCCTAAGCTAGCATGGGTCAAGGTGCGCAAGGGAAGCCACCATACATCAAGTGTGGTAAGTTTCACTTGGGAGAGTGTAGAGAGGGAAGGATGGGTTGTTATAAATGTGGTCAAATAGACCATTTTCAAAAGGAGTGTCCAGCATGGGGGAATAAATCCAGTTCTATACCACCGCACCACCAGCTAGGGGTAATTAGAGGGGTGCTACTTCAGGTACGAATGGAGGTACAAACTGCCTATATGCCATGGGCAGTCGCCAAGATCAGGAGAACTCTCCAAACATCGTGACGGGTATGATTCGAGTCTCTTCTTTCGATTGTTATGTATTGATAGATCCGAGTGCCGCCCTATCTTTTGTGACTCTTTATGTGGCTAGTAAATAAAATAAAATTCCTGAATGTCTTCTTGAGCCTTTTAGTATGGTCACTCCTGTCGGTGATTCTATCTTAGCTGGGAGAGTCTATAGAGATTGCACTATGTCCATTTATTACAGGGATACTTTGGCCGACCTAGTTGAGTTGGACATGGTTGATTTTGATGTGATCCTTGGCATGGACTGGCTCTATGTCTGTTATGCCTCTATTAATTGTAGAACTCAGATTGTCACGTTCAAATTCCCGAATGAGGTTGTCATAGAGTGGAAGGGTAGTCTTGTTGCGCCTAAGGGTAAGTTTATTTCATACCTTAGGGACAGGAAGCTAATCTCACAAGGGTGTGTTTATCACATTGTCCGAGTGAAAGATGACAGTACTGAGTCTCCATCCTTTGAGTCGGTTCTGATTGTCAATGAGTTTTCGGATGTCTTTCCTAAAGATTTGTCTGGAGTCCCTCCTGATAGGGAGATCGACTTTGGGATTGATGTTCTTTCTGATACCTATCCTATCTCAATTCCTCCTTATAGAATAGCCCCAGCCGAGTTGAAAGAGTTGAAGGAGCAGTTGAAGGACTTGTTAGATAAGGTATTTATTAGGCCGAGTGTCTCACTATGGAGAGCTCCGGTCCTATTTGTTCGAAAGAAAGATGGGTCCCTTAGGATATGTATTGACTACAGGCAGCTCAATAAGGTCACCGTAAAGAACAAATACCCTCTCCCCAGAATAGATGATTTATTTGATAAGCTTTAGGGTGCCACGTGCTTCTCAAAGATAGACTTGAGATCCGGTTACCACCAGTTGAAGGTGAGAGAATGTGATATTCCGAAGACTGCTTTCCGGACTCGTTATGGCCACTTCGAATTTTTGGTCATGTCCTTTGGGTTGACTAATGCCCCCGCCGCTTTTATGGATCTCATGAACCGAGTATTCAAGCCATATCTTGATATGTTTGTGATTGTGTTCATAGATAATATTCTGGTTTACTCCAAGAATGAGGAGGAGCATGCCCATCATCTTAGAGTCGTCTTACAAACTTTTAGAGACTAGGTATTGTATGCAAAGTTCTCCAAATATGAATTTCGTCTTGCATTAGTGGACTTCCTAGGCCACATTATATCTGGAGATGGTATTCAGGTTGATACTCAGAAAATTGAGGCAGTGAAGAGTTGGCCAGACCCACATCCCCGATAGAGATAAGGAGCTCCTTGGGTTTGGCTGGCTATTATCGAAGGTTCATAGAGGGATTCTCCTCCATATCATCACCATTTACTAAGCTGACTCAAAAGAAGGCTAAGTTCCAATGGTCCGAGGCTTGTGAGGAGAGTTTCCAAAAATTGAAGACTAAGCTAACCACTGCCCCTGTTCTAACCTTGCCCGATGGTGCAGAGGGTTTTGTGATCTATTGTGATGCATCCAGAAATTGTTTGGGTTGTGTGTTGATGCAAAGGGTGAAGGTGATAGCCTATGCTTCAAGACAGCTTAAGGTTCACGAGAGGAATTACCCAACTCATGACCTTGAGCTAGCGGCTGTGGTGTTTGCGCTTAAAATCTGGCGCCACTACCTGTATGGAGTGCATATCGATGTCTTCACCGATCACAAGAGCTTGCAATACGTCTTTAGCTAGAAGGAACTCAACCTGAGGCAAATGAGATGGCTTGAGCTACTCAAGGACTATGATATGAGCATCCTCTACCATCCAGGTAAAGCTAATGTTGTAGCTGATGCTCTTAGCAGGTTGTCTATGGGTAGCACTACCCACATGGAGGAAAGAAGGAGAGAATTGACGAAGGAGGTACATAGATTAGCCCGATTAGGAATTCATCTGGAAAAGATCAATAAAGGCGGAGTTACTATTCAGGATGGGTCTACGTCCTCACTTGTGGCAGAGGTAAAGGAGAAGCAAGACTAAGATCCTATCCTTCTCCAATTGAAGGGAGTTGTTCACAAATAAGAAGTAATGGTTTTCACCAAAGGGGGAGATGGTGTGTTGAGGTACCAAAATAGATTATGTATGCCGAATGTCGATGATGTTCGAGAGAGGATTATGGCCGAAGCATATAGTTCCAGGTACTCCATTCATCCAGGCTCCATAAAAATGTATCATGACTTGAAGGAAATCTATTGGTGGAGTGGGATGAAGAAGGATATTGCGGAATTTGTTTCCAAGTGCCCGAATTGCCAACAGGTGAAGGTTGAGCATCAAAGGCCATGTGGTTTGGCCCAAAACATAGAAATTCCAGAATGGAAGTAGGAGATGATCAACATGGACTTTATTACAGGCTTGTCGAAGTCCCGAAAGCAACATGATTCCATTTGAGTGATTGTGGATAGAATGATGAAATCAGCTCACTTCTTGGAAGTTAAGACTACTGATACCACAAAAGATTATGCAAAGTTGTATATGCAGGAGGTCGTCAGATTGCATGGGGTCCCTTTGTCTATCATCTCAGACAGAGGAACTCAATTCACTTCCCAATTTTGGAAATCCTTTCAAAAGGGATTAGGTTCGAGGGTGAGCTTGAGTACAGCCTTTCATCCCCAGACAGATGGCCAAGCAGAGCACACCAGACATTGGAAGATATGTTTAGGGCATGTGTGCTTGACTTCAAGGGAAATTGCGATGATCACTTACCTCTCATAGATTTTACATACAACAATAGCTATCATGCAAGCATTCAAATGGCTTCTTATGAAGCTTTGTATGGGAGGAGGTGTAGGTCTCCCATTGGGTAGTTTGAAGTTGGTGAAGCCGAGTTGATTGGGCCTGACCTTGTTCATCAATCCATGGAGAAGGTGCGAGTTATTCGAGAGAGGCTAAAGACAGCCCAAAGCCGCTAAACATCTTACACCGATGTGAGGAGGAGAGACTTAGAGTTTGAGGTGGTTGATTGGGTGTATTTGAGAGTGTCACCCATGAAGGGTGTCATGAGGTTTGGAAAGAAGGGGAAGCTTAGTCCTCAATATATTGGTCCTTACCAGATCTTGAGGCGGATGGGGAGTGTTGCTTATGAGTTGGAGTTGCCTTCAGAGCTAGCCTCTATTCATCCGGTATTCCACTTTTCGATATTGAAAAAGTGCTTGGGCGATCCCTCGTTGGTAGTCCCCATTGATAGTATTGGAATTAAGGATAACTTGTCTTATGAAGAGGTTCCGGTCCAAATTCTTAATCGCCAAGTTCGTAAACTGAGGAACAAAGAAGTGCCTCAGTCAAAGTCCTGTGGAGAAACTAATTTATTGAGGAAGCCACATGGGAAGCTGAGGAAGCCACATGGGAAGCTGAGGAAGCCATGAAATCTAAATATCCCCATCTATTCGTGCCTACCGAGGAGAATGTTGAAGGTAATGACCATTTCCTTGACTTGAATTTATTTGTGCCTTCTTGAGTCTTGATCGATAATTGATTGAGAATTTGACTGATTGAATGACTGAGTTTTGATTGTGATTTGCACTCCGAGTCTATTATTGATTTTTCGTCATTCAAGGACGAATGATCCCAAGGGGGAGATAATGTAATACCCCTCAAATTTTTCCAAAGATTCGAACCTTCTTATGTTCAGGAGGGGGTCGAACCCGAGTATCTTGAAATATATTCGTGAGTTAAGATGAGTCTCTAAGGGACTGAGCAGTGTTAGAGGTGATGTGGGGTCACCAAGGACCCCTAGGACCAAGCTAAGCCCAAAAGATCCGTCGTGGCTAAGTTTAGGATGAGTTCATATAAGGGTCGACTTTTGACGACCCTATTTTTTGAAGGACGTCAATCTAGGTGGCCCACGACCTATAAAAGTAAAGGTCGTCGAGTCTTCTTTCCAACGCCACCAAGGACGTAAATTTTAGAGTTCGGAGTCAAAAGATATGACGATCCTAAGATGAACTTGCACGGCAGGAATTTCATTTTTGGCCTGGGTTGCAACTGCTGGGGAAATGGCCTTGGCACTGTAAGAGCGCGACGCACCACTATAGCACCAGAAATATGCCTCAATAGTTTGGTCCTTGGCGCGATGCGCCACTAAAAGTTGTGCAGGGTTTTTCAGGCCAAATTTCCAAAACCCAGAAAATTTGGCCTTGGCGCTATAAGGGTGCGACGCACCACTATCGCGCCAGAAACATACCTCAGTAGTTTGGTCTCTGGCACGGCGCTCCACTACAAGGTGTGCATGTTATAGGCGTGTTTCAGCCTGGCGCTGTAATAGCGCGATGCGCCACTATCGCGCTAGGTGCATTTTTGCCTATTTTTTAGAACTTTTGAGAAGGGGCAATTTGGGAATTGCACCAAATTATATATGTATCACCCTAGACTATTTTGGGATTATTTCTTCAGCCTCCACTCTCTCTTTAAAAGCCCTAGAAACCTCTCATCTCTCTCTGTCTTCTTCTTCTTCCTCTCCAAATCCTTCTCCAACAAGAAGAGTTCCAAGAGCTTCAAGATTTGAGTTCTCCATTGAAGACCCAATATCAAGGTTTTCTTCAAGTCTTCACTAAGGTATGTAAGTCTATCTAAAACATGGGTTGAGTTCATCCATGTGCCCTACTTTTGCTTTGAGGTTAGATGTTCATAAGAATAGAGTTTCTTGGTATTGTTTGTGTTTGTATGAACTTGGTCCCCTATCTATTTGATTCTATATGTGTCAATGTTATTGAGCTAAGAGGTTCCAAAAATGAGCCCTTAGTTGAGTATGAGTGATGAAGAAATGAGTTGTGAAATATGTTCTATTTATCTTCTTACTATGTAGATTATGATAAAGGATGCTATTTTTTTGAGAATGTTGCTCAATATGAAATGTCTATTTAAAGTCTTGAAATTGTGATAAGCCTCAAAGATTTCTCAAATGGATGAAAGAAATGATTGATTATATCTAGATGATGCTATATATGTGTATTTAAATTCTTTTGAAGATATGATTGAGATTGATCGGATAGTATGATCAGAAGAGATTCGATTGTGATAGAGTTGATGCGTTGACAATGTTGTAATAAGACTTGTTGATGTGATTTGATTGGATGGATTTTTATGAGCATTGCGTCTTAGGAGGAGTATCGAGCACTGAATTGGGCAAGAGTATAGTCCATACTCGAACCCAATAACTGCGTCGCCAAACGTAGGGGGGATGGAATCGTTAAAGTCGGATGCTTCCCCGAGAGTTTTGTCCTGACATTATAGGACCTGGTTGGATTGGATCCATGATTTGTTAATTCGTTCATACCTTGGCAAAGTATGAACGGACGCGGCAACAACGTCGGTTTGTTGTACTTTCACTGGCTCATAAGTGATGGTTGTCGGATAAGAGAAACTCCTAAATAGGTCTTGATAGTACTTTGAGTCAGATTGAGTTGAATTGTATGTGATTGGTCCCGTCTAAATCATATTATTATTTAGACTTAGGACATTTGATTGAGTTGGTATTCCTCTTGAGTTGAGCTTCTGAGTTGATAAATTCTTCCTTAATGTTCGTTGTATTCGGCCATTTTACATACTTGTACATTTCATGTACTGATGCTATTTGGCCTGCATCGTTTCATGATGCAGAGACAGGTAGCAGAGGTCATCAACCGGCGCTTTGTTGAAGATCCACATACACTCTCAGCTAGCTGGTGAGTCCTCCTAATTTCTGAAGGATGTTGAGCTTTCATGTATAGTTTTGTTGATATTTTCTTTACTTTGATTGTTGGTAGTCATGGACTTGTCATTGGCACCTCTTAGACTGTGATAGAGGCTTCATAGACTGGAGTATGGGGAGGTCGAACAATTATTTTGAGGAGTCTTATTTTATTGCCTTGTTGGGTTGTAAATGTTTGGCCTTCGGCCATATATATGAATAATATTTCTTTAATTGAGTTATCCGCTAAGACAATGTGATTAATTGAATGTGTGACTGGACCAGGTGGTTCGCTCGGAGGTCAGAAATAGCCTTCGAGTGCCGGCCACGCCTAGGGTACCCTCACGGGGCGTGACAAAGTATATCCTATATAAGTTCACTATGAAAAGTTCAAAGGGAAACCTACTTATCCAGATGCAATTAATCTTCGCTTGTATATCACACACTTATCCTTGCATTCCTTTATCTTGTAGACATTCCCCATTCATGTGGGGGATTGTTGGGTTTAATTGATAGTTTAAATGGAAAATTGAGGTAAAAAGAAGTGGAGAGGAAAATGATATGTTCTCTCTTGCTTTATTAAATAAGTTTTGGTCCCACATAGGTGGTGGAAATGAAAAGTCTTCTACTTAAAAGTAGAAGCACTCCTTCATGTTGCTAAAGGGTCAAGAAGAGGGTCTCCCCCTGCGCCGTCGTCATCGTCGCTCGCTCGGCTTCGACTTCGGCTATGGCTACGGCTACGGCTACAGATTTGGATTTGGATTTGGATTTGGTCAATTGATATGATTGATAATCTTTTTGGACCAAATTTTATTTAAATTTTAATTAATTAATATTATTTATTTAATTAATTAATTAAGTGAAAAAATCCTGACCCGCGACCCGCGACTCGTTTCTTTCCCGGATTAATTTAAAATTTCTCTCCGTTTTCCAATGGATTTTTGAAAGGTTGCAACCTTGTCCGAAAAGTTGCAAACCTTTTCTCAATAGGCAAACCTTTTCCCAACAGGTACCTTTTCTTAAAAGGTGTAAACAGTTTATATATATCTGTTAATCCTTAGAATGTTCCATACAAAAATTCTGAAATAACATCTTCTTCTTCTTCTTTCTACACTTCCTAAAATCGTGTGATATACATCCTTCAAGTGGTTTGCAGTCATCACAGATTTGCAGTACCTCTACTTTTGTGAGTAAATCGTTCTATCCTGGAAGGAAAGATTCCAAAACCTTGGGTACTTTGAGGGGAATAATTTCCTTAAGAACACACTGTGCATTCAGTGGGCTCGATTTTGTTCCCGCATTAATATTTTTAGATTCTGTGTTTTATTACCTTTAGTTGTTGTTACTGTTTTTAATATTTATAATACAGTTTAATAACAATATTAAGGAAATTATCGTTATTTTGTTTTTCTGATTAAACTGTATTCTGTTTTTAGAGACTAAAACCTATGTGGTTTTCTACTCCGTATGAAATAAATATTCTGACTTGAAGAGTATAAAAACTTCATTGGAATATTAAAGTTCATACTTGTACAATGATTTGAAGAGTATAAAAACTTCGTCGTTGTTTTTGTAAAAGGTTTGATATTCTGAAATATTAAGACAGTTTGTCTATTTTGACAGTGAAAAGAAATGACAAGTGATACTGCTACTACTTCTGCGACTGTTGCTGTAAAAAGCCGCACTTCTGTGCCACCGGCAGAAAAACTAGGAAAATTTTCTGGAGCCAACTTCAAAGGATGGCAGCAAAGGGTGTTCTTTTGGCTTACCACTCTTGGTATGCAGAAGTTCACCAACGAAGACCCTCATGTGCCCGCTGCTGATATGCCGGCCAATGAAAAGTTTATGATTACTGAGGCATGGACACAGACAGATTTTCTATGCAAGGGCTACATCCTAAGTGCTTTAGATGATGATTTGTATAATGTCTACAGTGCTGTGAAAACTTCTAAAGAATTGTGGGATGCACTTGAGAAGAAGTACAAGACTGAAGACGCATGCTTGAAAAAATTTATGGTTGCTAAGTTCCTAAACTATAAAATGATAGATAGCAAAACTGTTGGAACCCAGGTTCAAGAACTACAACTTATTTTTCATGACCTTATTGCTGAAGGTATGGTAGTTAATGAAGCATTTCAAGTGGTTGCGATGATAGAAAAGTTGCCTCCTTCATGGAGAGATTTCAAAAATTATCTAAAGCACAAGCGCAAGGAAATGAAGTTGGAAGATCTTGTGATTCGTCTCAAGATTGAGGAAGATAACAAAACAGCAGAAAAAAAGTCGTGTGGAAATTCAACAATTATAGGAGCGAACATCGTTGAAGATGTTGCTCCAAAGAATAAGAAAAAGAAGCAACCTTTTGGAAAGAATCAGGAGCAAAACAAGAAAAAGTTCAAGGACAATTGTTGTAATTGTGGGAAAGTTGGACACAAAGCTCCAGAGTGTTGTCTTCCAAAAAAGGACAAGAGAAAGGGACAAGCCAATATGGTGGAAAATAAAGAAGATATAAATGATTTGTGTGCAATGCTATCAGAATGCAACCTAGTAGGTAATCCCAAAGAATGGTGGCTTGATTCGGGAGCTACTTCGCATGTGTGTGCAGTCCGAGAAGCATTCTCTACTTATTCCCCTGCAGCACCTGATGCGATGATCTATATGGAAAATTCTGCAACTGCTAAGATTGAAGGATATGGGAGAGTATTTCTGAAAATGACATCCGGCAAGGTGGTGACACTGAACAAATTATATCATGTTCCAGAAATGCAAAAGAATTTGGTGTCTGTCGGCCTTCTAATCAAGAATGGATTCAAGTGTGTTCTAGTTTCAGACAAAGTAGTTGTCAGTAAGAATAAAATGTATCTAGCAAAAGCCTACCTCACTGAGGGTCTTTTCAAACTAAATATAATGGTTGTTGATGATAATAAAGTTCAAGCTTCTTCTTACTTACTTGAGTCAAATAATTTATGACATTCACGTTTAGGACATGTCAATCATAAAACCTTGCGAAAATTGATTAATTTAAATATATTGCCTAACTTTGATTGCAATAAATCAAAATGTCAAGTATGTGCTGAATCTAAGTATGCTAAGCATTCTTATAAATCTATTGAAAGGAATTCTAGTCCCTTAGAATTGATTCACACAGACATTTGTGATATGAAGTCTACACCAACTCGTGGTGGAAAGAAGTATTTTATAACTTTTATTGACGATTGCACTCGATATTTTTATGTATATTTGTTTAATAGTAAGGATGAAGCAATTGATGCATTTAAAGAATACAAGAACGAAGTGGAAAATCAATTGAATAATAAGATAAAAATGATTAGAAGTGATAGGGGTGGAGAATACGAATCTCCTTTTGAAAAGAAATGTTTAGAATATGGAATTATTCATCAAACTACTGCCCTCTACACACCTCAATCAAATGGAATTGCGAAAAGGGAAAACCGAACATTAAAAGAAATGATGAATGCTTTATTAATAAGTTTCGGTTTACCGCAGAACTTGTGGGGGGAAGCTATCATTAGAGCTAATCGAATACTCAACAGAGTACCCCACAGCAAAACACAAACTATTCCATATGAACTATGGAAAGGAAGAAAACCCAACTTAAAATATTTCAAAGTGTGGGGGTGTTTAGCAAAGATCCAAGTTCCTTTGCCCCAAAGGGTAAAAATCGGACCAAAGACCGTGGATTGTGTTTTTATTGGCTATGCTACAAACAGCAATGCTTGTCAATTTTTGGTTTACAAATCGGACAATCCTAAAATTAATGTTAATACGGTAATTGAATCAGATAATGCTGAATTCTTTGAAAATATTTATCCGTATAAAACTAAAAGTGAGTCCTCAACTGAAAGATCTAAACGACCACGAGTAGAACCAAAGGAAAGTAAACCAACCGAAGAGGATCCAAGGCGTAGTAAACGTCAAAGGATATCTACTTCCTTTGGACCAGATTTTGTGACATTTTTGTTTGAAAATGAGCCTCAAACATTTAAAGCTGCAATGTCTTCTTCTGATTCAGCATTTTGGAAAGAGGCAATCAATAGTGAGATTCAATCAATTTTGAATAACCATATATGGGAATTGGTTGATCTTCCTCCTGGAAATAAACCTTTAGGATCAAAATGGATATTTAAAAGGAAAATGAAAGCTGATGGCACTATTGATAAATATAAGGCAAGACTTGTGGTCAAAGGTTATAGACAAAAAAAAGGTCTTGATTACTTTGACACATACTGGCCGGTAACAAGAATAACATCTATTCGGGTGTTAGTGGCACTTGCAGTTGTATATGGTCTTGAAATTCATCAAATGGATGTTAAGACAGCTTTCTTAAATGGAGAATTGGAGGAAGAAAGTTACATGGAACAACCTGAGGGTTTCGTAGTTCCAGGTAAGGAAAGGAAAGTGTGCAAACTTGTTAAGTCACTTTATGGACTTAAATAAGCACCTAAACAATGGCATGCAAAATTTGACCAAACAATATTGGCAAATGGATTTAAGATTAATGAGTGTGACAAATGTGTTTACATTAAAAATACTCCAAATCATGAAGTCATTGTTTGTTTATATGTTGATGACATGTTGATAATGAGTAAAGATATTGCCGATGTAAATGATATGAAGCATATGCTTGCTAGTAAATTTGACATGAAAGACTTACGGGTTGCTGACTTAATCTTAGGAATTAGGATCCATAAAACTCCACAAGGTCTAGCATTATCACAGTCACATTATATTGAAACCATTCTTGATAAGTTCAAGTATTTAAATTTTAATGTTGCAAAAACTCCAATTGATGTAAGTTTTGCACTTCAAAAGAATGAAGGTAAAAGTGACTCACAATTGGACTATGCACGAGTTTTGGGAAGTTTGATGTATATTATAAATTGTACACGACCAGATATAGCATGTGCTATTAGCAAGTTGAGTCTATTCACGAATAATCCCAATCAAACTCATTGGATGGCAATAAAACGAGTCTTGGGGTATTTGAAACACACCCAAAACTATGCTTTACATTATAATAAATATCCCGCAGTATTTGAGGGATATAGTGATGCAAATTGGATCACCGGATCATCTGAAGTTAAATCCACAAGTGGATATGATTTCACCGTTGGTGGAGGCGCAGTGTCTTGGAAATCATCAAAACAGACATGCATCGCCCGCTCTACAATGGAGTCTGAATTTATAGCTTTAGACAAGGCTGGTGAAGAAGCTGAATGGCTTCGAAATTTTTTGGAAGATATTCCATTTTGGCCAAACCTTTGGCACCCATATGTATACATTGTGATAGCCAAGCGGCAATAGGGAGGGCAGAAAGCGTTATGTATAATGGAAAATCGCGTCACATTCGACGGCGACATAATACTATTAGACAACTACTCTCTAGTGGTGTTATCACTATTGACTACGTAAAGTCAAGAGATAATGTATCAAATCCACTAACAAAAGGCTTATCTAGAGAGGCTGTTGAAAGATCATCGAGGGGAATGGGGTTAAGGCCTAGGACAAGTCATCATGGCAGTAACTCCACCTAGTAGACTGGAGATCCCAAGAACTAGGTTCAAAGAGATCAAACAAAGTTATGATTGGCGGTTCAACATTGTCAAATAACTCAATCCATTCTCGTGATGATGACAATGTTTAGAAACAAAGGATAAAACCTTAAGGCTTTTTACTGAGTTAATACAACATTAAAGGTTTTTTAATGATTATCTAAGTCTGGCAGAAAATAACTAGATAGTGTGTCTATAGGACTATACGTTTAGAAATCACCTATGTGAATGTGAAGTATAAGTCGGTTCAAGGGGAATGACGGTAAAGGCCCATTCTCTATGCATTCACGAAACCAGGCGGTGTTCATGGCTGAAAAGAACACAACCGTGAGAACCATAGATGGTTGATGATTAATTGTGTGACTTATGTTGTCTATTTATACAACAAAGTTTGACGGTTCAAAGATATCGCATCTACCGATTGATCAAGTATATCTTATATAAGTTCACTATGGAAAGTTCAAAGGGAAACCTACTTATCCAGATGCAATTAATCTTCGCTTGTATATCACACACTTATTCGTGCATTCCTTTATCTTGTAGACATTCCCCATTCATGTGGGGGATTGTTGGGTTTAATTGATAGTTTGAATGGAAAATTGAGGGAAAAAGAAGTGGAGAGAAAAAATGATATGTTCTCTCTTACTTTATTAAATAAGCTTTGGTCCCACATAGGTGGTGGAAATGAAAAGTCTCCTACTTAAAAGTAGAAGCACTCCTTCATGTTGCTAAAGGGTCAAGAAGAGGGTCTCCCCTCGCGCCGTCGTCGTCGTCGCTCGCTCAGCTCGGCTCGGCTCGGCTTCGGATTTGGATTTGGATTTGGATTTGGATTTGGATTTGGATTTGGATTTGGATTTGGATTTGGATTTGGATTTGGATTTGGATTTGGTATGATTGATTGATAATCTTTTTGGACCAAATTTTCTTTAAATTTTAATTAATTAATATTATTTATTTAATTAAGTAAAAAAATCCTGACCCGCGACCCGTTTCTTTCCCAGATTAATTTAAAATTTCCCTTCATTTTTCCAACAGATTTTTGAAAGGTTGCAACCTTGTTCGAAAAGTTGCAAACCTTCTCTCAACAGGCAAACCTTTTCCCAACAGGTGCCTTTTCTTAAAAGATGTAAACAGTCTATATATATCTGTTAATCCTCAGAATGTTCCATACGAAAATTCTGAAATAACATCTTCTTCTTCTTCTTTCTGCACTTCCTAAAATCGTGTGATATACAACTTTCAAGTGGTTCGCAGTCATCAAAGATTTGCAGTACATCTACTTTGGTGAGTAAATCGTTCTATCCTTGGAGGAAAGATTCCAAAACCTCGGGTACTTTGAGGGGAATAATTTTCTTAAGGACACACTGTGTATTCAGTGGGCTCGATTTTGTTTCTGCATTAATTTTTTCAGATTCTGTGTTTTATTACCTTTAGTTGTTGTTACTGTTTTTAATATTTACAATACAGTTTAATAACATTAGCTACTATGTCCTTGCTACAGTTACTAATCCATTTAAGAATTTATCCAACCTTTTCTGGTAACAGTTTGCATTATACAGTTTGTCACTGTTTCCTTTTACATTAGATATTTAACAATTCCTTAGCTCCTCACAGAATAATAGGCATTACAGTCACTCTATAAGAGGGATAAGTGATTTAACAACAAAGTACCTTGTTATTACCCATTGAACTTGTTATGTTAGAATGTACACTACTTCAAATTTGGGTTCCCATAACGATCTGCTACTCAAATGGTCAATATGAAATGATGACTATGCCAAGTCCCAAAAGATGAATCTGACTGCATTAGTTTTACAATAAGTTTATAGATTCGTATTGACAGCTACGGCTCAAAGCCTAAAAAACTCTGAAACCTCCATTGAGGAATGGAGCTAGTTACATGTTTGAAGAGATCTGTACATTCATTGATGAATGGGCGTATTAGAAATTAAAATGAAAAAGAAGTAGTTATCTTCTTAGCTACTTGAAGTACTTGAAATTGCCTGCTGCAGATATCTCAGACTCTTTTGATAATTAAGGAATCCGATAAACCAGAACTCAAAATCATCCTCTGTAATTACTTGTATATACTTCTGTGATGGTTTTTCCCTATTTTCACTCTCTTTTGCTTTCATTATCTTACTTATTGGGATCGATACCTGCAATTGTGAACTGGTCTATTAGATGATGCTTCATGTTACTAGAAAATTAGGAGTTAAAGTAAAAACGAAGCAGAGTGGTACCTTATAGTAAATTCTAAGCAACTTTCCAGTTGGAGATAAGAGCTTTATTGATCTCTCACTGCAGAAAGCAATCTTATCTGTAGAGATGTAGAGAAGTCCTGCTATTGGACCAGCTGTAGTTGATAAATAGCATTGAGAAATCTTCAATAGCTTTTCATCATCTCTAACACTAAACATCTGCTTGAATATCTTCTCCAACCCTCCCACTTGAAGAATTTTTGCTCCAAGGCTCAATTTTCCCTTCACTGTTTCTGTTAACTTCGGGCTAAGGCTCACTACACGATAAAAGTTTAAACATTAAGTACTTTGCAATCAGTATTTTCTTTCATACATGTAAATAGTGCTTGTTGCACAAATATTTGTACATCTTGACTCCCTTTATCTGTTGTTCTTTAGATTTACACTTGTGTTTGGCGATGATTTCACTTGCAAATACTGATGTCATTATTTGCAAGTTGATGTTTGGCACCATATTTATAAATATTGAACTTCAGTATTTGAAATAGTGAAATTATTAAAAAACTTGTTTTAGAAGTTTTTCGAGTGGGATGATGGTTTTCATTCACAATATTTCAACTTTTTCTTTTCCAAATAAACTCATGCCCATACACAATTTCAACCTCGAAATACTCGTTTTCAACTTAATCAAAATATTGTCTAAGTAACTTTTCGATTAATCATTTGAAGTTCTTCATCATGAATGTAAGTGCTCACCATGTTCGCGGATGCCTTGTGCAAGACAGTCCATCCTTTCTCCAAGTTTGTTCATCTTACTAGTCACAGATTTTCCTGCATATTCAAGAACATGTCATTAATACTCTTTATAACTAATACAAGAACAAGTTGATTATTCTTCTGAGGGAAAATACTCACTTTGCTTTATTTTAGATAAGTGTTTTGAAGTTGCAGATGGAAGATGGTCTTGCCAAGCAGATAGAGGTAGTAGTCTGTTTGGCTGCCGTTCAAATGAATATACTGCTGAACTCATGGGAACACCTACCTCAGTTTCACTGAGTAAGTTCTTCATTGTGACTTCTGATTTTGAAGAGAATTGCTATTGTGAAGGTAACTGAGATATTATTATGTTTCGGTTGATGGTTTAAGAACATTCCTTGCAGCACTATATATACACAGCAGTTTGGGAGAAGTTGATGAATCTTTTAACTACTAACTGTTGCATGAGTCAGCTATGGGTCATCAAAATAGTATATTTCTCAATTTGCTGCAAAGGTTTTGCAAATGTCTTCTTTTAGCTGTCTTTTCAACGACAGTAAACTATCTTATGCTTCCTTATTTTATTATCAAGATTTGTGTGCACATGTGGTGTTGTAAACTTTTGAGTTGGAAGATTTTTCTTTGTGATGTAACCTGCTTTTACAAGTTGATTAAAAGTAAGAGAAAACTTTTGGTGCATAGTGAAATTATCTCAAGTTAGTTTTATTAGTCTTGTATGATCAAGGTTGACAAGATAATGACACGGATTTATGACATTAAAGTTAAGTAGTGGTTATTGATTGTGAATGAGTCATCCATCAACTTTGATTTGTTGCTCTATAAATCAGGCAAAGGGAAAAAAGTTGTCATTCAAATATTTCAATCTGTTACCTAGTGTTATGACCCGCCACTTGATCTTGAAGAAGGTAGAAGAATCTAGAGTCTTGGAGAGGTTAGTGGAAGACTCTAGATCCTTATAGAAACTTGTAGAGAAGTCTTGAAAGACTTAGAATTCTCTAGAGTGTGTAGAGAATTCTAGAGAGGGACTTCTTTGTAAATATGGAGGGACTTGTATAGCAATTTTTATTTACACTTGAGCCCCTTAGGAGTAGTATAAATAGAGGGGGCATTCATTTGTAGCAAACCATCAAGCAAACAAGTATTCTTCCAAGCAATACAAAAAGCCTTCTTCATAAAAGCTCTCTTGTCTTTCTTACAATCTAGCGTTCCCTTGGCGATCTAGTTTTAAAGGCTTACTTGAGCTTACAAGATCGTGAAAGATTCGTGAGTAAGTTGTCAAGTGCCGCACGGAAGTCTTAGTGGAAGTCTAAGTCCGTGACAACGTGGTATCAGAGCAAGGTTCTACTAAGGGATATGGCAAGTGAGGGAGACATCAATGCCACTACCGCCACCAACGTCAAGCAAGATGTTGGAAGGAAGCACCGCAAAGGAAAGAAAAACTCTAAGAGAAATGAGGAGGTGCCGCTTGAGCCTACACCAAGCGAGGCCCTAACATCCTACTCACCCTCGGCCACTGAGGTTAGTGACGATGAGCGAGGCGAGGAGCCCGTGGACGTCACACCCGGCATGGAGTGGATTGCAAGGGTGGATGCTGCCCGACAAGCAGTGGAGATATTAGGCAAGCGCTTGAACAAGGTCGACGGCAAGTTCAAGTCTCTAGAGGAGTTCACCCTTGAGGAGAACGACAACATCCGGAAGGAGTTGGAGGTGCGCAAGGCTGCCGAGTACGAGATGAAGGAGGTGATCACTTCCTTGGAGTGTCGGCTCATGGACGCGCTAAGCACGGTGGAGACCATGAAGGCCGAGATGGCAGCACTCAAAGGAGACATAGATGCTGGGAGATGCATGACGTCCAGTGCGGACCGGGAGGCCAAGATTGAGGCTCCCAAGCCACCGATGTTCAAAGGTGCCCGTGATGCACAAGAGGTGGAGAACTTCCTTTGGCACTTGGAGAATTACTTCAAGTGTAACAAAGTGAAGAACGATGAGACGAGGATCAACACAGCCGTACTATACCTCTCGGAGATGGCCATGTTATGGTGGAAGCGCAAGGAGTCCGAGATCGGGAAAGGGCTATGCACCATCAACACCTGGGAGCAATTCCGGGACGAGTTTAAGAAGGCCTTCTTCCCCAACAACGTCATCTATGAGGCCAAACGCAAGTTCCGGGAGCTAAAGCATACGGGTAGCATACGGGCTTACGTGAAAGAGTTCACTACCCTTACGCTTCAAATCCCCAACCTTACAGATGAAGATATGCTCTTCCACTTCATGGATGGACTGCAGAGTTGGGCCAAGACGGAGTTGGAACGCCGGCAAGTCAGCACCATCGATGAGGCCATCACCCAAGCCGAAGCCTTGACGGACTTTAAGCATGACAGGCATGACAGAGGCAAGGGCAAAGAAATAAGGAGTAGTCATGCCAAAGGTGGGGGAGATCGTGGCAAAGGCAAAGAGCAACATCCTCCACCCAAGAGCCATGATTCCAGCAAGTCCGACGGCAGGAGGTTCGAGCGACAAAGCTATGCCGAGAGAAAGGAGCAGACCTCGAAGGGCAGCGGCTGCTACATATGCGGAGGTCCTCACGGCTACGCTAGGTGTCCGGAGATGAAGAACCTTGGTGCCATTCTGCGGGAGCGAAAGGACAAGGAGGTGGACCAAGGGCAGGGTTCGGACACGACTCAGCTAGGCATGATCGGGCTATGTGGAGCCATCACGAAGCAAGCTGAGAAGGCAGGAGACTACTCTGCCCAATATGTTGACATATCCATCAACGGACGACCAGCTCGTGCCATGGTGGATTCTGGAGCAGAAGCCAACATCATGACCAAGACGGCGGCAGCAAGGTTGGGGCTAAGTTACGGGCCAAGCAACACCCGCCTGAAGACGGTCAATGCACCATTGACTCCCGTGTGCGGAGTCGCTCATGGAGTGGACATCACGCTGGGCAAGTGGCAAGGTAAGACAAACTTCACTGTCGCCCCCTTAGATATCTTTGATATCATCCTTGGACAGGAGTTCTTCCAACGGTACCACACGATGATCGATCCCTACCTCCAACAACTCTTGGTGATGGAGCGAGAGGGACCCTGCATGGTACCTCTAGTCAAGATGCCAAAGAAGGAAGGACGAACCCATCTGTCGGCCATGCAGCTTGTGAAGGGCCTAAAGAAGGGGGAGCCGACGTTCGTAGCCACCATTGCGAGCTTGGATGAAGGCAATGGTGCTAAGGAGACATTGCCACCTTGCATAGAGACGGTGCTTGAAGAAAACAAAGACGTGATGCCCGAAGAGTTGCCAAGACACCTACCTCCAAGGCGCGAGGTAGACCACAGGATCGAGCTGGAGCCAGGAGCAAGGCCGCCCGCATACCCACCATACCGCATGGCTCCGCCCGAGTTAGAGGAGCTGAGGAAGCAGTTGAAGGAGCTCCTCGAGGCCGGTCATATCCGTCCATCCAAGGCACCTTATGGCGCGCCGATATTGTTTCAGAAGAAGAAGGATGGCTCGTTGCGCCTATGCATAGACTATCGGGCGCTCAATAAGGTGACCGTGAAGAACAAGTATCCCATCCCGCTCATTGCCGACTTGTTTGATAGACTTGGACAAGCCAAGTACTTCACCAAGGTGGATTTAAGGAAGGGCTACTACCAGGTACGCATAGCAGAGGGAGATGAACCGAAGACCACATGTGTAACGAGGTACGGAGCTTACGAGTGGTTGGTGATGCCCTTCGGCCTAACCAACGCACCCGCCACCTTTTGCACACTAATGAACAAGATCTTCCACCCCTACCTAGATCAGTTTGTAGTAGTCTACTTGGATGACATAGTCATCTATAGCAACACCTTGGAGGAGCACGTGGAACATCTAAAGAAAGTGTTCCAAGTCTTGCGCGAGAACGAGCTCTTCATCAAGCGGGAGAAGTGCAAGTTTGCCCAACATGAAGTGCACTTCTTGGGACATGTTATCAGCCAGGGAGAGCTACGGATGGACGAAGCAAAAGTTCGGGCCATCAAAGAGTGGGAGGCGCCCACAAAGGTAACCGAACTTAGATCTTTTCTTGGACTTGCTAACTATTACCGCAGGTTCATTAGCGCCTACTCCGCCAAAGCCGCTCCACTTACTGAGCTATTGAAGAAGAATAAGCCGTGGGTCTGGAGCGAGGAGTGCATGGAGGCCTTTGAAGACCTCAAGGCTGCCGTGACAGAGGAGCCGGTCCTAGCGTTGCCTGACTTCTCCAAGACATTCGAAGTGCATACGGACGCCTCTGACTATGCCATTGGAGGAGTATTGATGCAAGAGAGGCACCCTATCGCCTTCGAGAGCCGCAAGCTGAACGAGACAGAACGGCGGTACACCGTACAGGAGAAGGAGATGACAGCCATCGTCCATTGCCTACGCACATGGAGACACTACTTACTTGGCTCCAAATTCTTAGTCAAGACCGACAACGTGGCCACTAGCTACTTCCAGTCGCAGAAGAAACTCACCCCGAAGCAAGCTAGGTGGCAAGACTTCTTGGCCGAGTTTGATTATGAACTGGAGTACAAGCCGGGCAAAGGCAATGTTGTGGCCGATGCCCTTAGCAGGAAGTTCGAGCTGGCGGCCATCACCACAGCACATTGCGACATCCAAGATGCAATCAAGGATGGTCTACAGCATGACCCCGAGGCAAAGAAGCTTATGGAGTTAGCCGTTCAGGGCAAGACAAGGCGCTTCTGGGTAGAAGATGGACTCTTGCTTACCGCCGGGCGAAGGATCTATGTGCCGAAATTCGGGACTATCAGGCGACGAATCATGAAGGAAAGTCACGACACATTATGGGCCGGACATCCAGGGCAGCGTCGCACGAGGGCATTGATTGAGGCGATTTACTACTGGCCACGCATGCGGGACGATATTGAATGCTATGTACAGACTTGTCTTGTGTGCCAGCAAGACAAAGTAGAGCAGCGCCAACCAGGAGGACTCTTGGAGCCCCTGCCCATAGCGGAGCGTCCATGGGAGAGCGTGACCATGGACTTCATCACATGCTTACCGAAGTCCGACGGGTACGGGACGATTATGGTCGTGGTGGACAGGTTCTCCAAATATGCCAGCTTCATGCCCGCCACGGCAGGTTGCACTGCTAAGGAGGCTGCCAGGCTATCTTTCAAGAATGTGGTGAAGTATTGGGGATTGCCAAGACATATCATTAGCGACAGAGATCCACGCTTCACCGGGAACTTTTGGAGAGAATTGTTCGAAATTCTTGGCACAAATTACATTTCTCCACTAGTTTCCACCCGCAGACGGACGGCCAGACGGAGCGAGTCAATGCCTTACTGGAGTGCTACTTGAGGCACTTTGTGAGCTCCCATCAGAAAGATTGGGCGAGACTACTGGACGTAGCCCAATTCTCTTACAACCTACAGCGGAGTGAGGCCACAGGGCGAACACCATTCGAGCTAGCCACAGGCCAACAGCCACAAACTCCACATTCACTACCGGCCGCGTTCGAGGGCAAGAGTTTGGGGGCTTATCACATGGCCAAGGGATTTGAGGAGCAGCTCGACACTGCCAAGTCTTATTTGGACAAGGCAGCGAAGAAGATGAAGAAGTTTGCCGACCGCAAGCGTCGTCCCACGGATTACCAAGTTGGAGACATGGTCTTGGTCAAGTTCAACCCCAGGCAATTCAAGGCGTTGCGAGGCATGCATCAAAACTTGGTGCGAAAGTACGAGGGCCCGTTCAGGATCGTTGCCAAGGTTGGCAAGATCTCTTATAGGTTGGAGCTACCACCGCATATTAAGGTTCATCCAGTCTTCCATGCCAGCGTCCTCAAGCCGTACCATGTGGACAAGGATGATCCTAGCCGAGGAGAATCAAGTCGGGCGCCACTCACAATCACCGCCTCCCATGATCGAGACATCGAGGCTATTGTGGACTACCAAGCCAAGCGAAAACAGGGACAACAGGCCACTGCTATGTTCTTAGTCCATTGGAAGGGACAATCTCCGGAGGAGGCCACCTGGGAGAGATATGAAGACCTGTGACAGTTCAGGGACAAAATCCGAGAGTTCTTGCAGCAGCAGTGCGCCGCGGTCGTCGCCACATCAGGTGGGGGAGAGTGTTATGACCCGCCACTTGATCTTGAAGAAGGTAGAAGAATCTAGAGTCTTGGAGAGGTTAGTGGAAGACTCTAGATCCTTATAGAAACTTGTAGAGAAGTCTTGAAAGACTTAGAATTCTCTAGAGTGTGTAGAGAATTCTAGAGAGGGACTTCTTTGTAAATATGGAGGGACTTGTATAGCAATTTTTATTTACACTTGAGCCCCTTAGGAGTAGTATAAATAGAGGGGGCATTCATTTGTAGCAAACCATCAAGCAAACAAGTATTCTTCCAAGCAATACAAAAAGCCTTCTTCATAAAAGCTCTCTTGTCTTTCTTACAATCTAGCGTTCCCTTGGCGATCTAGTCTTAAAGGCTTACTTGAGCTTACAAGATCGTGAAAGATTCGTGAGTAAGTTGTCAAGTGCCGCACGGAAGTCTTAGTGGAAGTCTAAGTCCGTGACACTAGGGCCAACAATTCTAGACTATATTAACTTCTCTTTTTAAGGCAGTTACCTTATCTAACCTTTTTTTGTCATCGCATCTTGAGGTGTAAAGGCAGATTTTGTAGGCCATTTATGCTGACTTTATGTGGAACACACCATACATGCATATACATGCATGACAAACAATATATTTTCTTTTGAGTAATTTAACTTATTTTTTTCTAGACCAACTTTTGCCTTTGAAACATCATGAGAAAAATGACAAGTATTTTTAGAAGGTAATTTAAGCACACAAAGTAATTGTATTTTCTGTTAGAAGTATAGGAAACAACATTGAAAAAAAAAAGAATGCCTAGTATATTGCAAGCTATCTTTTGCTAACTTTTCGGAAAAGTCATATTCTCTTTTACAGGCAGATGTTTGTTCAATTTGAGCCGTCCAAATGTTACAAACTTACTCAGAAGCCATTCATCTTGTCATCTCATCTTGTGAGATGTCTGGTGGAGAATTATAGGGAATGAAAGGGGGACTTACATATGGTGTCTACTGACCTAGAAAAGGCATATGACAAAGTTCAGAGTGAAGTCCTTTGTAAATGTTGGGAGGCTAAAGGTGTAGTGGTGTCTTACATTAAGGGATGAAGGACATGTATAATCGAGCCACGGCTCACGTAAGAATAGTGGGAGAAGACTTAGACCATTTTCTAGTTGAGATGGTGTTCCACTAGGGATCAACACATATCCCATTTCTATTATCCTTGGTGATGGATGAATTGATGTGACATATTCACAGTGTATGTTATTTGCAAATGACACGGTATTGATTGATGAGACTTGTGGCGGAGTAATTGTTTTGTTGGAGGTGTAGAGATAAATTCTGGGGTCTAAGGATACCATGTTGAGTAGAAACAAAACAGAATATTTGGAGTGTAATTTCAATGATGTAGCATAAGGCAGGCATGAAAGTGAGGCTTGATATACGGGTTATCCCCAAGAGAGAAAATTTTAAGTATTTTGGGTGACAATGATGTCACGCATCGTATTGGTGCGATGTGGATGATATGGAGGCTTGCCTCCAGAGTCTTGTGTGATGAACAAGTAACGTTAAAATCTAAAGGTAAGTTTTGTAGAGTTGTGGTTTGACTGACTTTGTTTTATGGGGTAGAGTCTTGGAAAGTCAAGAACTCTTATGTTCATAAGATTAGAGTTGTGGTTAGACTTACTTTGTTGTATGGGGTAGAGTCTTGGAAAGTCAAGTACACTTATGTTCAGAAGATACAAGTTGCAAAATTGAGGATGTTGAGATGGATGTGTGGGCATACTATGAGCGATAAATTAGGAATGAGGATATCTGAGACAAGGTGGGAGTAAAGCACCGCGTCATTCGTAGTATTAGTCTTATTCATGTAGTTTTTTTCTTTTGTTATTTGTTACCATTTGTTATTTATTGTGTTTCTATTATCAAGGGGGGCTCTCTTTGTTGGGAACTTAACATAATATTTTAAATATGCTTCTCGAGGAGCATTATAATCTGCTACTCAAACATACACTTAGGAAGTGATGACTATGCCAAGTCCCAAAAGATGAATTAACCTTCTGACTGCACAATAAGTCTATACATTCGTGCTAACAGACTACGGATCAAAGCCTAAAAAACCTAAAGTCTCCTTTGAGCAATGGAAGCTAGGTATAAGTTTGAAAAGATCTGTACATTTTTGCATCAACATTTTACATTGATGAATGGGCGTATTACAAATCAAAATGAAAAAGCAAAATGTAGTAGTTATCTTCTTAGCTGCATGAAGTACTTGAAACTGCGTGCTGCAGATATCTCAGAGTCTTTTGATGATTAAGGAATTCGATAAACCAGAACTCAAAATCATCATCTGTAATTACTTGTATATACTTCTGTGATGGTTTTTTCTATTTTCACTCTCTTTTGCTTTCATTATCTTACTTATTGGATCGATACCTGCAATTGTGAACTGGTCTATTAGATGATGCTTCACATTACTAGAAAATTAAGAGTTAAAATAAAAACGGAGCAGAGTGGTACCTTATAGTAGATTCTAAGCAACTTTCCAGTTGGAGATGAGAGCTTTATTGATCTCTCACTGCAGAAAGCAATCTTATCGGTAGAGATGAAGAGAAGGCCTGCTATTGGACCAGCTGTAGTTGATAAATAGCATTGAGAAATATTCAATAGCTTTTCATCATCTCTAACACTAAACATCTGCTTGAATATCTTCTCCAACCCTCCAACTTGAAGAATTTTCGCTCCAAGGCTCAATTTCCCCTTCACTGTTTCTGTTAGCTTCGGGAAATGGCTCACTGCACAATTAAAGTTGACCCATTACTGATATTAAAATCGATACTGTCAATCATATATATATATGTAAATTGTGCTACTGGCATGAATTTTAGTACTTCATGATTCACTTCTTTGTATTATTTAGGTTTACAATTGTGTTTGGCCGCAACTTCAATTCATATTACTTAAGTCATTATTTGCAAGTTGAAGTTTTGTCATACCCCGGGAGGGTACCCTAGACGTAACCGGCACCCGAAGGCCATTTCTGACCTCCGAGCAAACCACCTGGTCCAGTCACACATTCATTCAATCACATTCTCTTAGCGAAACTCAATTAATGAGATACTATTCACAATATGGGGGCCGAAGGCCAAACTTTCATTAACTCAACAAACAAATATAATATGACTCCTCAAAATAACCGTTCATCCTCCCCACACTCCAGTCTATGAAGCCTCTATCAAAGTCTAAAAGGTGCCAATGACAAGTCCATGGCTACCAACAATCAAAATAAGGGAAATGACAACAAAACCGTACAAGAAGGCTCAACATCCTCTGGGAACTAGGAGGACTCACCAACTAGCGGGAAGTGTATGTGGATCTTCAACGGAGCGTCGGTTGATGATCTCTAGTACCTGTCTCTGCATCATGAAACGATGCAGGCCAAATGGCGTCAGTACATGGAATGTACGAGTATGTAAAATGGCTGAATACAACGAACATCAAGAAAGAATCAGTCGACTCGGAATCTCAACTCATATATATATATATACAGGACAACTCACTCAAATGTCCTAAGTCTAAACAAGAATATGATTTAGACAGGACCAATCACATATCATTCAACTCAGTCTGACTCAGAGTACTATCAAGACCTATTTGGGAGTTTCTCTTAACCGACAACCATCACTTATGAGGCAGTGAAAGTACAACAAACCGACGTTGTTGCCGTGTCCGTTCATACTTTGCCAGGGTATGAACGAATCAACCAATCATGGATCTAATCCAACCAAGTCCTATAATGTCAGGACAAACCTCTCGAGGAAGCATCCGACTTTAACGGTTCAATCCCCCCTACGTTTGGCAACACAGGTATTGGGTTCGAGTATGAACTATACTCTTGCCCAATTCGGTGCTCGATACTCCTCCCAAGACTCAATGCTCATAAAACTCCATCCAATCAACTCAATCAACTCATATCGACAAGTCTCATTACAACCTTGTCAACTCATAAACTCTATCACAATCAAATCTCTTCCAATTGTACTATCCGATCAATCTCAATCATCTCTTCAAAAGAAATTTAAATGCATATTCATAGCAACATATAGATAAAATCAATCATTACCTCCATCCATTTGAGAAATCTTTGTGACTCATCACAACTTCAAGACTTTAAATCGGCATTTCAAAATCGACAACATTTTTAGGAAAATAACATTCTTTATCACAATCTAAATAATTAAAAGGTCAATAAAACATATTTAACAACTCTTCTTTATCAACTCATACTCACATAAAGGCCCATTTTAAGAACTTTTTAGCTCAACAACATCAACACATATAGAGTCAAATAAATAGGGGACAAAGCTCATACAAACATAACCATACCAAGAAAACTCCATTTTTCATGAACATCTAATCCTCAAAGCAAGAGTAGGGCACATGGGTGGACTCAACCCATGTTTTGGATAGCCTTACATACCTTAGAATAGACTCTTGAAGAAAACCTTGATGTTGGGTCTTCAATGGAGGACTCAAATCTTGAAGCTCTTGGACAAACCTTTGTTGGAAATGGAGGAGAAGGAGAAGAAAAAGAAGAGAGAGAGAGACTTTTAGGGCTTTTAGAGAGAGAGTAGGGGCTGAAGAAATGGTCCAAAAATAGTCTAGGGTGATACATATATAATTTGGGTAAGTTCCCAAATTGCCCCTTCTCAAAAGTTCTAAAAAATAAGCAAAAATGCACCTGGCGCGATAGTGGCGCATCGCGCCATTGCAGCGTCAGGCTGATTACGCCTAAAAACCTGCACACCTCGCAGTGGCACACCGCGCCAAGGACCAAACTACTGAGGCATGTTTCTGGCGCGATAGTGGCGCGTCGCGCCCTTACAGCACCAAGGCCAATATTTTCTGGGTTCTGGAAATTGGCTTGAAAAAACCTGCACACCTTTTAGTGGCGCACCGCGCCAAGGACGAAACTACTGAGGCATGTTTCTGGCGCGATAGTGGCGCGTCGTGCCACTGCGGTGCATCGCGCCACTGCGGCGCCAAGCCCAGTTTTCCAGCAATTTCAACCCAGGCCTGAAAATCTCTACTGGGCTAGTTCATCTTAGGATCATCATATCTTTTGACTTCAAACTCCAAAATGCACATTCTTGGTGGTGTTGGAAAGAAGACTTGACGACCATTAATTTAATAGGGGTCCTCCGTGACCCCACATCACCTCCAACACTTCTCAATTACTCGGGGACTCATCTCAACTCAAGCACACACTTCTAAATAATTGGGTTCGACCCGACACGATACAAGAAGGGTCCGAATCCTAGGGAAGAATTTTTGAGGGGTGTTACAAGTTTAGTTATCAGTATTATGCAAATAACATGTGAAAAATTTGTTTGAGAAGTATTTGGTTTTCAATCACAAAACTTCAACCAAGGCGAACTACTCCTTTTTAGTTTCTAACTTCAAATACTCTTCCTTTATAATATATATCAAGAGTATTATATGAGTGCTTACCATGCTCGGATGCCTTGTGCAAGACAGTTCATCCTCTCTCCAAGCTTGTTCATCTTAACAATCACAGATTTTCCTGCATATTCAAGAATATTCAATCTTAATGATATCTTCTTCAAGGATATTGAGTTGATTCTTCATCAAAAGACAGAGGATCGAAAATACTCACTTTGCTTTATTTTAGATAAGTGCTTTGAAGTTGCAGATGGAACATAGTCTTGGCTAGCAGATAGAGACAGTAACTTTTTAGACTGCCTTTCAAATGAGCATACTGTTGAACTCATGGAAACAGTTACCACATTTCCACTGAGTAAGTTCTTCATTGTGTATTCTGATTTTGAAGAGAATTGCTACATTGTGAAGGTAACTAATATATTATTATGTTTTGGTTGATGGTTTAAGAACATTCCTTGTATATATACAGCAGTTTGGGAGAAGTTGATGAATATTTTAACTACTAACTGTTGCATGAGTCAGCTATGGGTCATCAGCAACAAGCAAAAAAGAAGATCTTGTGCTTTTTACTTTGATTTTTCTTTGTGAAAGTGCATTGCATGTTCAACCTCTGCTTTCTATTCTTTTTCTTCTCATTGCTTTTCAGTCCATTAATTAATTTATGTTACAGTTCAAATTCCAGTAAAAACAAAACAAGTTAGGAGATGTTTTCCTATCCGCCTATGTTATGGCATATAGAATTACCCAACACTTGTATTGGTTTGATATAGTAGAAGTGGCAGAGCCACATAGATCGACTGGTGGTTAGTTAAATACTCTTTGTCAAAAAATGATGTTGTGTAATATGTGTAAAGAAAATCATTATTATACATAGGTCAAAAAATTACTTGATGAATTCTGGCTTTGCTACTGTCTATTGCCAACGCAGGTATTTAGTGGTGTAGTTAGAGTATGCATAAGTTGACCTTAACATCACCGTGAACATAATATCAAAAGATTGGGTCTTTCTCAATTTCTTCTTTTGGATATTTGGTCAATTACAGTAAGCTAATCTCATGCTGACTTGTTTTTGTAATCAAGAATTGTGTGCACATGTAGTGTTTTCAACTTTTGAGTTGGCAGATTTGCTTTGTGATGTAAACCTACTTTTACAAGTTGAGTAAAAGAGAAAACGTTGCATTCTAAAGTCATCTTATCAAAACTAGTAAGGCAATGTTTTTTCTTTTTTTTCCTAACCATTATATCTTCTTGGCATAATACATACACAAGCCCTTGAACTTGGGCTTAGCTGATCTCCAACTTTGGATGTACACAAGTAAGCACTTACGCTTGTATAAAATTGAATAAGTAAATACACATTCTACGTGGCATAATATACATAGGATGTCACGTAGGATGCCACATAGGATACCCATGGCTACTTGTTCAACTTTATACAAGTTTAGGTGTCTATTTGTGCACACTCAAAGTTGGAGGGCATAGATGCAAGATGAAGCCAAAATAAAGGACACGTTTATATATTATGTCTATCTTCTTTAGTTTCTTCTGGCGGAAGGACTTGAGAGACCTTTGTACTTAGATTAGATTGTCAACTGGAGCTTCTATGCACAACTTTGCAACTGAACATTTAAACCCAATGAAACACAACATTTAAAACCATTTTTTCATTTAATGAAAAGTATTTCTGAGAGTGAAAAATATTATGGTTAAAATTGTACAATATTTGATCAAACTAAAAATGTTTATAAATTGTAAAATGACGGAATAACACATTTGGATAAAAGTATTTGTTACAGACATCAAGCTAGTTGGTCAAAGTTTTGTCGAAAAATGAGTTACTCAAAGTTTGAATAAAATGAAGTAAAAGCTCGATTACTACCTAGATATATAAACATGAGGTTGATTTACGCAAATATCACATTGAAGGTCACTATTTATATTTTATCTTTAATTTAAAATGATTTTTAGCATTAGGTTTTAGTGGCGATTTTTAATTGCCACTAAAAATCAATGGCTATCAAAGCCTTTAATTGCCACTAAAAATCAGTGAAGACCGGTGATATTTTGAAATTTTGTGGCGACTTTTATCGCCTCTAAAGGTCCAGTTAAATCAGAAAAGCAATTGAACATTGTGAAAAACCATGGAACAGAATGAAGGCAAATTTGAAGCATAATTATTTTAGTAGTCCTTGGGTGGGAGCTTCAACTGTGGCGGCCATTATGCTCCTCCTACTCACAACTATACAAACTATTCTAGCTTTCACAGGTTCCATTAAGTAAGTAGTAATTATCTGTAACAACCCCAAAAATTTTCACTAAGATTTGGACCCTTCTTCGCATACGTGTAGGATCGAACTCGACTATTGTGAAGTGTATGCATGAGTTAGGATGAGTTCCCAAGTAATTGAAGAGTGTTAGAGGTGATGTGGGGTCACAAAGGATCCCTAGAACCAAGCTAAGTCCAAAGAATTCGTCTTGGCTAAGTTTTAGAATGAGTTCGTATAAGGGGTCGACTTCTAACAACCATATCTTTTGGAATATGACGATCTGGGTAGTCCATGACCTATTAAATTAAAGGTCTTCGATTCTTCTTTCCAACGCCGCTAAGATTGTAATTTTTGGAGTTCGGAGTCAAAAGTTATGACTATCCTAAGACGAACTAGTACTGTAGGAATTTCAGGCCTGGGTTGTAACTACAGGAAACCTGGGTTTGGCGCCGCAGTGGCGCGACGCGCCACTATAGCGCCAGGAACTAGCCTCAGTAGTTTGGTCCCTGGCGCGGCGCGCCACTATCAGATGTGCAGGTTTTAAGCCTATATTCAAGTTGGCGCTGCAGTGGCACGGCGCGCCACTATAGCGCTAGGAGTGTTTTAGCCCGTTTTTCCAGATTTTTGGAGAAAGGGCAAATTAGGCATTTCCCAAATTATATATACATTAGCCTTGGGACATTTTGGAATATTATTTTCAGTCCCTTCCTCTCTCTAAAAGCCCTAGAAATCCCCTCTCTTCTCCTTCAAATCCATTTCCAACAAGGATTGCCTTCAAGAACTTCAAGAATTCAAGCCTTCCATTGAAGACCTAACATCAAAGTTTCTTCAAAGTCTTTACAAGGTATGTAAGGCTACTCAAAGCATGGGTTGAGTCCACCCATGTGCCCTACACCTTCTTTGAGGTTAAATGTTCATAAGAATGGAGTTTCTTGATAGGCTTATGTCCAAATGAGTCTTTTCATCTATTAATTTGATTCTTGTTATGTTGATGTTGTTGATTCGAGAAATTTCAAAAATCTTCATGTTAGTATGAGTCGATGGATATGAGTTGTTAAACATACTATATTGATTTTCGTAACTATGTTGATTATGTTAAATATGTTAATTTTCTTAAATATGTTGCTCATCTTGAATTGTTGATTTAGAATCTTGGAGTTGTGATGAGTCCCAAAGGATGTGTTAAATGAATAGAGGAACGATTGGATAGGTTTGTATATTATTACAAATGCATATTTAATTACTCATGAAAGATATGATTGGGATTGATCAGATAGTATGATTAAGAGACGTTTGATTGTGATAAAATTGATGATTTGACAAGGTTCCAAATGAGACTTGTCGATATGATTTGATTGAGTTGATTGGATGGAGTTTTATGAGCATTGAATCTTGGGAGGAGTATCGAGCACCGAATTGGGTGAGACTAAGTAATAACTCGAATCCAATAACTACGTCGCCAAACGTAGGAGGGGATAAAACCGTTAAAGTCGGATGTTTCCCCAAAAATTATTATCGTGACATTATAGGACTTGGTTGGATTGGATCCATGATTGGTTGATTCGTTCATACCCTGGCAAAGTATGAACGGACGCGGAAACAACGTTGGTTTGTTGTACTGTCACTAGCTCATAAGTGATAGTTGTCGGATAAGAGAAACTCCCATATAGGTCTTGATAGTACTCCGAGTCGGATTGGGTTGAATTGTATGTGATTGGTCCCGTCTAAATCATATCTCTGTTTAGACTTATGACACTTGATTGAGTTGTTCTTCTTTCTGAGTTGAGATTCCGAGTTGGTTTGTTTCTCTCTGATGTTGTTTCATTCGGCCATTTTACATACTCGTATATTGTATATATTGATGCCATTTGTCTGCATCATTTCATGATGTAGAGACAGGTACTCGAGATCATCAATCGGTGCACCATTGAAGATCCACTTACTTCTAGCTAGTTGGTGAGTCCTTCCTGTTTCTAGAGGATACCGAGACTTATCTTGTAGCTTTGATTTGTTTCCCTTATTTTGACTTTTGGTAGCCATGGACTTGTCATTGGCACCTCCTAGATTGTTGATAGAGGCTTCATAGACTAGAGTGTGGAAATGTTGATTTGTTCGTTTTGACTAGTTTTATTTTAGATGATTATTGATTTGATAGTTGTTTGGCCTTTGGCCCTGGATTATGGATAGTAGTCCTATAATAGAGTCTTACGCCTATAGAATGTGAATGAATGTAAGTGTGACTGGACTAGGTGGTTCGCTTGAAGTCCAAAAATGGCTTTCGAGTACCGGCCATATCTAGGGTACCGTCCCGGGGCGTGACAAACATGGTATCAGAGCACAGAGTTCAAGACTCCTAGGGAGTCTATGAAGCTTTGTCTAGTAAAGTCTTGCTTATGGGTGTGTTGTGCACCACACTTATAATCAGGAGGCTATAAGACATTAAGAATTATTTCACTTCTTTCATACTCTGAATTCGTGCGATAGAGTTAAACTCTATAAAACTTCCTTTCTAATTCGTGCGTTTATACGTTGCAGACAATGCCTCCTAAACGTACTGCCAGCTAGAGAAAAACTGATAACGCAGAGATGCTACAGTCAGAGGTACACCCATCGAGGACTAGGGGCCGACCTGCAAGCTATGCTGAGGCACCTCAAGTGCCTACTATTCCGCTTGCACCAACCTCAGAGGAAGATTTTCGAGGAGCAATTGCCATATTCACTCAATTAATGGCTGCCCGCAATGGTAACCAGAGTTCGCTAACTCTTAGCTCTAGTTCCCAAGAGTCGTCTGCTGCCACAAGAATTAGAAACTTTCTGAGAATGAATCCGCTGGCATTCACGGGTTCTAAGGTTGATAAAGACCCCCAGAATTTTATTGATGAGATGTGGAAGATCCTGAAAGCTATGCATGCTATGGAGATCGAGGGGTTTGAGTTGGTGTCTTATCAGCTCAAGGATGTGGCAAACATCTGGTATAACCAGTGGGAACAAAGTAGCGGTGAAGATGCTGAGCCTGCTATTTGGGATGAATTTGAGGGAGCCTTTCTTGACCACTTCTTTCCCAGAGAATTGAGGGAAGCGAAGGTGGAAGAGTTTGTGAATTTGAAACAAAAAGGTATGACCGTTAAGGAGTATAGTCTGAAGTTCATCCAACTGTCCAGATATGCTCCAGAAATGATCCCAGATATGAGGTCAAAGATGAGAAAGTTCGTCTCCGAATTGGGAAGACATGTGAAGAAGGAGTGCAAAGTAGTATTGTTGATCTCTGACATGGATAGTTCCAGATTGATGGTGTATGCTCAACAGGTGGAGGATGAGAAGAGGAAGCACAAGGAGGAGCATCTGAGCAAGAAAGAAAAATCAGTCGGACATGAGAATGAACAAAGGCAGAACAAGGGCAATAGGTCCTTCTTCCAGAAGAGGCCTTCCAACTATGCCTCATCCACCGCAAGTGCACCTACGCTACATAACAGGTAAGATCAGCAGGGACAAAGTCACCAGAATGTCAGATCTCAGGGTTCTCAATCTCAGGCTAGCGTGGGTCAAGGTTCGAAAGGGAAGCCATCATGCGACAAGTGCGGTAAGCTCCACCTGGGAGAGTGCAGAGCGGGAAGGGTTGGTTGTTATAAATGCGGCCAAATGGACCATTTTCAGAAAGAGTGTCCAACATGGGGGAACAGAGCCCAGTATTCTACCACCGCACCACCAGCTAGAGATAATCAGAGGGGCACTACTCTAGGTATGAGCAGAGGTACAAACCGTCTATATGCCATCGGTAGTCGCCAAGATCAGGAGAACTGCCCAAATGTTGTAACGGATATGATATGAGTCTCTTCTCTTGACTGTTATATTTTGATGGATCCGGGTGTCATACTATCTTTTGTGATTCCTTACATGGCTAGTAAATTCAATAAAATTCCTGAATGTCTTCTTGAGCCTTTCAGTGTAGCTACTCCCGTCGGTGATTCTGTCTTAGCTGAGAGAGTCTATAGAGATTGTATTGTGTCAATCCACCACAGGTATACCTTGCTGACTTAGTTGAGTTGAACATGGTCGATTTTGATATGATCCTTGGCATGGACTGACTTTATATCTGTTATGCCTCTATTGATTGTAGGACTTAGATTGTCAAGTTAAAATTCCCGAATAAGGCTATCCTCTATTGATTGTAGGACTAGCTTTATATCTGTTCTCCAAATGTGAATTTTGGCTTGCATCAGTGGCTTTTCTAGGCCATATTATATCTGGAAATGGTATTCAGGTTGATGCTCAGAAGATTGAGGCAGTGAAAAATTGGCCCATACCCACATCCCCGACAGAGATAAAAAGCTTCTTGGGTTTGGCTAGCTATTATCGAAGGTTTGTAGAGGGATTCTCATCCATATCATCACCATTGACCAAGCTGACCCAAAAGAAGGCTAAGTTCCAATGGTCCGATGCTTGCGAGGAGAGTTTCCAGAAATTGAAGACCAAACTGACCACTGCTCTTATTCTAACTTTGCCCAAGGGAATAGAGGATTTTGTAATCTATTGTGATGCATCTAGAGTTGGTTTAGGTTGTGTGTTGATGCAGAGGGGAAAAGTGATACCCTATGTTTCAAGACAACTTAAGATTCATGAGAGAAATTACCCAACTCATGACCTTGAGCTGGTAGCTGTGGTATTTACTCTTAAAATTTGGCGCCACTATTTGTATGGAGTGCATGTTGACGTGTTCACCGATCATAAGAGTTTACAATACGTCTTCAGCCAGAAGGAACTTAATCTGAGGCAAAAGAGATGGCTCGAGCTACTCAAGGACTATGATATGAGCATCCTCTACCATCCAGGTAAAGCTAATATTGTTGCTGATGCTCTTAGCAGGTTGTCTATGGGTAGCACTGCCCATATAGAGGAGGGGAGGAAAGAATTGGCTAAAGAGGTGCATAGACTAGCTCAATTGGGAGTTCGGCTTGAAGAGAATAATAAAGGCGGAGTTAATGTTCAAGATGGGTCTACATCCTCACTCGTGGCAGAGGTAAAAGAAAAGCAAGACCAAGATCCCGTCCTTCTCTAATTGAAAGAAGTTATTCACAAATAAAAGGTGATGGTTTTACCCAAGGGGGAGATGGTGTGTTGAGATACCAAAATAGATTGTGTGTCCCAGATGTTGAGGATGTGCGAGAAAAGATTATGGATGAAGCACATAGTTCTAGATACTCTATTCATCCTGGCTCTACAAAGATGTATCATGACTTGAGAGAAGTTTATTGGTGGAGTGGAATGAAGAGAGATATTGCGGAATTTGTTTCCAAGTGCCCGAATTGCCAACAGGTTAAAGTTAAGCATCAAAGTCCATGTAGGTTAGCTCAAAACATAGAAATTCCGGAATGGAAGTGAGAGATGATCAATATGGACTTTATTATAGGTTTGCCGAGGTCCCAAAAACAACATGATTCGATTTGGGTGATTGTGGATAGGATGAAAAAATCGGCTCACTTCTTGGAAGTTAAGACTACTAACACTGTAGAGGATTATGCAAAATTATACATCCAGAAGATCGTCAGATTGCATGGGGTCCCCTTGTCTATCATCTCAGACAGAGGAGCTCAATTCACTTCCCAATTTTGGAGATCATTTCAGAAGGGACTGGGTTCAAAGGTGAATCTTAGTATGGCCTTTCATCCCCAGACAGATGGCCAAGCGGAGCGCACCATCCAGACATTGGAGGATATATTGAGGGCATGCGTACTTGACTTCAAAGGAAATTGGGATGATCACTTACCTCTCATAGAGTTTGCATATAATAATAGCTATCATGCAAGCATTGCTCCCTATGAAGCCTTGTATGGAAGGAGGTGTAGATCACCAATTGGGTGGTTTGAAGTCGGTGAAGTAGAGTTGATTTGGCCTATTTTTGTTCACCAAGCTATGGAAAAGGTGAGAGTTATTCAAGATAGGCTAAGGACAACCCAAAGCCGTCAAAAATCTTACACCGATGTGAGGAGGAGAGACTTAGAGTTTGAGGTGGATATTTGGATGTACTTGAAAGTGTCACCCATGAAGGGTGTCATGAGGTTTGGAAGGAAGGGAAAGCTTAGTCCACGATACATTGGTCCTTACCAAGTTGTGAGGAGGATTACCAAGGAAAAGTCAAACGATTACAATAAAATGGAAGAGGTCATGCAAAATGCAACAGAGCTTTCCGAAGCTGGAGTTAGCTTTGAAAAGGTTGACACAAGTTTATTTGATATAAAGTTGGTGAATGGATTGATGGAAATCCCTTGTTTTACAGTGGAAGATGGTACAGAAAGCCTCCTGCAAAATCTCATTGCTTATGAGCAACAATCATCTGATGTAGACCCTACATATTTCAGTGATTATGCAAGTTTCATGGATCAACTTATAGACTCAGACAAAGATGTGAATTTGCTTTGCCAAAACGGAATCATAATGAACTGGTTAGGAGAGGATAAAGAAGTGGTTAGCCTCTTCAACAAAATCGGAAATGGGGTCACTATGTATCCGGATGACTTCTATTACAAAGAAGAAATCAGAAAAACAATTGAACACTGTGAAAAACCATGGAACAGAATGAAGGCAAATTTGAAGCACAATTATTTTAGTAGTCCTTGGGTAGGAGCTTCAACTGTGGCGGCCATTATACTCCTCATACTCACAGCTACACAAACTATTCTAGCTTTCAGAGGTCCCGTTATGTAAGTAGTAATTATTTCAATTCTAGTGTTTATGATCTTACGAGTTTTTCATGTCCCCCTTTTGTATTGGGTTTTATAGTTGAACGCTAATTTAATTAGTTTATTTCAAGTATCTATACATGTCACCTCCCACAAAGCCAGCACATTAAAATCTCAAAAAAAATAATCCCCTGCCCCTTTTATTTGCATTCACAACATCAGCCAAAAACACCTCATATAAACAATAATACTATCCTCAACACATCTATTTTAGTGAAACAGGGCATATTGTCAATTTTTGGATCAGATTCTCAGAGAGGAAAATCATCTGCACAAAATAGTTTCTTCTCTCCATTCATCTAAAGATCTTGTTCTTTTTTGTTGACATAAAACTCAATTTAGGAATTTGCGATTTGTAGTGAAACATGTCTGATTTGTGTTTTAAGTAGATATGACTTTATTCTAATTTTCTTGAATTTGTATAAGCTTCATTTGCAAGTTTTTTCTAAGCTCTATTTTATCTGTAGCTTTTTAAAGTAGATCGAAATTACCATGAAATTCACAAAGTTTAATTACATGTTTTTTTATTCCGATAAGGATTAACCAATATCCAACAAAAAAGCACAAAAACATGAATGGTCCGATCTCCAAAAGAAAGCACAATCACTTTAAACGACATTTTAATTAATATTTCCCCCTTCATCTGTTTTTTCTTTAAGCTTTCAAACTTTTCAAGTTTGTTACATAGAAAATCTTAATTTTTTTAGCACCGTAAATTCTCTATGTAATTAAACCAAATATGTATATTAAAACTACTACTAAAGGATGATATAACATACAGTGAATGACTCAATCGGTTCAACCAATCTCAATACCTTCAACACAGAATATAGTTCCCTCTCTCTCTATTTATCTATCAATCACACACGAAAAATGAGAAATCACTTAATTCTTCTTGTGCAACCACTAAATATTATGAATACATCATGGATCATGTTGAGGCTATATGTACTGCTCCCCCTAGTGCTTACGGAGGGTCCCATTGTCACGCCCCGGGAGGGTACCCTAGACGTTGCCGGCACTCGAAAGCCATTTCTGGCCTTCAAGCGAACCACCTGGTCCAGTCACACTTTCATTCATTCACATTCTACCAGCGGAAGACTCAATCATAAGGATACTATTCATAATCTAGGCCAAAGGCCAAACAAATATCCAATCAATAACTAGCTAGAATAAAACTAGTCAAAACGAACAATCTAACATTTCCACACTCTAGTCTATGAAGCCTCTATCAGCAATTCAGCATGCCAGTGCAGCGCCAAGTCAAATATAGGCTTAAAAACCCTGCAACCTAATAGTGGCATGTCGCGCCAAGGGCTAAACTACTGAGGCTTATTTCTGGTGCTATAGTAACGCGTCGCACCCTTGCAGCGCCAAGCCTAAATTTTTTGGGTTCTGGAAAATGGGCTTAAAAACCTTGCACACCTACTAGTGGCGCGTCAAGCCAAGGACCAAACTACTGAGGCTTGTTTCTAGTGCTATAGTGGCGCGTCGCGCCACTGCGGCGCCAAGCCTGGGTTTTTCTTAGTTATAGTTCAGGCCTAAAATTCCTACAGCACTAGTCCGTCGTAAGATGGTCATAACTTTTGACTCCGAACTCCAAAAAATTCAATCTTGGTGGCGTTGGAAAGAAGACTCAAAGGCCTTTAATTTAATAGGTCATGGGCCACCCAGTTCATTATATTCAAAAACATAAGGTCGTTGGAAGTCGACCCTTATACAAACACATTCGAAAACTTAGCCAAGACGAGTATTTTGGACTTGGCTTGGTTTTAGGGATACCTTATGACCCTAAATCACATTCAACACTCTCCAATTTCTTAGGAATTAATCCTAACTCATGTAAGAACTTTACAATCGTCTAGTACAATCCTATACGTACATGAAGAATGGTTTGAATCTTAGTGAAAATTTTTGGGGGTGTTACATTATGTCCCCTTTGGGATCATTCGTTCTTGTATGATGAGTAAACCAAGGATGGACTCGAGGTACAAATCACAATCAGAATTCAGTCATTCAACCAATCAAATTCTCAAATAATTTACTATCTGAACTCAAAATGCACATACGAATTCAAATCAAGAAAATGAACATTACCTTCAACATTCTCTTCGATGGGCACGAATAAATGTGGATATTTAGCTTTCATGTCTTCCTCCGCTTCCCATGTGTCTTCCTCAACCAATTGATTTCTCCATAAGACTTTGACTGAGGCAATCTCCTTGTTCCTCAATTTCCGAATTTGGAGATCAAGAATTTAGACTAGAACCTCTTCATAGGACAAGCTATCCTTAACTCCAGTACTATCAATGGGTATTACCAATGAAGGATTGCCCAAGCACTTTTTCAATATCAAAACATGAAATATCGGGTGAATAGAGGCTAGCTCTGAGGGTAACTCCAACTCACAATCCTCCTCACAATCTGGTAAGGACCAACGTATCAAGGACTAAGCTTTCCCTTCCTTCCAAACTTCATGACGCCCTTCAAGGGTGACACTTTTAAGTATACCCAATCATCCATCTCAAACTCTAAGTCTCTCCTCCTTACATCGGTGTAAGATTTTTGACGGCTTTGGGCTATCTTTAGCCTATCTTGAATAACTCTCACCTTCTCCATAGCTTGGTGAACAAAATTAGGCCCAATTAACTCAACTTCACCAACCTCAAACTACCCAATCGGTGATCTACACCTCCTATCATACAATGCTTCATAGGGAACCATTTGAATGCTTGCATGATAACTATTATTATATACAAACTCTATAAGAGGTAAATGATCATCCCAATTTCCCTTGAAGTCAAGTACACATGCTCTCAACATATCCTCCAATGTCTGGATGATGCGCTCCGCTTGGCCATCTGTCTGGGGATGAAAGGTTGTACTAAGATTCACCCTTGAACCCAATCCTTTTTGAAAGGATCTCCAAAATTGGGAAGTAAATTGAGCTCCTCTATCTGAGATGATAGACAAGGGGGCCCCATGCAATCTAACGATATCCTGAATGTATAATTTTGCATAATCTTCTACGGTGTCAGTAGTCTTAACTGCCAAGAAGTGAGATGATTTCATCATCCTATCGACAATCACCCAAATCGAATTATGTTATTTTTGGGACCTCGGTAAACCTATGATAAAGTCCATATTGATCATCTCCCACTTCCATTCCGGAAGTTTTATGTTTTAAGCTAACCCACATGGCCTTAGATGCTCAACTTTAACCTGTTGGCAATTCGGGCACTTGGAAAATAATTCCGCGATATATTTCTTCATTCCACTCCACCAATAAACTTCCCCCAAGTTATGATACATATTTGTAGAGCCAAAGTGAATAGAGTATCTGGAACTACGTGCTTTGTCCATAATCCTTTCTCGAACATCATCAACATCTGGGATACACAATCTATTTTGGTACCTCAACACACCATCTCCCCTTTTGGTAAAAACCATCACCTTTTGTTTTTGAACAACTTCCTTCAATTGGAGAAGGAAGGGATCTTGGTCTTGCTTCTCTTTTACCTCTGCCACGAGTGAGGATGAAGACCCATCCTGAACATTGACTCCACCTTCATTATTCTCTTCAAGACAAACTCCCAATCGAGCTAGTCTATGCACCTCTTTAGCTAATTCTTTCTTTCCCTTCTCTATATGGGCAGTGCTATCCATAGACAACCTGCTACGAGCATTAGCAACAACATGAGCTTTACCTGGATGGTAGAGAATGCTCATATCATAATTTTTGAGCAACTCGAGCCATCTCCTATGCCTCAGGTTGAGTTCTTTCTGGCTGAAGATGTATTGCAAACTTTTATGATCGGTGAACACATCAACATGCACTCCATATAAGTAGTGGCGCCAAATTTTAAGAGCAAATACCACAGTTCTTAGCTCAAAGTCATGAATTGGGTAATTTCTCTCATGAATCTTAAGCTGTCTTGAAGCATAGGCTATCACTTTTCCCCTCTGCATCAACACACAGCCCAAACTAACTATAGATGCATCACAATAGATCATAAAATCCTCTGTTCTATTGGACAAAGTCAAACCTGGAGCAATGGTTAACTTGATCTTCAATTTCTGGAAGCTCTTCTCACAAGCATCGAACTATTAGAACTTAGCCTTTTTTTGGGTCAGCTTGGTCAATGGTGATGATATGGGTGAGAATCCCTCTACAAACCTTCAATAATAGCCAACCAAACCCAAGAAGCTTCTTATCTCTGTCGGAGATGTGGGTATGGGCCAATTTTTCACTGCCACAATCTTCTCAGCATCAACCTGAATACCATTTACAGATATAATATGGCCTAGAAAAGCCACTGATGCAAGCCAAAATTCACATTTGGATAACTTTGCATACAATGCCTGGTCTTTCAAAGTTTGTAAGATGACTCTAAGATGATAGGCGTGCTCCTCCTCATTCTTGGAGTAAACCAAAATATCATTAATGAATACAATCACAAACATATCAAGATATGGCTTAAATACTCGATTCATGAGATCCATAAAAACTGCAGGGGCATTGGTCAACCCCAACGACATAACTAAGAACTCGAAATGGCCATAACAGGTCCGAAAAGCTGTCCTTGGGATGTCATAGTCCCTCACCTTCAACTGATGGTAACCCGATCTTAGGTCTATCGTTGAGAAATAAGTGGCACCCTGAAGTTGATCAAATAAATCATCTATTCTGGGGAGAGGGTATTTGTTCTTTATGGTGACCTTTTTTAGTTTACTGTAATCAATACACATTCTAAGGGACCCATCTTTCTTTCGCACGAATAGGAAGGGAGCACCCCATGATGAGACACTCGGCCTAATGAATCCCTTATCTAACAAGTCCTTCAACTGTTCTTACAACTCTTTCAACTCAGCAGAAGCCATTCTATATGGAGGGATGGAGATAGGCTAGGTATCATGAAGGACGTCAATCCCAAAGTCGATCTCCTTATTAGGAGGGACTCCACGCAGATCTTCAGGAAAGACTTCAGGGAAATCATTGACAATCGGAACCGATTCAAGGGATGGAGACTCAACACTCTCATTTTTCACTTGGACGATGTGATAAATACACCCTTTTGAGATTAGTTTTCTGGCTCTAAGGTAGGAAATAAACTTACCCTTAGGCACGACATGACTACCCTTCCACTCTATGACCGCCTCATTCGTGAATTTGAACTTGACAATTTGAGTCCTACAATCAATAGAGGTATAACAGATATAAAGTCAGTCCATGCCAAGGATCACATCAAAATCAACCATGTCCAACTCAACTAAGTCAGCCAAGATATCCCTGTGGTGGATTGAAATAGTGCAATCTCTATAGACTTTCTCAGCTAAGATAGAATCACCGACAGGAATAGCTACACTGAAAGGCTCAAGAAGGCATTCAAAAACTTTATTGAATTTACTAGCCACGTAAGGAGTCACAAAAGATAGTGTGGCACCCGGATCCATCAAAACATAACAGTCAAGAGAAAAGACTCGAATCATACCCATCACGACGTTTGAGGAGTTCTCCTGACCTTGGCGACTACTCATGGCATATAGACGTTTTGTACCTCTGCTCGTACCTGAAGTAGTACGGTGGTAGAATGCTGGGCCTTTTTTCCCCATATCTGACACTCCCTCTGAAAATGGCCCACTAGGCCATATTTATAACAACCTTTATTTCCCTCTCTGTACTCTCCCAAGTGGAGCTTACCGTACTTGTCGTATGGTGGTTTTTCCTTCAAACCTTGACCCACGCTAGCCTGGGATTGAGAACCCTAGGATTTGAAACTCTGGTGACTCTATCCCTGCCGATCATACTTGTTATGCGGCATAGGTGCACTTGCAGTGGACGGGGCATAGTTAGAAGACCTCTTTTGGAAAAAGGACATGTTGCCCTTGTTCTACCTCTGTTCATTCTCATGTCCAGCTGATTTTGCCTTCTTGCTCAGATGCTCCTCCCTGTCTTTCCTCTTCTCATCCTCCACTTGTTGAGCATACGCCATTAATCTTGAAATATTCATGTCGAAGATCAACAATGCCGCTTTGTACTCCTTCTTTACATGTCTTCCCAATCTGGAGACAAATTTTCTTATCTTCGACCTCATATCTGGAATCATCTCTAGAGCATATCTGGACAGCTAGATGAACTTTAGACTGTACTCTTTAACAGTCATACCCTCTTGTTTCAAATTCACAAACTCTTCCACTTTAGCTTCCCTCAATTCTCTGTGAAAGAAGTGATCAAGAAAGGCTTCCTCAAATTCATTCCAAATAGCAGGCTCAGCATCTTCACCTCTAATTTGTTCCCACTGGTTATATCATATGTTTGCTACATTTTTGAGCTGATAAGACACCAACTCAACCCCCTCGATTTTCATAGTATGTGCTTTTAAGATCTTCCACATCTCATCAATAAAATTCTAGGAGTCTTCATCAACATTGGAACCCGTGAATATCGACGGATTTATTCTCAGAAAATCTCTAATTCTTGTGGCAGCAGACAGCTCTTGATAACTAGAGCTAAGAGTTGACGAACTATGGTTGCCATTGTGGGCAGCACTAATTGAGTGAGCATAGCAATCGCTCCATAAATATCTGCCTCCGAAGTTGGTACAAGTGGAGTAGTAGGCACTTGAGGTGCCTTTGCATACCTTACAGGTCGGCACCTAGCCCTAGATGGGAGCACTTCTGACTGTGGCATCTCTGTGTTATCAGCATTTCTCCGGATGGCAGTACGTTTAGGAGGCATTGTCTACAATATATAAATGCATGAATTAGAAAGGAAGTCTTATAGAGTTTAACTCTATCGCACGAGTTCAGAGTATGAAAGAAGTGAAACAATTCCTAATGTCTTATAGCCTCCTGATTATAAGTGTGGTGCACAACACACCCATAATCAAGACTCTACTAGACACGGCTTCATATACTCCCTAAGACTCTTGAACTCTGTGCTCTGATACCATGTTTTTCATGCCCCGAGAGGGTACTCTAGACGTGGCCGGCACTCGAAAGCCATTTCTGGCCTTCAAGCAAACTACCTAGTCTAGTCACACTTTCATTCATTCACATTCTACAAGCGGAAGACTCAACCATAAGGTTACTATTCATAATCTAGGGCCAAAGGCCAAACAAATATCCAATCAATAACTAGCTAGAATAAAACTAGTCAAAATGAACAATCTAACATCTCCACACTCTAGTCTATGAAGCCTCTATCAATAATCCAGGAGGTGCCAATGACAAGTCCATGGCTACCAAAAATAAAATAAGGGAAACAAATCAAAGCTATAAAGATAATCTCGGTATCCTTCGAAAACTGGGAGGACTCACCAACTAGCTGGAAGTGAATACATCTTCAATGGTGCATCGGTTGATAATCTCCAGTACCTGCCTCTGCATCATGAAATGATGTAGGACAAATGGCGTCAGTATATGGAATATACGAGTATGTAAAATGGCATAATGAAACAAACATCAAGGAAAAATCAAATCAACTCGGAATCTCAACTCAAGAGAAAGAACAACTCGATGAAGTGTCCTAAGTCTAAATAAGAATATGGTTTAGACGGGACCAATCACATATAATTTAACCCAATCCGACTCAGAGTACTATCAAGACCTATATGGGAGTTTCTCTTATCCGAAAACCATTACTTATGAGCCAGTGATTGTACAATAAGTCGACGTTATTGCCACCTCCATTCATACCTTGCTAGGGTATGAATGAATCAACCAATCATATATCCATATCCAACCAAGTCCTATCATGTTAGGACAATAATTTGGGAAGCATCCAACTTTAACAGTTTAATCCCCTCCTACGTTTGGCGACATAGTTATTAGATTCGAGTTATTACTTATTCTTACCCAATTTGGTGCTCGATACTTCTCCCAAGACTCAATGCTCATAAAACTCCATCCAATCAACTCAATCTAATCATATTGACATGTCTCATTTGGAACCTTCTCAAATCATCAATTCTATCACAATCAAACCTCTTCCAATCATACTATCCGATCAATCCCAATCGTATTCTTTCAAGAGTAGTTTAGATATGCATTTATAACAACTTACAATCCTATCCAATCATTCCTCTATTCATTTAGCAAATCTTTCTGGGACTCATCAAGACTCCAAGGTTCTAAATCAACAATTTAAGGTAAACAACATATTTAAGAAAATTAACAAAACTTGTTTAACAACTCATATCAATCAACTCATACCAACTTGTAGCACATCACTTTCTTAACTCAACAACATCAACATAATAAAGATTTAGTTAATAGTTGAAAGAAAGACCCATTTGGACATACATCTATCAATAAACTCCATTCTTATGAACATTCAATCTCAAAGAAGATGTAGGGCACATGGGTGGACTCAACCCATGCTTTGAGTAGCCTTACATACCTTGGTGAAGACTTTGAAGGAACCTTGATGTTAGGTCTTCAATGGGAGGCTTGAATCCTTGGAATTTTTAAAGGCAATTCTTGTTGGGGATGGATTGAGGAAGAGGGGATGAGGATTAGGGCTTTTTGGAGAGGCAATGGAATGAAAAGAAATGGTCTAAAATATGAACAAATCAGTGTATATATAATTAGGGAAATGTCCAATTTTCCCTTTCTAAAAAATCTGGAAAAATGGGTTAAAACCCTCCTGGCGCTATAGTGACGCGTTGTGCCACTACAGCGCCAAGTCAAATATAGGCTTAAAACCCTGCAACCTAATAGTGGCGCATTGTGCCAAGGGCCAAACTACTGAGGCTTATTTCTGGTGCTATAGTAGCGCATCGCGTCCTTGCAGTGCCAAGCCTAAATTTTCTGGGTTCTTAAAAATGAGCTTAAAAACCCTGCACACCTACTAGTGGCGCGTCGCGCCAAGCCCAGGTTTTTCTCAGTTATAGTCGAGGCCTGAAATTCCTACAACACTAGTCCATCGTAAGATGGTCATAACTTTTGACTCCGAACTCCAAAAATTGCAATCTTGGTGGCGTTGGAAAGAAGATTCAAAGAACTTTAATTTAATAGGTCATGGACCACCTAGTTCGTTATATTTAAAAAGATAAGGTCATTGGAAGTCGACCCTTATACAAACTCATTCGAAAACTTAGCCAAGGTGAGTTCTTTGGACTTGGCTTGGTTTTAGGGGTCCCTTATGACCCTAAATCATATCCAACACTCTCCATTTTCTTAGGACTTGATCCTAACTCATGTAGGCACTTTACAATCATCTAGTAAAATCCTATATGTACACGAAGAATGGTCCGAATCTTAGTGAAATATTTTAGGGGTGTTACACCCATAAAGGTTTCAAAAACAATTGACCAAAAATCATATCACCAAAATATTCATGGGCTAACACATATGTAAAATGAGTACAACAACAACAACAACAACCCCGTAAAATTCCACAACATGGGGTCTGGAGAGGATAAAGTGTATGCAGACCTGACTCCTACCAAGGTAGGACGACTATTTCTGAAAGACCCTCGGCTCAATAAAAGTATGACAAGCAGTCAGATAAAGTTAATATGTTCAAAGCGATATGTGAAAGCAATTAACAAAATCGACACAAGTAACAAAGAGTAAAGAAAATACAAAAAGTAATAAATACTTATAGAAATCCGAGCATAAGAAATTATAGTATGCTAATATGCCTACTAATATAGATAAATTACGAGACTATGTACTATCCTTCTACCCTAATGTGGGTCCTCCACACCCTCCTATCTAAGGTCATGTCCTCGGTAAGCTGTAACTGCGTCATGTCCTGTCTATTCACCTCTTCTTAATATTTCTTCGGCCTACCCCTGCCTCTTTTGAAACCATCCATGGCTAACCTCTCGCACCTCCGCACTGGGCCATCTGTGTCTCTCCTCTTCACATGTCCAAACCATCTCAGTCGCATTTCCCACATCTTGTCTTCCACCAAGGCTACTCCCACCTTGTCCTGGATCTCCTCATTTCTCATCCTGTGGTATGTCCACACATCCATCTCAATATTCTCATTTTGCAACTTTTATCTTTTGAACCCGAAAGACTTTAACTGGCCAACACTCCACCCCATATAACATAGTCAGTCTAACCACCACTTTGTAGAACTTGCCCTTAAGTTGTGGTAGCACCTTCTTATCACATAGCACACTAGAAGTGAGCCTCCATTTTATCTACCCTACCCTAATACGATGTGTGACATCATTGTCAATATCCCCGCTGTCTTGCATGATAGACCCAAGATACTTGAAACTATTTTCTTTTGGATGGCCTGGTCACCAAGCCTAACTTTCGCGCTATCCTCCTGAGGTATCTCACCGAACTTGCACTCTAGGTACTCTGTCTTGGTCCTACTCAACTTCAACCCTTTAAACTCTAAGATATGTCTCCAATCCTTCAGCTTAGTGTTAACTCCACTATGAGTCTCATTGATCAAGACTATGTCGTTCACAAAAAGCATACACCATAGCACATCACCTTGAATTTGTAAAATAAGTAAATCGCCTAATTCTACTTATGCGGCCCCTACATGATATGAATATGTCGTGGATCAAAACAAGGCTACACGTACTGATCCCCTGGATAGTTATGGATGATCCCATAAAGGTTTCAAAAAAATATTGACCGAAAGTCATATCATCAAAATATTCATGGTTAACACTCACGAAAAATGAGAAAATTGTCTAATTTTGCTTGTTCGGCCCCTAAATGCTATGAATATGCCATGGATTGTGTCGATTTTACACATACTGCTCCCATAGGTACTTAAGGAGGGTCCTATAAAAGTTTCAAAAAATAATTGATGGAAAGTCAAATCACCAAAATATTCATTAGTTAACACATACGAAAAATGAGAAGATCGCTTAGTTCCGCTTATGTGCCCCTAAATGCTATGAATATGTCATGGATCGTACTGAAGCTACACGTACTGCTCCTCTAGGTGTTTACAGAGAGTCTTATAAAGGTTTCAGAAAAACATTAACCCAAAAATATATCGTCAAAATATTCAGGGGCTAACACAAACGAAAAATAAAAATTTGTCTAATTTTGTATTTGTGGCCCCTAAATGCTATGAATATGCCGTGGATCATGTCAATACAACACGTATGGCTCTCCTGAGTACTTACAGAGTATCTCATAAAGGTTTCAGAAAAAATTGACTGAAAGTCATATTACCTAAATATTCATAGCCTTATCTAACTTCTTTTTATGCTTCTAATGAGCCGAGGGTCTTCCAGAAATAGTCTTCCTACCTTAGTAGGAGTAAGGTCTACGTACACTTTACCCTCTCCATATCCCATGTTGTGCGATTTTATTGGGATGTTGTTGTTGTTGTATTGATGGGTTAACACACACAAAAATCGAGAAAATTTCCTAATTTTACCTGTGTAGCCCCTAAATGCTATGAATACATCATGGATTGTGTCGAGGCAACACGTATTGTTCCTTTGGATACATAGAGAGGATCCCATAAAGGTTTTAGAAAAAAATTAATCAAAAGTCATATCACCAAAATATTCATGGGCAAACACAAATGAAAAATGAGAAAATCAACTAATTCCACTTGTGCGTCTCCTAAATGCTATGAATACGTCGTGGATCATGCCGATCCTACAAGTACTTATCTCTCGGATACTTACGGAGGGGTCCATAAATATTTCAAAAAAATTTATCCGAAAGTCATATCACCAAAATATTCATAGGCTAACACACGTAAAATGTAAAAATTATCAAATTCTACTTGTGCGGGCCTCCTAAATGCTATGAATACACCGTGGATCATGCCAAAACTACACGTACTTATCCTTTGGATACTTATAGTGGGTTCCACAAAGGTTTGGAAAAACATTGACCGAAAGTCATATGACCAAAATATTCAAAGGCTAACACACTCGAAAATTGAGAAAAATCACATTATTCTGCTTGTGTTGCCCTAAATGATATGAATACATCATGTATGATGTTGAGACTACTCATACTTGTCACACCCCGAGAGGGTACCCTAGGCATGACCGACACTCAGAAACCATTTCTGGCCTCCGAGAGAACCACTTGGTCTTATCACTCAATTGTTCATCAGCAAAAGACTTAATAAGAATACTTATGTGGGCTCTCCATCATCAACATCAAATGCAAGAAAGAAATTTTTAGAAGAAATAGTTTCAAAGGAGAACTAATCCAATTATATCATCAAACTCTGTCTACGAAGCATCTAATACTATGAATAGTCTTACATACCTGAAATCCGAAGCTTTACTCCGAATTGGAACACTCTTGAACCCCTAGCCTTTTCTCCTCTCGGAGCATTTTGTGTACTACCCAGAGTATAAGAATCACTGAAATAGTATTTCTATACTACTAAAACTAAAACTATATTTGAGAATGAGTAAAGAAGTGTATAGAGAGAAGAGTTGCTTGAGAAAGTTTGATGAATAAAATGAGAAAATAAGGTGGGTATTTATAGGTGTGGAGGAGGGACCTATCAATAAATAAAAATAATTACAAAGGATGATCTTGAAAATTCAATGGAGAATTTTGATGTCATGGATGATGTCAAATGGTTCTAGATCTTTCCATGGTAGGTGAGATGAGATCTCTTTTAACGGAATACCTTTTTTCAGAGTTGTGTTTGAACAAGATAAGTTCCTCATTAGGATTTGGTGTCTTCATAAGAATTGTAGATCTAAAATTCTAGTTTCATGTGGTTTAAGAATCAACCAATTTGGAGCATTCTACCGTGAGATATGAATTTTCTTTTACAAATACTCCATTTCATCACAACACTATGTCTTGCAAAAATTAATTTATTTGACCTACTTATTCTTGGAATCTTAAGATATGGTCTATGAAAGTTGTATTTAATGACGTTGGGGTTATTCAGAAATTTGAATCACCTAATTTGAACTATTGTATGAAAGGTTATGCCCAAAATATAGAGGCTATATCATTTTCATCCAGAATTGAAATACCACATACAACATTTTAGGGGGTGTTACCGGAGGGAATACTCTCGTTGAAGTCCTACATACCATAGAGTAAAGCTTAAAGAAAATGAACATAATTTGTATAATTAAAATACTTTAGGCATGAGAAAACATAATTATGATCAAAATACTTTAGGCATGAGAGATCATAATTATGATCAAAATACTTTAGGCATGAGAGATCATAATATAATCAAAATACTTTAGGCATGAGAGAACATAATTATGATCAAAATATTTTAGGCATGAGAGATCATAATATAATCAAAATACTTTATGCATGAGAGATCATAATTATGATCAAAATACTTTAGGCATGAGAGATCATAATATAATCAAAATACTTTAAAACCTTTTCATGTCTTCATATAAGGACCTTTGATAAATCAACAATTCAATGCATTTAAGAGCCAACATAAGCTAACATAAGATAGGTGATTAAACTTTAAATATTTAATAATCTATGCATTTGGAATCATGATATGAAAACCCATAAAGTTTCATGTTTGAATAAAATAGAAAACTTTAATAATTCATTTGTACTTCATGAATGAAAGGATCCATGAATCAATAACATTTTAGGGGGTGTTACAATAATGATCCCCTGGGTACTTAACTAAGGTACCATAAAGGTTTCGAAAAAATATTTGACTAAAAGTCATATCACTAAAATACTAATGGGCTAACATATACGAAAAATGAGAAAATTGTCTAATTCCGCTTGTGTGGGCCCTAAATACTATGATTATGTTGTGTATCATGTAAAGGGTACACATACTTCTCTTCCGTGTACTTATGGAGAATCCCACAAAGTTTTCAGAAAAAATTGACCAAAGGTCATATCACCAAAATATTCATGGATAACACATATAAAAAATGAGAAAATCGCTAAATTTTGCTTGTTCGACCCCTAAATGCTATGGATATGTTGGTGATCATGACGAGGATACATGTACTTCTCCCTATGGTACTTACTAAGCATCCCACAAAGGTTTCAGAAAGAAATAATTCAAAAATCATATCACCAAAATATTTATTATCTAATACACATGAAAAATGAGAAAAATGTCTAATTCTGCTTATGTGAGCAAATGTTATGAATATGTCGTAGATTGTGTTGATGCTACACATACTGATCTCTCGGGTAAATATGGAGTGTCCATAAAGGTTTTGGAAAAAATTGACTGAAAATCATATCACCAAAATATCCATGAGCTAATATACATGAAAAATAACAAAATCGTCTAATTTCATTTGTGCTTTCCCTAAATGTTATGAATACGTCGTGGATTGTGCCAAGGCTTCATGTATTATTCCTTCGGATGCTTACGGAGGGTCCCATAAAGGTTTAGAAAAAAATTGACAGAAAAACATATCAGCAAAATATTAATGGGCGTTACACACAAAAAATGAGAAAATTTCTTAATTCACTTGTGCGGCCCATAAATGATGTTAATTTGTCGTGGATCGTGTCTCCCAATTCAAAATCTCCTAAAAATAGTCTCAAATCATAGACTGATATTTTACGTAATTTACTTTTTAAAAAGGACACGAATAAATTGATAAGGATGCTTACTCGTGGAGGATTTTTACCAAATATTCTAAACTCCACTTTAACCTCGGCTCAAATATCAAAAAAGAAAATCAAACAAAATAGAAAAACTTATTATCAGGAAGAGTGCCAAGTCCATTTTGCACTTGAAGTGAGTTTGATTTTTCCTGATCGTCTAAAAAGGCTAAAATAAAGAGATGTATGATAAGGCATAAATAGCATCCAATGAATGCGATTTATGAAACTTTTTTGAAGTTTTCAAAAATATACAGTTCAACATAAATATTACAATACGTATCTCAATATATAATATCATATAAGATTATATCTACGAAAATTCATATTTTTTGCTAGATTACGTACAAATTCAAGCACACTCTTTATGTATAATATATGTATAGTCGTATATAATAAGTGTATATCTACATCTATTTTACCTTAAAAGCTTGTGCGGCCCTAAATGCTATAAATTCGTCATAAATCGTTTGAAGTTACACGTACGGATCCCCGAGGTACTTACTTAGGTTCCCATAAAGGTTCGAATTTTTTTTAACACACAAAAATTTTAAAAATCGCCTAATTCCTCTTGTGCGGTCCTAAATGTTATGAATATGCTGTGGATCATTCCTAGGCTACACGTACTATTCGTTGGGGTACTTAAGGAGGGTTCCATAAAGGTTTTAAAAAAAATTGACTGAAAGACATATCACAAAAATATTAATGGACAAACGCACAAGAAAAATGAAAAAATTACCTAATTTCGCTTGTGCGGCCCCTAAATGCTATGAATACATCGTGGGTTGTGTCAAAGCTACACGCAATAGTCCTCCGAGAACTTGTGGAGGTTCCTATGAAGGTTTGGAAAAAAATTTGACCGTAAGTCATATCATCAAAATATTCATGGGCTAAACACACAAGAAAAATGAGAAAATCGCTTAATTATGCTTGTGCAGACAAATGCTATGAATATGTCTTTGATCATGCCAAGGCTACACATACTAAACTCTCGGGTACTTACGGAGGGTCTATAAAGGTTTCAAAAAAATTGACTGAAAGTTGTAGCACCAAAATATCCATGGGCTAATACACGTGAAAAATGACAAAATCACCTAATTCCGCTTGTGCTTTTCCTAAATGCTATGAATATGCCATGAATTTTGTCGAGGTTACACATACTTCTCCTCTGGGTGCTTAGTAGGGTTCCATAAATGTTTCAAAAAAATTGACCAAAAAATATTTTGCCAAAATATTCATGGGCTAACACACATAAAAAATGAAAAAATTACTTAATTCCACTTGTGCGACCCTTAAATATTGTGAATACACCGCGAATTATATCAAGGCTATATATACTGCTCCCATGTGTATTTGTGGAGGGTCCCATAAAGTTTTGGGGGGGAAATGAAGGAAATTCATTTCAGCAAAATATTTATGGGCTAAATACACACGAAAAATGAGAAAATTACCTGGTTCTTCTTGTGAGACCCTTAAATGCTATGAAAATATCGTGGATCGTATCAAGAATACATGTACTGCTCTCCCAGAAACTTACAGATGGTCACATAAAGGTTTCGGGAAAATAATTGACTTAAAGACATATCATGTAATACACTTGAAATCCCTAGACGAAACTAACTCGAAATGATCTAAAAATTTTTAGCAGAGACTAGTAATGAGACCTTTCATGGGCTGTAAAGAGCTTCATGACTCGTAAAAAGTGTCTATGAAGGGAACCTGCATCAGGAAAAAGTAAAAAAAGGACCACGAAGGGCTTCACGACCTATGGTGTCGACCATGAACTGTGATGCCATCATTGATACTTACCCTCAGAACTCTGAAATATGCAAGGACCACGATCGAGTATCACAAACCATTATGAGGTTCATGGACCGTGAAGTAGTCCGTGAAGCTTAACCCTCTGAACCTTTGTGATGGTTCGACTTTACGAGAGCCTTCACAGACTTAGTGTCCGTGGTGGCCTCTGTGAAGGTCAACCCCTCCCAATAGAGCCCAAGAAAAAGACCACGGCCACTCACCACGGGCTGTGGTGAGTTATATGAACCGTGGTGGATGTCTGTGAATGGGCCCGACTTAGTTTTAATAAAAGGCATTGTAGTCTTTTCCCATCTTTTCCCAACTGAATCCTGCACATTTAAGGACCAAATATCAGTCCTTTAACATACCCAATAGGGTTTTCCTCTCTGTTCACTTTTGTATTTTCTTGAGAGAAGCGATTGGAGAAAAGAAAGAAAGCTAGGGTTCAAGGTCTTCGAGCAATCCCTTCGATTTTCGTTCTTTTCTTTGAATTACAGGTATGTAAGGCTAACCATAATGTGGATTGTGTTCGTCCACATGCCCTACATATTCATTGATTTGAGTGGAGTTGAGTTTCGAGATTCCATGAAGTAAGTTCTTGAATTATTTATAATTCCTATTGAGTTCTGTATATAAATTTTATTTTGTTCTTGTATATATTACAATAATCCTTGATGAGTTTTTTGAATTGAGTCTTGTTGAGAGTATGGATTCATGTTTGCATTTACATGAACCCTAACTGAGATTTCATTTTTATTTTATGCATTGATGGAGTTTTTAAAGATTGATTTGCGAACGTTGTTGCATTAATTATTTTATGCACTATTTTGAGTTAAAAGAATGACTATTTTCATCCTTGATTGAGAAAAAGTTTGTGCATGAGTTGATTTTGAGAAGTCTCTTAATTATTATCTTGAGCATGAGTATTTTGATCATAAACGAGTTGAGCATTATTACATTAAAACATCTATTTTGAGGTTGAGTTGAGAAGTTAGATTATATTTTTTTATTTTAAATGCATTCATTGTGTTGAGATTATACCTATTTTAGAGAGAAGAGATGAGTTGAGTTTTGAGCTAAAGTCCAAAAGAGATTAAATGAGTTAATTGAGTATTTTATTCATTATATGAGCTTAATAAAGTATTTTGAGAGTAGTATTAAGCATTGATTTGGGTAAGAGTAGAGGTAACTCAAACCTCATAAACTATGTAGGCAGTGTAGGATAGAGGCTATGCCTCTCTAAGTCCGAAACGATGAACTTTGAGTAATTTTGGATCCAGTGAGTTGAGCGTCCCTTACCCTAGCAAGGTATTGGATGGCTGTGGAAATAACAATTTTAAACATTTTATTATCACTAGCTCATAAGTGATGGTTGTCGGTTAGAGAAACTCTCTAGGAGTAAAATATTATATTTATATACATTGAGTTGCATCTCTTATAGCATATCATTTAAAGTATTGTACTAATTTACTTCATGTTTTATTGAGCTGAGTCATTTCAGAGTGAATCCCTTGAGTTGAGTTGCATGAGGTTGAGTATTGTTGATTGTGTTACTTTTCATCTATTTAACCTACTCGTACATTCCATACACAGACGTCTTTTGGCCTACATCGTTTCATGATACAGATACATGTGCTAGGAATCATCAACAGGTGCTCCGTTGAAGATATATTTCCTTCCTCTATTAGTGGTGAGACCTCCTTGCTTCCGGAGGAATCACATTTATTTCAGTTATTACTATTGAGCAGTTTCTTTTGAGGTAGCCGTAGGCTTGTCTCGGCACCTTCTTGATAGTTGATAGAGAATTAATAGATAAAGTTAGAGTTGAGTAGATGATTATCTCCCGAGTCTGTTTTAAATCATACTTTTGGTATTGAGATATGAGAAATGAGTTGACTCTTACTATTATTTATTTAAACTATTCTTTCATGGCATAACGCATAAATTGGCCCCTAAACTTAGCTTCAAATTTTAAGTATGACCTCCAACTTTCATAGTGCACAAATAGGCTTTTAACTATCCATTTCTTAAACAAAAAAACACGTGAATCCAACCTGGAAAAACATGTGAGTAAGATGCAATTCAAGCTCTTCAAATCAAAATTACATTTTCTTTAATTTCTTTTTGTAAATTATAAAATACATATAAATTTTTTAATTACGTGGCATCCACTAAGTGGCTCAAAAATCCACGTGGGAGCATTTGTATATAACGCATTTTGGTTGTTGGATTCACATATTTTTTTTGTTTAAGAAATGGATAGTTAAAGTTCCTATTTGTGCACTTTGAAAGTTAGAGATCATACTTAAAATTTGAAGCTAAGTTTAGGGGCCAATTTATGTATTATGCCATTCTTTTATTGAGTTGTTAGCCCACTTGAGTGTCTTATCTTTCTTGGTATATCTAAGTGTTCGGCAGAGTGATTGAATGAGTGGTCAGACCGAGTGGTTCGCTTGTGGCCAGCAATGGTCTCCGAGTGCCGGCCACACCTAAAGTATCCTTTGGGACATTACATATCACCAAAATATTTATAGGAGAACACATACAAAAAATTGAGAAAAATACTGGATTCCGCTTGTGCGACCCCAAAATATTATGAATATATCGTGGATCGTTCCGCACAAATCAAAATCTCCTCAAAATAGTCCCCAATCATAGGCTGGTATTTTGCCTAATATATGTTTTTAAAAAGACATGGATAAATATATAAGGATGCTTATTTGTGGAGGCTTTTGATCCAATATTTCAAACTCTACTTTAATCTCGGCTCAAATACAAAAAACAGTAAAAAAAATGAAGAGATGTATGATACCGCATAAATCACATTCAATGAATGCGATTTATGAACAAAATTTATAGTTTTCAAAGATATACAATTCAACATAAATATTACTACACGTATATCAATATATAATTCTATATAAGCTTGTATCTACAAAAATTTATATTTTTTTGCTAAATTACATATAAATTCCCTTAACATGATCTTCATTCCAAACATGCTCTTTATATATAATATGTGTAGAATCGTATTTAATAAGTGTATATCTAAATCTTTTTTATCTTAAAAGTTTGTGCGACCCCTAAATGTTATGAATTTACCATGAATCATGTCAAGGATATACCAACTGCTACCCAAGGTACTTACAAAGAGTCCCATAAAGGTTCGAAAAAAACTGACTAAAAGTTATATTACCAAAATATTCATTGGATAACACACACAAAAAATGAGAAAGTCGCCTAATTCCGCTTGTGCGGGCCCTAAATACTATGAATATACCGTGGATTGTTCCGAGGCTACACGTACTTCTCCTTGAGGTACTTATGGTGGGTCTCATAAAGGTTTCGAAAAATATTTGACCGAAAGTCATATCACCAAAATATTTATGTGCTAACACACGCGAAAAATAAGAAAATTACATAATTCCGCTTGTGCGACCCCTAAATGCTATGAATATTTTTTGGATCATGAAGAGGCTACACATACTGCTCTCGGGTACTTACAAATGATCCCATAAAGGTTTCAAAAAAATTGATCGAAAGTCATATCACCAATATATTCATGAGCTAACACACATGAAAAAATAGAAAATCATCTAATTTTGTTTGTCCAGCCCCTAAACGCTATTAATATATCGTGGATTGTGATGAAGCTACACATACTTCTCCATCGGGTACTACAAAGGATCCCAAAAGGTTTCTGAAAAAAATTGACCGAAGGCTATATCACCAAAATATTTATGGACTAACACACGCATGAAAAATAAGAAAATCACTTGATTCTTCTTAGGCGGCCCCTAAATCCTATGAATATACTGTGAATCGTGCTGAGACTACATTTAGTGCTCCCCAAATACTTATATAGTGTCCCATAAAGTTTTCAGAAAAAAATGACTGAAAGTCATATCACCAAAATATTCATGGGATAACACATGAAAATTAAGAAAATCGCATAATTCTGCTATGAATACGCTATGGATCGTGACGAGGCTACACGTACTTCTCCCTTGGGTACTTAATAAGGGTCACAAAAAGGTTTCAAAAACAATTGTTCGAAAATGATCACCAAAATATTAATGAGCTAACACACATGAAAAATGAGAAAATTGCCTCCTAACACCACTTATGCGGGCAAATGCTATGAATATGTCGTAGATCGTGCTGAGGCTAGACATACTGATATCTTAGGTACTTATGGAGTGTGCATAAAAGTTTTGAAAAAATGACTGAAAGTTATATGACCAAAATATTCATGGGCTAACACAGATGAAAAATGATAAAATTGTCTAATTTCGCCTGTGCTTTTCCTAAATGCTATAAATACATCGTAGATTGTGCCAAGGCTACACGTATGTCTCCTCTGAGTGTTTACGGAGGGTCCGATAAATGTTTCAAAAATAATTAATCAAAAAATATATCACCAAATTATTAATGGGCTAACACACACGAAAAATGAGAAAATTGCCTAATTCCGCTTGTGCAGCCCCTAAATGCTATGAATTTAGCGTGGATCGTGCCGCCTAATTCAAATTCTCCTCAAAATAGTCCCAAATCATAGGCTGATATTTTGTATAATTTATGTTTTAAAAAAAGAGACAAATAAACTGATATGAATTCGTACTCGTGGAGGATTTTTACCCAATATTTTAAACTCCAATTTAACATCGCTCAAATATAAAAAAAAAATAATGAAGAGGTGTATGATAAGGCATAAATCGTATCCAATGAATGTGATTTATGAACAAAATTTGTAGTTTTCAAGGATATACAGTTCAACATAAATATTACGATATTGTCACGATCCAAACACAAGTGTGATGACACTCATCTCAACCCATCGAGACAAGTCAGTCTAATACCCAACGAAAAGCAGATGTGGAAGAAAAAGAAATAAATCAAAATTTAACTTAACCGAAAATACGTAAAACAAACTCAAACTCCCCCAAGATTGGTTGTCATATGTATAAGCCACTAATACATTACCGAAGTACGAAAAAAAATACAGTCACAATGTCTGTCTCTAGAATAGGACTAAAACATATTAAAAGAGTAAGAGGTGTCCGCTAGATGGATGTAACAATTACCTCAACACTCGAGATGATCGCCTCAGATGTGGTAGAAAACATTAGGAGATCAAACAGGTCTGGGCTCATAACCTACACAAGTGTAGAAGAAAAGGGTGAGTACCAAACAACACGGTACTCAGCAAGTAGATAACTAAAACTAAGTAAAGATCAATAGATACAAGTACTGTTGTCATCACAACCGAACCTCTTTAACTACAACCTGCATAAAACAGCCCAACTCTACACTCTACACAATAATAATAATAATACAGTCCACGAATACTCATCAGTAGTCTCATCAAGTGAATCATATCAAGTCAAATTCAATATATACAGAGAAATAAGTGGTAAATACGAATTCACAAATATCAACAAAATGCAATGCAATGCAATAAGATGAAGCATATATGTCCTATTGGTATACATCCGCTGAATTACAGTCCGAAACCTATGGGGGACATTTCTGTCCATGTTACTTGCCACGGAGCGTGTGGCTCGTCTCCTCAATATACGTATCATGTCACGGAGCGTGTGGCCCAACTCCTTTGTTTCATAATACCTACCATGGAGCATGTGGCCAGAGCCTTTTGTTTCATATCATTTTCAGTCTCAACACAATATGTTAAAACCAATGCAATCAATTCATGTTCATATGATTCATAATAATAACATGACAACAACAATAATTTTTTTCCTATCTCATATCAACATAGTTATTTCACATGTCCAAAATAAATTCATAAACTCATTACATCAATTCCACAATACATGTCATTAGATCGTCATTTTATACCCTCATCTCCATTTTTAAGGTCAATCATACAGTCAATAACCCAGTTCAATTCTCATTACTCTCCGTGCACATAACAAGGAAATACAAGCATCTACAAGCTTAAAATGAGATTTAGAAATTCACTTGCCTCAAATAATCAAGTAATTACTCCGGACCTTGAGCCTTCCCTTTTCGTTGGGCCTACAAATCAACATAATCTTGTCAAATAAATAATTACAATAATATTTCGAAACTAACAACACCCGGTTTACTACATGTCCAACTTAGACACAAAAAACTCACCCAAATCTATAATCAAGTTCCTAATCTTGATGCCAATTTATATGGCAACACTCATATTTTACAAATTTCAAGCCGAGGGTTAAGAGTTAAGACTCAAACTTCCGAATAAGATAGATTTAATGGTGTTCATATAATATAATACACATACTATTTAATTATATATACCAATATATCAAAACTTGGATCATAATGTGATGACCACAATAAAAATATTCTTAAACCAAGAATTAATACATAAACAGTGACCTCTAACAACGAATCACTTCTTTAACCCGTATTAATCTTTATTATATGTATATGATGATTCCTCGTTATTGCCTTATAATTGTCCATGATTGGTCACTCACCTTTGTCCCCTAGATCAAATCAACCATAAATAAATCCAAGTAAACTTCATTTTCCTTCTCATCCATTAATACACAAATACCATAGGCTCCAATCCCTCTAACTAAAGGCATTAATTTCTTAAGCACATTGTTGTTATTATTAATTGATAAGAAAAAAATGGAAAGGCCAAGAAAAAGTTCATAGTACCTATTATCTCCGTCTTCGATTGCAGCACCTTAGGTATGAAAAAAAAATGTTGTAACCTCCGTTTACCCCTAATTAATTTTCATACATATGGGATAAGTGGTATATGATATTAAATAAATTATCAATTTAGCCCACTAACTAAATTAATTTTTTAAAGTTACCCCTCAACTAAATAAGAGGAATTATAAAATTATCCAAAATAACCATTAAAAATTTATGGACTAAGTCTTTTGTGAAAAAAAACAGGACTGGTCAATAGATGTGAGTTACACATAATTAATCTCTAAATTAGCCCATAAAATAATGATAGTCAATAAATCATGTAAAATTTAATTTAATGATGATATGTTGAATCGGTGTGAACAAAGCTTCATATTTGTTTCTAAAAAGGAAAAAAATAAGTTACGCTAAGTGATGAATAAGTAAATTATGTGTGACAGTGTGACCAAGTAGTTCATTGATTTTGATAAAATGACTAAAATATCCTTGTTTGTCCTTTCTTCTATTCATGTACTATACAATTAATTTACCCAAAACATAGATAATATGTTTGTACTTTTGTTGTGATATTAAAGACTTGAAGAGCCTACTCAACTACCCTACTTTTCTAATATTAATTTTGCACCTAATTTTCTTCTTGGTACTCAAAAGTAAAATATCGTGGAATATATATAGTCATTGACTTGAGTCAACGATTTTCTCTTCTTTTTTTTCCTATCGTTGACCAAAAACATTTTGTGTTGAAAGGCCACAAAATAAAGTGAATTGTATCGAATAAATTTATATATATAATCTTTTTTATATATTTAATTTGAAAATAATAAAATATTAAATATTTTGTTTTGAATCTGGAGTGATAAAAATGACGACAAGCCAATAAATAATTAACTTATACCTAAAGTCCCATCTCTTAAACATAATTAATATGTTACCCATATTAAAATTAAATTAGTTCTAACATCTTGAGTTACAAGATATTTCATCAATTTGAGTAGTAAGCTACACGATATTAATTATCTTTCCTTTTACATGATTTAATAAATTTCTCTTATTGGATACTTAATTTTAGTAGACTCCATTCTTGAGCCCATCTTAATCTATTTATCTTTGTTTAATTCCATTTTACATTACTGTAAAATAGTGGAATGAATTTCTATTATTGTTGTCTTTCGTATTCCCTTGATTCATCACTTTTTAAATTGTAAAAGCGTTTGAAGAGTTTTGATCAAAATTTTACGAAAGTATATTTAGTATAGTGCTCTAACTTTAACTTGTGATCTTACCTAACTATAACAATGCATTATATCCGGTGTAGTTTCAAAAAGTGTGGTGTAGGAGGGTAGAGTATGCTAACCTTGCCTCTACCACAGAGGTGGGCATAGAAGCTATTTCCGATAGATCTTCAGCTCAAGATAAAAATAATGTAGAAAAAGACATAATGAAAGTATAAGAGGTAATAAATAATAACAAAATTAACAGATCTAGTATAGCAGAATAATACTACAATAAAATAATACTATAATTGAACTACACAAAATCATAGATAGCAATAGAAATCGAAGAACAGGAAGCTACATACAAGAATAATCCTATGACTCCGTACTAATAAGGGCAACAAGAAAATGCAGCCCTATCTACATGTATGGTCACACTCCTACCTATTAATTAGAACATTTTATCTTAATTCGTATCCTCCATACCTTTATACCATAACATTTTAACAATAAATAAATAAAAAATTAACTAAATCGTACCGATACCAAAAAAATTGAAGAGTATAATTTTAATGATATAAAATAATATAATAAAAAATTGATATATGATATAAATTTTACAAAATAACCGATTGAACCATCTCATTGACACTTCCTGTATACCCTACAAGTATTCAGATATTATCTTCAATTATCTGTATTTTATATAATAGATACCTAGGGGTGTGCGTTCGGTATTCGGTTCGGTATTTTCAAAGTTCGGGTTCGGTAATTCGGTAATCGGTAATTCAAAGTATATACCAAATATCGAACTTTCAAACTTCGGTTCGGTAATTCGGTAATCGGTAAATCAAACTTCGGTTCGGTACGGTATTCGGTAATACCATATTTTTTTAATAGTTAATATACAATAAAAATTTATCCGCATTTAATATTTACATTAACCTAAAGAATACATATCTTAACTTACATTTTTATTACTACACCATAATTAAGTAATATATGCATTTTAACTTGCCGAATATCGAAATCAAAATTGCTCGTAAGCCACATTCTACGGAGGAGAAATGATACACCGTAAACAAAGAGAAAATAATTTATGAATCGATACAGAATAAAAAAAATATTACCATATAATAAAAATAATGAAAAAGAGTGAAAACAAAAATCTCTAATATATCATACATAATTTTTATACATATGTTTTTCTTTGAATTATCCAAAAATCTACATTAATGCACTAATTATTAATTAATTCCTACAAAGATATGAAAGGGTTGGAATCTTTCGTTTTCAATGTAACTATCAAACAATTTATGTATATAACTAACGTGAGAATCATGCAAAGTGAAATTGGAATTCTTAATCAATTGCATAAATTTGAAATTAGAATTTATAATTTTTACATGTACATGAATTAAATTTTAGTAGTTATCCATAATGTACGTGTAAGTGTGCATATAATATACGGTAAACGTGGGAAAGTTGAAATGAAAATGGTAAGGGAAATGAAAAAATGAGATAGTTTCCTCTTACTATACTGTTATTTTTTTGGTAATTTTTTTTCCAGTTTTTTTGTAAAAAAAATAAAAATAAAAAATAAATAAAAAGTTCGGTATTCGGGAAATCCCGAATACCGAAACCCAAATACCGAATACCGAAACTCAAATACCGAAATATCAATTTTGATACCGAATCGAAATACCGAATTACCGAATACTAAAATATCGAAATAGCCGGTTCGATTCGATAATTCAATTTTCGGTATTTTATGCCCAGCCCTATAAATACCCCATAGCAATGAAAAATTATATACATTTAAAGGAGAGTGATGTGGTTTGGTGGAAATGTGGGGACGTTAGTAATTGCCCTCCTCACCGTTTCATATTATGTTGACTTGACACTCTTTTTGAGAATTCTTTTGTAATTATGAATTCATGGCTATGAGTATATCAACGATAATAATTTTCTTGTATTGCCTCTAAACTTTAAGGAAATATGCTGGAAAAAGAGAATAGCCTTAAAATATTTTGTTCGACTATTATTAGCAGTCAATTAACCTCTTCTCACACCCACGTGATACTAAAATATGGCAAGAGTTAAATTCAGTGTGCAAGACGATAAGGTGTTGTGATAATCCGACAAAAGTATGGATTTTCACAGATGAAAATACTATCCGAGGTCTATAGTAGCTATAAACCGAAAAAAGAACGACCTTACCTTGATATACACCTTTGCTATAGAACAAAGAATACTCTATCGAAATTTATATCGTACACCCCCTTTTCGTAATAATGTGCTATCCTATCGAAATTCTGGATATGCTTCTGTATAAACCTCATAGTCCTCACGATGATGATGATCGATAAATCATGTGAAATTTAATTTAACAATGAAACCGCTAAATCTGTGTGAACAAAATTTCATTTTTGTTTCAAAAAGGAAAAAAAAGTTACGCTAAGTGATGAATAGGTAAATTATGTGTGACGGTGTGACCAAGTAGTGCATTGATTTTGATAAAATGACTAAAATATCCTTGCGTATCCTATTTTCTACTCATGTACTATACAATTAATTTACCCAAAACATAGAAATGAAGTTATCTTGGACCTTAAAATAATATGTTTGTACTTTTGTTGTGATATTAAAGACTTAAAAAGCCTACTCAACTACCCTGCTTTCCTAATATTAATTTGAAAATAATAAAATATTAAATATTTTGTTTTGAACCTGGAGTGATGAAAATGACTACAAGTCAATACATAATTAATTTATACCTAAAGTTCCATCTCTTAAACATATTAATATGTTACTCATATTGAAACTAAATTAGTTCTAACATCATGAGTTACCAGATGTTTCTGTAATGACTCTGAAGGTCATTTTTGATATTTTTGATAAAATTATCATTTTATCCCTTCCGTCAATTGTACCGAGTCATTTTAGATTGACTTTAAAAGTTGGTTTTTGGAAATCTTGTGAAAAGTTGAGATTTTGCTAGAGAAATGAGTTTTAAAGGCTTAAGTTGTCAAATTTTGAGTTTTGGAGTCATTTGGAGTTTCAAGTCTCGGAATGGAATTCTAGCGATTTCATCAATTTCGGAATGTGGAATTGATTTAGGAAAGTTGTCGGAATTAGATTTGGAGTTGAAACGTGGAATTTAGGTCCGAAGTTGGAAATTGAGTTAAAGTTTGATCCAAGTTTGCTTTGGTCAACATTTGAGGTTCGGGTGCTCGAATTGGACTTTTTATGGTTCCAATGATTTCGGGAGGTGATTATAACGTTAGAAAGGGATTCATTGTATTTTTTGGAAGACCCGAGCTCGTTTTGGTATTTTGTTGGCCTAAATTTAGTTGTGACTTTTCGATTTTTGATTTTCGGGTCAAGGAGACCTCGAATTCAAATTCGAATTCCGTCAGTTTCATTGAGTCTGAAATATCATTTCCAAGCTAGTAGCATATTTGGTTTGTGTTTGGAAAGTTCTGAATGAGTTTTTGGTGAGTTTTTAAGCTTCTTGGGTGCTTTGGCGCTGTTTCAGTAAATTGTTACAACTAAAAGGTTCATTATTAGTTTTAAAGATCGAAAAATTATTTCGAAACTTATAAAATTTTGAGCATGAATAATAGGACTTATCTGCAAAGTTTGGTGCATTTTCTCTAAGCCGAGATTGGACTTTTATCGAAAAATAAGAAATATTTTTTTACCGAGCAGAAATGATATTTGACTAGGCAAACGAGTTTAAAATTAAGTTTCAATTGAAGGAGAAGGTCCGTATCATTATTTAAGACATTTAAGAAAAGGAATCGGGTCATTTCGCTATCGTATGAGGGATTTACGGCTCTTTTAGTATAAATAAAAGTTACAGATTTTCTGGTGCAAATAGAGCTATACAAGTATGTAAATTTGAGATTGTGTTCATTTGGTATTTTAAGCATATCGGGAGTTCTAGAGCTCAGAATGGAGTGATTTTTTCGAATTTCTTCTCGATATAATATGAGGGTATACAATCCTCAATTTGGCATTTTCTCATTATTTGTTCAACTGGTTTTCTTTCCTTATCCGTAAATTTCTTAAGGAAAATTGGGGTTTTATCGATTTGGATTCCATTTTTTATGAAAAAGGTAATGTTTAGGATTCTTGTGTTATGGGTAACTTGATTTTGGCATAAATTTATTGATTAATTGATTATTTTTATCATATTAACCGCGTTTAATTTGGATTTTTCCGTTAAAGTTTACTAAATTAAGGATTTCAAGGTCGATTTTAACTCCATTTTTGATGAAATTTCATATTTGAACTTTTCTAAATATGGGTAAGATATTTTTTAAGAAATATTTCAGATTTGTGTCGGAGTTTCGGATCCGGATATTGGGGTTTTTCTCAAGAACATGAATTTTAATAAAATTGGTGTTTGAAGGATGATTTCAACTTCAAATTCAAATTAGTTTTCAACATTAGTTTCTAAATACTTCAAGGATCGTTTTCATGTAAGAATTTTTGAATTTTCTGTTCATTTATAAAATTGGGTGTTTCGTGTCAGATTTGGCCCAATTTTTAAAAATATTGATTTGGGTATTATTAGACTCGTGTTCTTATTGGGTTGCATAGTTGAATAAATTATCTTGATTCGGAACATCTACGTAAGGGTAAAGCTCATATTTTAGAGAAATTCGAAATTAAATTCAAGGCAAGTGAATTTCTAAACCTATTCTAAAGCTTGTAAGATCATGTGTTTGCGTCTTATGTGTTGATGATTGATAGAAAATGGTGTTAAGAACTATTGTCATTCAAATGAACTTGATGATAAAGAGTGGGTAATAAATGAAAAAAAATGAAATGAGATGACATGTGGTGTTCGATGTGATAGAACCTTAGGCTTGTTGTGAATATTTGGATATATTTATATGTTGTTGATATGATATTGATCAATTGGGTGATTGTGGACTATATGACATTATATGTGAATATCCATTCTATTTTCACTTATTTCTTTTGCATACACTTATCTGTGATGGCTAAGAAAAGTGATATGAATGAGATACTGGATATTGGGACTGAGGATTTTATCGATCGAGGTGATTTGTCAAGGTGTTTTCCGACAGATATTATGACTGAGGTCTTTTTCGGCGGATGTTGTAGCCGAAGTCTCTTCCGGCAGATACAGGGTCTATGTGAATCCCCCATGGGTTCCAGTGTGAGGTGATCAGCGGATGTGTATCATTAGGGCAGACATGTATCATGATATGTGACATTACATTGCATTTCGTTGCATCATATATCTTTTGCCATTGTGGATGATTTTACTCCTGATATTCCCCTGATCTGTATTATTGATTGTGCTGATTTGCTTGTAAATTGAATTGTACTGTTGTTGAGATATATGAATACTGTGTTGTTAGAACTGTTAGACTAGGCTGAATTCTGTGCAGGTTGTAGTCTGGGGGTTGAATGGTATGGTAGGAGTTGGTGTATTTTACTAGCTTTGTTTAGTCTTAGTTGTTTACTCGTTGGGTACCGCGTTGTTGGTTCTCACTCCTTGCAAACTATGGGTTGTGAGCCCAGACAATGACCAGCTTTTCTTATTTTCATCTGAGGCTTCTGATGTGAGTCGAGAGGTAGCTGTTGATACCGGTCATCTTTCCCATTCCTCTTGACTTATTACTTTATTTTATTTAAGGGACAAAGATTGTGATTTTTATTTAATTGTATCTTGTAATTAGAAGGCTTGTACATGTGACAACCAGTCTGTGGGGGATTTTTGTAGTTGACTAAGTTTCTGCTTTATCTATATTTATATATCTAAACTACTTTCCGCTTTTATCTTTCGCATTTAGTGGATTTAGGCTGATTTGTCCGATGGAAAAGGATAAGTGTAATCACGCCCGAATTTCGGATCGTGACAATTTCATCAATTTGAATAGTAAGCTACACGATATTAATTATCTATCCTTTTATATGATTTACTAAATTTCTCTTATAGGATACTTAATTTTAGCAGACTCAATTATTGAGGCCAGCTAAAGCTTAGACAAATCAAAATTCAAAAAAGGTTACCAACACTTTTTTTTCCTACGGTGATACTTAAAGTCTCATTAATTATGTTTCACTCGTCTCATTAATCGAGATCACCTACTTCATTAATCGGTAGGACACAGAATTGAATAAAACGATAATTTGGCGTTGTGTGTCAATTATGCTCAATAAATATAAAAAATATTAGTCCAACTAGTTATTGACACCCGTTAGCTCATATATATTTGCTTGTTTTAATTAAATAATTGACAGACTATAGTTACTGTTAATTCCTCATCATCTTCATTACATCTCAACACCCCAACTACCTCCATTAAAATCAATCCTCCAACTGTGTAAAGATTATTGAAGTTTGATTACAATTTTTTGACCTTATAATTGTAAGTTTTTTTGAATTTGTTCGAGCCATCTGAAGGTTTGAGGCAAGTTTGATCTGATTTTTCAAATTGAAAATCTAAGTTAAAGACGACTCCATCTTCTCTCTCGATATTCCTTTTTATATGAATGCGTGTCTCCTAACTTCAAGAGAGATCTTGCAACAAAATTTTATGAAAGTATATTTAGTATAGTGTTCTAACTTTTACTTGTGATCTTACATAACTATAACAACACAGTATATTCAGTGTAGTTTCAAATAGTGTGGCATAGAAGGGTAGAGTACGCTAACCTTGCTTCTACCTCAGAGGTGGGGTAGAGAGGTTATTTCCGATATGTAAAGATATGACACCTGGACCCAGTGGCGGAGCTAGGATTTTCAATAAGGGGGTTCAAAATCTGAAGAAGTAGACACATGAACTAGCCAAACGGGGTTCGATGTATAGTATTTATACATAAAAAATTATTTAAACCATTTATAAATAATATAAGTTTTCACCGAAGGGGATTCCCCCTAATCATAATGTGGCTCTGCCCTTGCCTTGACCTAACTCAATCCCAAAAGTTTGCTCATGCAGTGGCGGTGCCACCTTGTGGTTTGGGGGTTCACCTCCTTCGGCAGAAATTATACTATTTATACACGGTTAAAATATTTTTTTATGTATATATAGTAGATGTCGAATTTCCTTCGACTAGTTCTTGTATCTACTTCTTCAGATTTTGAACCCCCTTACTCAAAATTCTGGCTCTGCCACTGACCTCATGAGGGGAGGTTTGTCCAAGTTAATATAAGCAGATCAATTTCCCATTCCTTTACCGATGTGAGACTTCTTAACACTCCCCCCGCCTGCTCAGACCTCAACTGAGTGTAAACACATATAAATGGAGGCCCAACATCTATGAACAAATTGGGATGAATCTGACTCTGATGTCATGTAAAGATATGACACTTGGACCTAACACACCCTCAAAAGTTAGCTTATGAGGAGAGGTTTGTCCAAGTTCATATAAGCAGACCAATTTTCCATCCCTTAACCGATGTGGGACTTCTTAACAAGATAGATTTTCGAGTCAAGATTAAAATAATCTAGAAAAAGACATAATAAAAGAATAAGAGGCAATAGGTAGTAACAAAATTAACAGATCTAGTATAGCACAAGAGTACTACAATAAAATAATACTATAATTGAACTACACAAAAACATAGATAGCAATAAAAATTGAAGAACAAGAAGCTACATACAAGAATAATCCTACGACTACTGATATGGGCAACAAGAAAATGCAGCCCTATCTACTTGTATGGTCGCACTCCTACCTACTAATTATAACATTCTACCTTAATTCGTCTCCTCCACACCTTTCTACCGTAACGTTTTAACAAAAACTTAATTAAATCGTATCAATACCAAAGAAAATTTGAAATTCTAATTTTAATGATGTAAAATAATATAATAAAAAGTTGATATGATATAAATTTTATAAAATAACCGATTGAATCGTAACATTAACACCTCCTCTATACCCCACACGTATTCAGATATTATCTTCAATTATCTGTATTTCTCTCTTCTTTTTTTATATAATAGATACTCCATAGCAATGAAAAATCCAGGAGAAACAAGAGTTGAATAGACACAAAAGAAGAAACAGCCAAATCAAAGAGGTAATTCTCTGCATTTTCTCGTTCTATGCTAAGCACTATCAATTAATTATATTGTTTTATACCTCAAGTTGAAGGACATGACTAAAATGGATAATCATTTTATTTAAAAGATTCCTAGCCATCGTTATTTTTTTGTTGCTGTCAATCAGTGTTTAATTTGATACTTTACAGTTTAATTAATTTATATTTACGATAGAAAATCTCACTTTTGCAAAGAAGTGTCTAATACTCCCTCAAATTGCCATTAATTTGGGATGATTTAAAAAGAAAAGGCTGAATACATATGCTAGCAGTTTAAATTTGTGCGATGTTTTTCATTTAAATACTTAAAAAGGAAGTATTGAAAATACTTTTGAATTTAGGGCAAATTCTTAGTTTCAATTTGATCCAAAATTATTAACAGGCTTAAAAATACCTTCTCTAGTTGACTAACTAAACTTAGATTCACCCTGATCCATCACATGACATAGCAAGTGGTCTCAAACTCTTGTACGAGCATGAGATCTTAATAAAAAATCAGGATAAATATTGAAAATCCCCCTAAACTTGACGAGAATTTAAGAGTGTATTTCACTCATGTTATAATATCGGGAGTGTATTTAAGTTCAGTTAGCTAAGAAAAAAGGTATTGTTAAGACTGTCAATAATTCAAGAATGAAACTAATAAAATCCTCGCCGAATTTAGAAGTGTTTTCAAAGAATAACTTAAATACTTATACTAAAGATTATACCTATTGAATACTTGCATTATGTTTAAAATGTTCCTATTAAACATGTTTTTGACAATATAGTTTTTAAACGCCTGATTTTCACGCATTTGACATGTAAATAGTTGTTAGAAAAAATAATGTCAATATTTTCGTAGTTTTTTTGGTTCTTTTCTTCAAAAGTAGATTCAGAAGAAATTTTGTCGAGTTTCAAGAGCTCATGTGTTTTTCCAATAAATTAGCAAGTGTATCCTTCCTGATCTTTTTATTTTGAAAGTTCGATTTCAGTATTTTGCGGTATTTTATTACTTTATTTTTTTTCTTTTTAAATCAAATTCCGCAAATAATAACAATAACAACAACAACAACAACAACAACAACAACAACAACAATAATAATAATAATAATAATAATGACATAAATATTAATTGAGATCAAATTAAATTAAAGAACACATTTATGTATTTTACTTATAATATATGATAAATTTCTTTGATAAACTTTTTAGCTCAGCCGCTGCGAATGGAAACAGGATGGGAACACATTTTGCAAAGAAGTTTCTAATACTCCCTCAAATTGCCATTAATTTGGGATGATTTAAAAAGAAAAGGCTGAATACATATACTAGCCCTTTAAATTTGTGCGATGTTTTTCATTTAAATAGTTAGAGAAATATTGAAAATACCTCTGAATTTTGTTTAAATTATCAGTTTCATTTTCAAATTATTGACAGACTTAGAACACCTCATTACTTGACTAACTAAACTTAGATATACCCCTGATATGCCACATGCCATAACAAGCAGTCTCAAACTCTTGCAGGAGCACGAGATCTTGATAAAAAAAATTGAGATAAGTGTTGAAAACTTCCCTAAACTTGGCGAATTTAGGAATGTATTTTACTCATGTTATAAAATTGTGGATGTATTTAAGTTTAGTTAGCTAAGTAAAAGGGTGTTTTTAAGGCTATCAATAGTTCAGGGATAAAACTAATAATTTGCGCGGAGTTTAGGCGTGTTTTTAATTAAGAGAAAAGGTCCTAATATACCCTTCAACTTTGCTATATAGAGCTAATATGCCCCCCTTTATGAAAATGGCTTACATATACCTCTACCGTTACACAAATGACTCTCATATACTCCACCTTTAAAAAAGTTGTTCACATATAACCCCCCCCCCCTTGCCCGCGTTACAAAAATAGCTCACATATATCCTTTTCATCTTTAGGAAGTGAAAAAATTATTTTATTGATTTTTAATAAAAAGATTCATGTATGGGTATTTCTTTTTTGAGAAATTAAGAAAAATAACAAAAATATATATATACCCATACGTGTGAATTTGTTTTAGCAAAGTTTAGGGGTATATATAATTTTTTTCACGCATGAATTATTTTTTGACTTTTTTAATTATCTTTATTTGAGTTTCTAATTCTTATTTTTTATTTTTTTTTAATTCTTTGGTGTAAATATAAGAGAAATAAAAAAAAAGAGTGAATGGAAAAAGGAGAAAAAATATTGTAATTTAGTTTTTGTATCTATAAGAAAAATTGGAGCATGTATAATAAATTTTACAATAAAAGTAGTAAGAAAAATAAATTTGATCATCAAAATAATAATCTTAAATTAGTCGTTGAATAAAAACAAATATGTGCGAGAAGGATCAAATAATACCCCTATATGTAGTATCTTTTTAATAAAAAACTTTTTTAAAAAAATTAAAATTAATTTTTCACTTCCCTTAGACAAAAAAGATATATGTGAGTCATTTGTGTAATAGTAGATACATATGAGCTACTTTCATAAGAGGGATATATCAACTCTAAATGACAAAGTTGAGGAATATTTCAGACTTTTTTCCCTTCAATGAATAACTTAAATACTTATACTAAAGATTATACTTATTGAATACTTGCATTATGTTTAACATGTTCCTACTAAACATCTTTTTGACAATATAGTGTTTTAACCCTTGCTTTTCACGCATTTGACATGTAAATGGTTGTTAGAAGAAAATATGTTGATATTTTCGTAGTTTTTTTGGTTCTTTTCTTCAAAAGTTGATTCAGAAGAAATTTTGTCGATTTTCAAGAACTCATGTATTTTCCATTAACTTAGTAAGTGCATCCTGCATGATTTTTTTATTTTTTAAGTTTGATTTTAGTATTTTGCGATATTTTATTACTTTGTTTTTTTCCTTTTCAAATAAAATTCTACAATGAATATATTGCTTTGGATTAATAATAATAATAATAATAATAATAATAATAATAATAATAATAATAATCATAATAATAATAATAATAATAAATAAAAATAAAAAATGCCATCGTATCTAGGAATTGAAATTAAAAAGAATTTGTCTTTTGTAGGAATTAGAGTTGAAGGAAGGGGGATGACACAATCCAGTGAGATTACAATTCCATTGCTTCTTCAAACTGAAAAAGATGAGGTATTTCATTAGCCAACTTTTGTTTTGGCAATTAAATATAAAATTTCTAAGACTCTTTCCTCTCATGTAATTTTAGGTCTATTTCACTAGCCTAGCATATTCACTAACTATGATTTTACACCTTTTGGAGTTTTTTTTAATTTGAATCGGGTCTGGAGGGTAAAGAAATAATGGATCTGGTGAGGTAAGCTTTTAAAGTCATGTTGACATTTTTAAAATTAAAAAACCAGTTTTAAATTGTTTATTTTTAATTCATCTTGTTAACGAAAAAGATAAATATGCATAATTTGTTAAACGATGAAGGTATATATGCCAAAAAAAATAATTAAATACAGATATATATCTAATCTAAATCGCAAAGTTGATCATATTAAAAGAATATGTAATTGTTTGCTTATTGCATAGTGCTTCTAATAAACATTTTAAAATTTCTACTCTCTTCCTTTACAGATAGAAGAAGGGAGGAAAGTGGATCATATAATCGACCTAAATGATTTAGACAATTTGTCTATTAAATCGTGGACGATTTCCAAAGTAAACGTGTGGCTACGTGAATCAAATCCAGATGCTTATACACCAAAGATGGTCTCTATTGGTCCTTACCATAACAAAAATCCTCAACTTGATTCAATGGAAAAGTACAAAAAATTGTACCTAAGACGATTTCTTCAACGAAAAGAGGGGTTTGATGTGGAAAGTTGCATCAGTAAATTGGAGCAATTGAAGGAGAAAGCACTAGAGTGTTACGACGATATGAAAGACATCGATACTAGAATGTTGTTGCTTGATAGTTGTTTTGTGGTTGAGTTTATTCGAGAGCATTGTCAAAAAGGAGTAGAAAAAATTATCAATATTAATGATAATTACATATTCCGAGACTTGATGTTACTAGAAAACCAACTTCCTTTCTTTGTCCTACACCAACTTTATCTCATGACAAAGCAAGGTGACGATGAACCATTGGAAAAACTGGTGAGTGATTGGTTTCTCTCTTTTGTTGGCTTCCCAGTTCATTATGAATACTTTGGAAATATCAAACATTTACTTCATCTACTACACAAATATTCATGTCAAGGGATTACCAAGAAAGAGCCAAACAAATACGAAACATGTCAAATGCCAAATGCAACAAAGCTTTCCGAAGCTGGAGTTAGCTTTGTAAAGAACAGTAATACGAAAAGTTTATTCGATATAAAGTTCGAGAATGGATCGATGACAATCCCTTGTCTTCAAGTGGAAGATAACACGGAAACCATCCTGCGAAATCTCATTGCTTATGAGCAACAATCATCTGATGAACATTCTAAATATTTCAGTGATTATGCATTATTCATGGATCAACTTATAGACTCAGACAAAGATGTGAATTTGCTTCGCCAAAAAGGAATCATAATGAACTGGTTAGGAGAGGACAAAGAAGTGGTCAGCCTCTTCAACAAAATCGGAAATGGGGTCACTATGTATCCGGATGGCTTCTACTACAAAGAAGAATTCAAAAAAGCAAATGAACATTGTGAAACACCATGGAACAGAATGATGGCAAGTTTGATGCATAATTATTTTAGTAGTCCTTTGGTAGGAGCTTCAACTGTGGGGGGCGGTATACTCCTCATACTCACAACTATGCAAACTATTCTATCTTTAGCAGGTTCCTTTAAGTAAGTAGTAATTATCTCAATTGTAGTGTTGATGAGCTTACCAGTTTTTCATGTCCCTCTTTTGTATCGAGTTTTATTGTTGAATGCTAATTTAATTTAGTTTATTTTCAGTATCTATATCTGTCACCTCCCACCAGTACTATGCAAGCGAACACATTAAAATCTCAGTAAACAATCCCCTGCCCCTTTTGTTTGCATATTGTGGCAACACCACAATTGAGTAAATTAACCGGTCAATTTTTGTTTGAAACCTATCTGTGTGTGTAGTTTGACATGATCTACGGCATATTCATAGCATTTAGGGCCGCATAAGCGCAATTAGATTTTTTTTCATTTTTGTGTGTTAGCCCATAAATATTTTGGTCATATGGCTTTCAAACAATTATTTTTTAAAATCTTTATGAGGCCTTAGTAAGTATCCGAGGAAGCAGTATGTGTAGCCTATACATGGTATATTCATAGCATTTAGAAGCAACTAATTAATTTCCATTGGTGGAGGCTGTATACAATAGTTGGGGAAATTTAGGTATACTAGATGATGGTGAAACCAAGGCGAAGCTATTAAACAAGGAGGTAAAAATAATTGGTGCTATTGTCAGGGTTTTATACCATATCAACACAATATTTTGGTAGTATTAATAATTTCTTCTTATTGCCAGGAAGGAGAGAGAGGGAAAGGGCGGGAGAGACAAGGATTTGGTATAAAATTAACATATCCTTTAATGTTCTTGGCAGTTAATTGGGAAAACACCTCCCTCAGCATTATTCCTAGATGAGGCAGGTCAAATATGCTAGCGTCTAAAGGGTCATAAAAGGCAAATGCCAACCAAAGGTGGCTCAACTCGAGGCCTCAGATTAGCTGCATGTGTGATCATTAAGTAAAGTCTTTGGTGCAGCAATATATATCCTTGAGGGCTGCTCCAATTAATCCGTTTGCAAATAAAAGCTGTCAATGCTTCAATTTTAGATGGAAACGCAACGGTTTCGCTAGATGTAATACAGTAAAATTTTATTAAATTAATATTCGTTAAATTAATAATCTCTTTAAGATAATATTTTTCTTCATTCTCAATTTGGATCAATGAAAAAAAACACTCATTTTGATAAAATAATAAGATTATATACTTTCAGAAGACCCCTCTATAAATATATGATTCCATTAATAGTATAATTTAATAATTCTATAAAAGTACAAATATATCTAAGACAGTTTAGATTATGTATACCGAATAAAAGATATCAAGTTCAAAGTAATTTTTTTTTAATCGTTAAAATGTTTCTTGCAATTGTAGAAACAACTTCTCGATCAAGGTTTAATATGACAAGAAGCTGGTTGTCATCCCATGTGGTGTATTTTATGACCAGTTCAAATGTGCTCTTTTTTTATTTTTTATTTTATTTTTAAATTATGAGTTTAAATCATGTGAATTAAGTCATTGTATTGATCCTCGGTATATATGTGACTTGTTTTAGACCAAGAATAAGCTGAGAGACTCCAGAAAGAGAAAGAGAAAGTCTTGTAAGAACATTCAGGCTTGGTTTCGAGGTAGGTAATGGTTTGTCTTCTAGTATGTGATACATGTACTTGTTAAACTACCCCGCTTATGCATGTGTATGTGAATAGGAAAGAATGAAATGAACTATGTGAAATGATAACTTATTGGCCATGACTTGTAGTGAACCTGTTCTTGGTAGATATTAGGGCTGTACAAGACAAACCGATAAACCGTACCAAACCGACAAACCGAACCAAACCGGAAAAAAAACCCGACTAGTGGTTTGGTTTGACTTGGTTTGGTGTTTGGAAAAAAAACCCGACCATTATAGGGTTGGTTTGGTTTTAACTAAAAAAAGTCAAACCGAACCCAAACCGACCCGATGATAGATATACTACTTTTAAATTATGTTATACATAAAAATATTTATTAAAATGTAATTTATAAATATTTTTAAAAATTTTTTCATAATTTTTATTTTCTTTCTTACATTTAGATTTGGATTTGAGTAGCCCATCTAAATAATATACAAAAAAACTTATCTTATAAAGTTATATTATAAAGTTAAAACTTCAAACAGTGTTGTGACTTCATCTTATGTGTTGATATTTTGTACTAGAACTTTTTTTAAGAAGCACTGCTCTGTGGTTTTTATTTGATACTATGAGAAACCCGAAAAAATCCAAAAAAAACTAAAAAACCCGAAAAACCCGAGAAAAATTGATATCGAAAAACCCGACTTTTATTGGTTTGGTTTAGTTTATAGATTTAATAATCCGACACAAATGATTTGGTTTGGTTTGTAAAAAATCCGAACCAATCCGGTCCATGTACACCCCTAGTAGATATATATGATAGTTGGACTATTCACTATGATTATAGTTGATTTTGTATGCTTGGATCGGGTGTCACGTTTCGACACATAATTGGATCGGGCGTCACGTTCCGACATATAAATTTGATCGAGTGTCACATTTCGACACAATCTTAGATCAGGTGTCACGTTCCGACACACAATTAGGTATCTGTAGGTCTCATGGGAGGATCCTTATGTGAAATTGCATGGTAAATTGGGATTGTTGAATTGTGATCATGTTAGGCACTCACTGGTAATGAGATGATAATGGATAAGTCTATTCTGTATATATGTGTTTACTGTGTTGTAATTACTTATTTCATGTCTCACTTGTTGGCTAGCCACGTGACCCTACTAGTACACAATTGTCTTTGTGTATTGATGTTGCACTTGCTCTGTCTTTATTGAGTACAGGGCATGCATATTTAGACGTATGCTAAGAGACCTCAAATAGATGACCATTAGTTACCAGAGTTCAAGGGTGAACCAGTTCTTTCAAGCTACCATGGGCTCTCCTTATCTTAGTCCTTCTTTTAGGACATAGACTTCAGACTTGCTTATGTTATAACTTTAAGGATTTGTATCCCCTTTCCTAGACTTATGATTTTGTTAGAGTCTTGGTAGATCGACTTTCAGTTCGATTTGATTTTTTAACCATAAATATAAACAATCCATCGCACACAAAAATAAAAATAAAAAAATTAGTGGACTTTGATAACCATAAATACTCAATTGATATGAGTTACACATTATTAATCTCTAAATTAGCCCATAAAATAATGATGATAGATAAATCATGTGAAAGTTAATTTAACGATGATATGCTGAATCAGTGTGAACAAAGCTTCATATTTGTTTCTAAAAAGGAAAAAAATAAGTTACGCTAAGTGATGAATAGGTAAATTATGTGTAACAGTGTGACCAAGTAGTTCATTGATTTTGATAAAATGACTAAAATATCCTTGCTTGTCCTTTCTTCTATTCATGTACTATACAATTAATTTACCCAAAACATAGATAATATGTTTGTACTTTTGTTGTGATATTAAAGACTTGAAGAGCCTACTCAACTACCCTACTTTTCTAATATTAATTTTGCACCTAATTTTCTTCTTGGTACTCATAAGTAAAATATCGTGGAATATATAGAGTCATTGACTTGAGTCAACGATTTTCTCTTCTTTTTTTTTTTCTATCGTCGACCAAAAACATTTTGTGTTGAAAGGTCACAAAATAAAGTGAATTGTATCGAATAAATTTATATATATAATCTTTTTTATATATTTAATTTGAAAATAATAAAATATGAAATATTTTGTTTTGAATCTGGAGTGATGAAAATGACGACAAGCTAATAAATAATTAATTTATACCTAAAGTCCCATTTCTTAAACATATTAATATGTTATCCATATTGAAATTAAATTAGTTCTAACATCTTGAGTTACAAGATATTTCATCAATTTGAGTAGTATGCTACACAATATTAATTATCTTTCCTTTTACATGATTTAATAAATTTTTCTTATTGGATACTTAATTTTAGTAGACTCCATTCTTGAGCCCATCTTAACCCATTTATCTTTGTTTAATTCCATTTTACATTACTGTAAAATAGTGGAATGAATTTCTATTATTGTTGTCTTTCGTATTCCCTTGATTCATCACTTTTTAAATTGTAAAAGCGTTTGAAGAGTTATAATCAAAATTTTACGAAAGTATATTTAGTATAGTGCTCTAACTTTAACTTGTGATCTTACATAACTATAACACTACATTATATCCGGTGAAGTTTGAAAAAGTGTGGTGTAGGAGGATAGAGTATGCTAACCTTGCCTCTACCACAGAGGTGGGGTAGAGAGGCTATTTCCGATAGATCTTTGGCTCAAGATAAAAATAATGTAGAAAAAGACATAATGAAAGTATAAGAGGTAATAAACAGTAACAAAATTAACAGATTTAGTATAACAGAATAATACTACAATAAAATAATACTATAATTGAACTACACAAAATCATAGATAGCAATAGAAATCGAAGAACAAGAAGCTACATACAAGAATAATCCTATGACTACGTACTAATAAGGGCAACAAGAAAATGCAGCTCAATCTACTTGTCTGGTCACACTCCTACCTACTAATTAGAACATTCTACCTTAATTCGTGTCCTCCACACCTTTATACCGTAATATTGTAACAAAAAATAAATAAATAATTAACTAAACCATACCGATACCAAAGAAAATTGAAGAGTATAATTTTAATGATATAAAATAATATAATAAAAAGTTAATATATGATATAAATTTTATAAAATAACCAATTGAACCGTCACATTGACACCTCCTATATACCCTACAAGTATTCAGATATTATCTTCAATTATCTGTATTTTATATAATAGATACCCCATAGCAATGAAAAATTATATACATTTAAATGAGTCATGTGGTTTGGTGGAAATGTGGGGATGTTAGTAATTGCTCTCCTCACCGTTTCATATTATGTTGACTCGACACTCTTTCTGAGAATTCTTTTGTAATTATGAATTCCTGGCTACGAGTATATCAACGATAACAACCTTCTTATATTGTCTCTAAGCTTTAAGCTTTAAGGGAATATGCTGAAAAAAGGAAATAGCCTCTAAGCTTTAAGGGAATATGCTGCAAAAAGGGAATAATAGCCTTAACATATCTTTTTCGACTATTATTAGCAGTCAATTAACCTCTTCTCACACCCACGTGATACTAAAACATGGCAAGAGTTGAATTCAGTATGCAAGACGATAAGGTGCCATGATAATCCGACAAAAGTATGGATTTTCACTGATGGAAATACTAGCCGAGGTCTATAGTAGCTATAAACCTAAAAAACGAACGACCTTAATTTGATATACACCTTTGCTATCGGACAAAGAATACTCTATCGAAATTTATATCATACATCCCCTTTTCGTAATAATGTACTCATCCTATCGAAATTCTGGATACGCCTCTGTACCAACCTCATAGTCCTCATTCCCATCCTTAACTCCCATGCCGACTTTAATAGTGCTTTCTTAGATTTTATACAAATATTAATTTTAACTTATTTATTAAACATTAAAAATAAATTAAAAACTCACTTATTATTGAGAAAAAATAGCAATCTTCTGTTGTACCGAACACACCCTAAAAGTTTTGTTCTTCAATTAAACTTGATATCAAATTTTAGAGTAAATGGTGGCTTCAAAATGAGTCTAAAGCTAAAAGGGTAACTGTTTTTCGCAAAAATTCCAAAAGGGCGATTGATTTCAAGATGAAACCAAAGGAAAAAAACGCATCATGACATGCGACTTACCATTTTTTAGTTGACGGACGTTAGTCAACTGTTAAGGGTAAGTCGCATGGTAGCCTGCGACTTACCTTTAAGTCGTGGGCCCATAGAGGTTTCAGAAAAAATTGATCGAAAGTCATATCATTAAAATATTCATGAACCAACACACACGAAAAATAAGAAAATCATCTAATTCTTCTTGGACGGCCCCTAAATTCTATAAATATGCCATGAATTATGTCGAAGCTATACGACTGCTCCCCGGGTACTTACAGAGTGTCTCATAAACGTTTCAGAAAAAAATTGATCGAAAGTCATATCACCAAAATATTCATGGCTAACACACGAAAAATGTGAAAATCGTCTAAATTCCCATTTTGCACCCCCTAATTGCTATGAATATTATATTCCAAAATATTTTAAGCTAAGACCCGAGCCATTTTTCTAATGCGTATAGGCCAAGCCCGATGGCTTCTAATTTGTATGAATGTTTTAGGATCAACTCATAATTATTCAAAGTGTGTTGGAGGTGAATTAGGGTCATGAGGAACCTTTAGTACTAAGTCGAGTTCAAAGATCCTTAAACAATTGAGTTTGTATAAAATCATACAAGGGTCAACACAAACGACCATAACTATCAGAATGTTAAGAGTTAGGTGTCTCATGACCTATCAAATTAAAGATTTACGTGTCTTATTTCCAACGCCACCAAGTTTGCCTCATTTCGAGTTCAGAGGAAAACGTTATGACCATTTTACCAGAGACTTCTAGATTAGTAGTTTGGGTCTTGGCGTGGTGCACCCTAACCCGTTTTTCAGATTTTTTTTCTAATGAAGAGCATTCCCGACTTTTCCCCACATTTTCCAAAATTAACCCAATCTATTTTGGGACAAATATTCATCCCTTATCAGTACCCTAAGGGTATTTTTTTCTCATTCAACAATTAGAACATTGAGAGAAGAGAATTGGAGAGAAGAAAGAAAGTTGGGATTCAAGGTTTTCAAGCCATTCCTTCAAGTCTCGATCGTCCCTTCGATTTCCAAGTATGTAAAGCTAACTAAAAGAATGGATCAAGTTCTTCCATGTGCCCTAAGTATATGATTATTTGAGTAGCGAGTGATTTGAGTCCCTCATGAATGAATCCCTGAAAGTTCTTTTTAAATCCTAGTATATTTTTGCATAACTTTGCATAATTGATAGTTTTCATGAATTAAACACTTGAAATAAATTATTATGTTTCTTCTTACAAGAACCCTTACTAAATGATGGCGATAATTGAAGGTCTAAATGTGTTGAATGGATTGGAAAGCATAAAGTATGAATGTGTGAAGGTGAGAAAGAGTGAATATAAACATAGCCTTAACAAATATTCAAGGTCATCTTAAAAATCTAAGATTGAACATGGATAACTGAGTAGAACTAAATGCTTTCATAAATGTATGTCTTTATTTCAGTTGAATGAGAATGAGTCGAACTTGAGTTGGATAGTAGAAGTCTTTACATTTATCATCATTTTTAACTCAAATATTTTAGAGTCTAAATGATTGTTGATTCGGAGTCTTAATGAGTCATGAATGAGTCTTGAAAAGAAGTGTAAATGAAAGAATTGATGAATGAGACGAGATTGAGTTGATTAGAGTCTAATGTGATTAGATGAGATTATTTACATAATCTGATTTGATTTGAGTCTTGGGAGGAGTATCGAGCACCGAATTGAGTGAGAGTAACTAACAACTCGAACTCAATAACTATGTAGCCAACATAGGTGAGGATTGTACCGTAAATCAGATGAATTCCCTTATTATCCCTAAAGTGGACTTGATTGATTGATTGTGGATCTTTTATTAGTTGATTCATCCCTTACTCTAGCAAAGTAATGGACGAACGTGGCAACAGCGTCGGCTCGTTGTACCTCACCGGCTCATAGGTAATGGTTGTCGAATAAGAGAAACTCTCAGATAGGTCTTAATAGTACTCGAATGATTGGATTTAATTGTATATGATTGGTCTCTGTCTAAACCTTATTCTTACTTTAGACTTATGACATCCTGATTGAGTTTCTCATCTTTCTGATTTGAGATATCTGAACTGATATTATTCTACCTTGATGCATGTTTCATTCTGTCATACTACATACTCATACATTTCACATACTAACATCCATTTGGGTCTGCATCGTGTTATGATGCAAAGACATGTTCTATATATCATCAACAGGCTCACCATTGAGGATATGTTCACATTCAGCTGATTGGTAAGTTCTCCCCTGCATTCGGAGGATACCACTTACATTTCTTTCTTTGGGTTTAGTTTTTCATTTTGATTTGAGGTAGATATGAACCTGTCATTGTCACCATTTAGACAATAGTGATAGAGGCTTCATAGACTAGATAGAGGTGGGTTGATTGAGCATTCCTATTCCTTAAATTATTCTTTTCAAACTTTTCTCATGACATAGATTGGACTTTGATTTATTGGTCTATGGATTTTCTTCATTGAGTTAGATTGTTGATTAGATTTGCCACCTATTGTCTCTTTATTTTAAGTCTTCTACTGATTGAATGAATAAACAGATGTGTGACCAGGCTAAGTGGTTCGATTGAGAGCCAGTAATGGTTTTTGAGTGTATGTCACGTATATGGTACCCTCTCAGGGCATGACAATGAATACGCCGTAGATTATAACTATGCTACACATACAGCTCCCTCGGGTACTAACTAAGGCTCCCATAAAGGTTTCAAAAAAAATTGCGCAAAAGTCATATCACCAAAATATTCAGGGGCTAACACTTACGAAAAATAAGAAAATTGCCTATTTTTGCTTGTGTGGCCCCTAAATGCTATGAATATATCGTAGATCATGCTGAGGCTACAAATACTGATCTCTCGACTACTTACGAAGGGTCCATAAATATTTCAAAAAAAATTAACCAAAAGTTATATCACCAAAATATTTATGGGCTAACACACATGAAAAATGACAAAAATGCCTAAATTGCTTGTGTTTCCCCAAAATACTATGAATAAACTGAGGATTGTGCCGTGGATACACGTACTGCTCCTTCAGATATTTGTGGAGGGTCCCATAAAGATTTCGAAAAAAATTGACCTAAAAACATATCACCAAAATATTTATGGGCTAACATTCACGAAAAAATGAGAAAATTGTCTAATTCCTCTTATTTGGCCCCTAAATGATGTGAATATGTCATGGATCGTGCCGCCCAATTAAAAATCTACTCAAAATAGTCCCAAATTATAGGCTGTATTTTTGCATAATTTACTTTTTTTAAAAGACACGAATGCTTACTCGTGGAGGATTTTTACCCATTATTCAAAACTCCACATTAACCTTAGCTCAAATATTAAAAATAAAGAAGCAAAAATGAAGAGATGTATGATAAGGCATAAATCGCTTCCAATGAATGTGATTCATGAAAAAAAATTGTAGTTTTCAAGGATATATAGTTCAACATAAATATTACGATACATATCTCAATATATAATACTATATAAGATTACATCTACGAAAATTCACACTTTTTTGACAGATTACATATAAATTCTCTTGACATGATTTTTTGTCTTATTTCAAGTACACTCTTTATGTATAATATATGTATAATCATATATAATAGGTATATATTTTCATCTATTTTACCTTAAAAGCTTGTGCGGCCCTAAATGCTATGAATTCACTGTAAATCGTGCTAAGGCTACATGTATGGATCCTCGGGGTACTTACTAAGAGTCCCATGAAGGTTCAATTTTTTTTACTGAAATCCATATCACCAAAATATTCATTGGTTAACACACACGAGAAATCAAAAAATCACATAATTCCACTTGTGTGGCCCCTAAATGCTATGAATATATCGTGTATCTATCTAGGCTATACGTACTACTCCTCGGAGTACTAATCGGGGGTTCCATAGAGGTTTTAAGAAAACATTGACAGAAAGTCATATCACCAAAACATTTATTGGCTAACACACATAAAATATGAGAAAATTACCTAATTCCACTTGTGCGGACCCTAAATACTATGAATACACCATAAATGTAACACCCCAGATTTTTATCGCCAAGACTCGAACCGTTCTTCTTGTGCGCGTAGGATCAAACTCGATGATTTATAATTTTATACATGAGTTAGGATCAATTCCTAAATATTTGAAGTGTATTATATGTATTTTAGGATCATAAGAGATCTCTAACACTAAGTCGACTCCAAAGAATTCCAATCGATTAAGTTTTCGGATGAGTTAGTATAAGAGTTAACTTCAAATGACCATATCTCTTATAATATAATGAATTGGGTGTCGCATGACCTATCCAATTAAAGGTCTTTGAGTCTTCTTTCCAACTCCACCAAGATTGCATTTTTTCGAGTTTGGAGTCAAACGTTATGACCATTGTACTATAGACTATCACTGCAGGAATTTTAGGCCTGGCGCTCCAGTGGCGCCCGGCGCCACTATAGCGCCCGAAACCAGGCTTAGTAGTTTGGATGCTGGCGTGGCGCGCCAGCAGGATTTTTAGCCCATTTTCTAGATTTTTGATGAAGGGCAACTTGGACTTTTTCCCTAAACATATATACACTAACTTGGAACGTTTTGGGATATTTTTTTAGTATTTCACCTCCCAAAAACCCTAATCTTCATCCCCTCTTCTCTTCCAAATCATCTCCAACAAAATCCTCTCAAAATCTCAAAGATTCAAGCTTCCCATTGAAGACCCAACAACAAGGTTTCTTCAAAATCTACTCTAAGGTATGTAAGGCTAACCTAAAATATGGATTGATTTCTTCCATATGACCCATAGATGTGTTGGATGAAAATGGTGAAAAGCTTGAACCTTCTATGAAGATTTTCTTGAAATTTTCCTAAACTCTAGAATATTTTTACATACTAGTAATTGATTGATGATTTTCATGACTTGAATTATTGAATAATTATCTTTCATATTTATTTCATAAACCGTAGCTACATATTGACTACAAATGAATTTTTGTCTATAAATTCATATGTATTGATGGTGTTCTTGAGTTGAGTTGAGTTTTGTTGAGAGTATGGATTCATGTATTCATTCACATGAACCAAAGATAAGATTTCTTTTTCTCATAATTGTTTTGAGGTTCAGATTGATGGTTTTTTTTGTGTATATATATTGATTGAAATAAAAAGAATAAATTGGGATAGTTATGAATGTGAATGACATAAAAAGAAATGAAATCTTGGTAGAGCTAGAATGTCATTTTTGTTTCTATAAATGGAATATAGAATTAAATAAGAATTTTGGAACAGGATATTTGATAATGATGTGAATGATGGTTATTTAACATATGTAGAATGATTGATGAAGAGATATGTTGATGGCGATGTTTGAGGTAAAATGGATTGGAGTCTAATGTGACTACATGATATGTGATTTGCATAATTTGATTTGATTGGAGTCATATGAGTATAAATTATTGTTTGAGAAGGAGTTTTAAATAAATGATTTGTGAACATTTTTGTATAAACTATTTATACACTATTTTGAGTTTAAAGAATGATTATTTTCATTTTTGATTTAGAAAGAGCTTGAGCATAATTTGAGTTTGAAAAGTCTCTTAATGATTATTTTGAGTATGAGTATTTGGAGTATAAACGAGTTGGTAATTTTTACATTAAAACATCTATTTTGAGATTGTATCAATTTTAAAGAGAAGAGTTTGATGGTTTGAGATGAGTTGATTTGAAAGAAGGTCCAATGAGGCCAGATTTGATTGAGTTTTGAAAAGAATCCAATGAGACTAAATGAGTTTATTTGAAAATAAGTCCTAAGAGACTAAATGAGTATTTTGAGTATTTTACTCACTTGATAAATATAAGCATATTGAGTTTTGGGAGGAGTATTGATCACCGAATTGGGTATGAGTATAGTCCATACTTGAATTGTAACAACCCCTAAAATGTTGTATGTCGGTATTTCAATTCTCGACAAAAATAATACAGCCTTTGTATTTTGGGCATAACTTTTCATAGGTTGGTCCAAATTAGGTGATTCAAATTTCTGGGTAATCACAACATCCTTACCTACAACTTTCATGAAGAACATAACTTCAAATTCGGAGTATAAGTAGGTCAAATAAATTAATCTTTGCAAGATATAGTGCTGTGACGGAATTGAGTGTTGATAGAAGAAAATTCATATCTCACTGTAGGTTGCTCCAAATTGGTTGATTGTTGAACGATATGAAACTACACTTCCATATCTACAATTCTTATGAAGAAACCAAATCCTAATAAGGAATTTATCTTATTCAAACGTAGCTTCGAAAATGAGTATTCTGTTAAAAAGAACTCATCTTACCTACCATGGAAACATCTAGATGCATTTGACATCATGCATGACATAAATTGTCCTCCATTTAACATCATTCATGACATCAATATATTCCATTAAATTTTCAGATTTTTCTTTATAATTATTTTATTTATTGTTAGGTTCCTCTTTCCCACCTATAAATACCCACCTTATTTCCTCATTTTATTCATCAAGCTTTCCTAAGCATTTCTTCTCTCTATATACTTCTTCTCAAATATAGTTTTAGTTTTAGTAGTATAAAAATACTACTCCGGTTATTCTTATACTCCGGATAGTACAAAAAACGCTCCGGCGAGAAGAAAAGGCTAGGGATCCAAGAGTATTCCAATTCAGAGTAAACCTTCGGATTTAAGGTATGTAAGGCTTTCATAGCATTGGATTGAGTTCGTCCATGCGCCCAATATTTAAATTTATTATAATTGAGTTATAGTTGAGTTTTATTCAAATCTTGAATTCTAGATGAATTAATTCTTCTTCTATTGAGTTTGATATATTTATGCATTAATATTATTATTATTGTTATCTCTCATATTATTGGAATTATTGTTCATGGCTACTTTCCCATGAATCCTAATTGATTTGATGTTCATGAATATTTTTACATATGTTTTGAGTAAAGATGTTGGCTTTTTATTATTTTTATTGATAAAAAGAGAGTTATATGAATTAATACTATATATGTATTTTATTGAGTTTTGAAAGAGTAAAAGAGTTGAATTTGAATGAATTTGAGAAAATGATATTTTGAGCAAGATGTTTTGATGAGATGTAAATGATGTTTTTTGGAAGTATAATGATTGATGAACATGAAATGAGATGAGTTTGATGATTTAAATTAAAGTCCAATGAGACTAAATGATGAGTTTAATATGAGCACATATTTTGGGAGTAGTATTGAGCACCGAGTTGGGTAAGAGTTTAATTGACTCAAACCCCAGAACTACGTAGCCAGCGTAGGATGGAGGCTATGTCTCTTAAGTCCCAAAAAGAGGACTTTGATGAATGGATCCAAGATGGTGATGTCCTTTACCCTGGCAAGGTATTGGATGGATGTGGCAACGACATCGCTTCGTTGTATCATCGCTAGCTCATAAGTGATGGTTGTCGGTTAGAGAAACTCCCAACTGAGTAAGCATTGCTTATTACTATTATTTTTATTATTATATTTTAAACTTGCATTACATATTCATGTTGAGATGATGTTGAGTTCTGAGCTGAGTTTTCTTAAGAGGAGTTTCTTGATATCTGTCCTTACCTTCCTGCCATTTTACATACTCGTACATTCCACGTACTGACGTCATTCGACCTGCATCGTTTTATGATGCAGATACAGGTGTTAGAGATCCTCAACAGGCGCATCGTTGAAGATCATTTTTTTTCAGCTATTTGGTGAGTCCTTCTTGTATTCGAAGGAACTCCTTATCCTTTTATTATTGTTGAGTGTGATGTTTCTTTTGAGGTAGCCATGGACATGTCATTGGCACCATCTAAGAGTATTAGAGGCTTCATAGACAGAGTCTGATGATGTAATCGGAGTAGTTCTCCTTAGAAACTACTTCTTCTAAGAATTATCTATTTTTCCTTTGATTATGACAATCCCACATTAGTATTATTAAGTCTTCCGCTGATGAACAAATGAGTAATGAGACCAAGTGGTTCTCTCGGAAGACAGAGATGGTTTCTGAGTGCCGGCCACGCCTAGGGTACCCTCTTGGGGCGTGACATGAATCCCATGAATGACGTAGCCAACATAGGAAGGGATTATACCATGTCAGATGTTTCCCTATTTCATTGTCCTGAAACTACAGGACTTGATTGATTGATGGATCCATGATTGGTTGATTCGTTCATACCCTTGCAAAGTATGAATGGATGTGGCAACAATGTCGTCTTGTTTGTCACGACCCAACCCCGTAGGCCACGACTGGGGTCCGACCTAGACCCCCTGTACACATATCTATCAGTTGTGGTCACATTGAACTATAAATAAAATAATATCGTGTAATAGAGCCCCGCTAGGCGATAACATTTTTATAACCTTGTAGCCCTTTTTGTTTGTATCACAATATGACAGGGCACGCAAGCCGACAAGACTGCCATAACATATTAACATATATCATATATCATGTAGACCCAGCTGAATCAAACTGACATACACAACCCACATATACATGTCTGCAAACCTCTAAAAATATAACCGACAACATATGGCGGGACAGGGCCCCCGCCGTACCCCCAAATGGATAAAACAATTTTTATACATCAGTGGACAGTATCAAAAACTAGGCCCCGATACAATGGAGCCTCTTCCAGCTGAGCTGTATGGAATCTTAAGCTGACGGACTCCCAAAATCTGTATCTGTATCTGCGGGCATGAACGCAGCCCCCCGAGAAAGGGGGTCAGTACGACATATGTACTGAGTATGTTAAATATAACATAATACACTGGATGTAAATTCGAAATAGAGAAGTAGGGGAACAAATTATCAAATCGAAGACATGTACCTGTACTTTGTGAATCACAAAAGCATGCATGCTCAATTTATACAATATAGCCGACCCTTTCAGGGGTCCGGTGAATCACATCTGTAGGACCATCATAGGCCCGGCGCCATCACCATCTTATTACAACACATCATCATATATATACATATGTACCCGGCCCTCTAGTGAGGGGCTCGGTGAACAATGTAGTGAATTGTGCACATCAACGTACCCGACCCGGGACTCGGTGAAAGAAGTGTTATAGTATACACGAGTAAAGTCGTGAGTAACTATATGCAATTTAAATCATTATCAGAGACTCGACCAAATAAGAAAGTTAAGCTTTATTTTGAGGACCCGAGTAACATTGTAGTCATCTCGAGTGTCCTCTAAATGCCATTATAGGCTGTCTCAAAAGTAATCTCGGGGACCCTAGACATATATTAACGTAGGTCCAAATCATTTATGGAATCAAAAACACTTAATCTCGTATAGTCTTTAAGACTTGGAGCCTGTACATTTGGTACCTTTTTAACATATTAAAGTTTCCAGGAAAATAGTTTGACTACTATAGGAGTTCAATATTCAGAAGTAAATAAGAGATGTTTGAGAATGGAGTTACCCCAGAGCTCAGATCATATTCAACCTACAACTAAGACAAAGACATGCCCAAAAGAAGAAAGAGAATAAGCTTTATGTAGTCTATACTTTCATTCAGGGGATCTGTATACACATATTTTATACTCGGCCCATCATGGGGCTCGGTGAATCATTATGGCATCAAAATCTCATTTTCATACCAAATATGTATCAAGGGAAATGAGAGATAGCTTTCCATACACTACTTTTTATCACGTAGAAGCCTTACTAGGCAATACTCAATCCTTACAGAAATTCCAATACTAAGCAGTGGATAGAGGTAATGAGGCGTACTTGGAGTTTTGGGAATGAAATTATCCCCACATTCCACACACAATTCACTTAAGGCTAAAACTTGCCAAAGGGAAAGAAAGATAGCTGTACGAACTTATACCAAAACATGCCAAGAGAAAGCTTTACATACCTTGTCTGAATTAGTCCTTATCCTGTTTGCCTCGCCGTCCGTTGAACCTATTCAACATGAAAGTAATATGAATATCAACCCCTTTTAACTTTCCAGCACCCTAGGTTACACCTTAGTATTAATGGAATCTATTTCCTTAGTCGTTTCCCCGACTAGTTCTGTTATTTGCCAAGGCGTCGCCGAAAATTGGGCAGCACCTACCCTATAATATGCCCTATCCAAATTTCCAATTAGGTCTCTAAGACCTACAACCAACCAAAAACAACAACCTGCAGCAATTCACACCAACAATATACAATATAAACTCCAAATGACTCATTCAAAAAGATGATATCAAATAGGGCGTCTAGTCTTTATTCTATAACGCCTTTCATTATACGAAACGAGGGTCCGTGTGGATGAAACCAGAATCATCCATACCCATTTTTGAATGCATTTAGTCCCTGCAATAATATATTACACCCCTGCAGCAACAACTCACTCAAAACTATCAAAACGTGAATTCTGGACAGCTTACTGTTTAACCTTGTCGCTTCGTTTCAAAGGGGTAATGGAGGGAAACAGGATTTACGTCCTTCATGAAAATTATAGACATGTGTCTTAGGGTAATATAAAATTTCGAATCACCCCTACATCAATTCTGTAGAAAACGATATGCCCAAAACACCAACAGCAATCCGTGTAAGATTTCCAAAACCAAAATCTGGGCAGTACCTCCAATATACTTCATCACCCTTTTTCGAGAATCTAAAAGCAAAAATGGATTTTACAGTCTAAATGAAAGTTATAGACCTATGAAATAACTTTCCAAAACATATTGAATCACATGAAACAAATCTATACACAAGAAGGTATACCAATATTACTAACAACTGTCCCCTCCAAAAACGGGTTTGTTAACTAGTTTTTAACGTTTTCCCTCCTTGTTCTTTCAACTTTCTCTCGAGTTCCAAGCTGAAGAATTAATTCTGTAGACATTGTAAGATACATATATACACCTCCATGTACTTAAGGAATACCGTATATAATTAATTCACGGAGGAAAATTAGAAAACTTACCTTAAAGTCTTCAAACCATGGCTGCCTCTTCCTCTCATGTTTTCTCTCTATGTTTTGGCTGATTTTGGATAATGAATAAGTGAATAGTCACATAGTACATATATATATGAGGTGATGCGTGTCAGCCCCTAAGGGTGACACGTGTTAGGCCCTTATTGGGCCACTTCAACCATGCGGCCAATGGGGTGCTGCCACGTGGCAGCGGGGTCCACCCCCCAAGCAGGCAGGTGAGTCACCTGCTTGCTTGAGGTGCTTGCTTGTCACCTGCTTGCTTGACTTTCGCAAGTTCGGAAACTAGTCTTTGCTCCCTCTCGTAGGTTCGTAATCTCATCTTATTTTAAGAGCCTATATAGCCCACGCTACACAAGCTTGGTACGTACTTCAATAGTTTAAGTATGTAAGACTTCCAAGTTAGTAGCTTACGTAAGTAAATCGAGTCCTACGACTCATTACTTGGCCTCTAATTCCTTCCGGATTCTTATGACTCCATTTCCAATCTTCTCTACTATGGGGTATCACATTCTCCCTTCCTTAGAGTCATTTGATAGAGTCGTATCATATCCAGCTCACATGATAATGTCTAAGGAACTTATGAGACATTCCAAATTTTAAAAGCGTGGGGTGTAACATTGTTGTACTATCACTTGCTCATATGGTGATGGTTGTCAGTTAGAGAAACTCTCAATTGAGTGGATTGTGCTTGATATGATTGATTTGATTGTAATTGTAGATGATTGAGTCGAATTGTAAAACATTGTTAAATTTTAATTTGCATATTTATTGAATTGAGTCCTTTGACTTTATTGTTGAGTTGATTGTATATAATTTGATTGGATTGGATTGGATGGTATGTGATTGGATTGTAAATGATTGGATAGGATTGAATTGGATTGTACAAAAATTGGATTGGATTGAATATGATTGGATTGGATTGTATGGTATGTTATGGAATTGTAAACTAATGGATTGAATTGGATTGTACATGATTGGATTGGATTGGATTATATATGATTGGATTGGATCGGATTGTATATGATTAGATTGGATTGTATATAAGTAGTCTCTGTCTAAACTGTATTCCTACTTTAGACTTATGACACCTTGATTGAGTATCTCTTATCTTTATAACTTGACATATTTGAACCGGTATTGTTTCATTCTGCCATATTACATACTCGTATATTCCACGTACTGACGTCCATTTGGACCTGCATCATTTCATGATGCAGAAACAGGTTTAAGAGATCATCATTAGGCGCATCGTTGAGGATCTGTTCACACTCAGCTTATTGGTGAGTCCTCCTCTACATTCGAAGGATACCACTTAAGTTATTCTTGCGTTGAGTTAGTCTTTTCATTTTAATTTGAGGTAGACATGAACCTATCATTGGCACCAATTGGATAGTAGTGATAGAGGCTTCATAGATTAGATAGTGATGGATCGATTGAGTATTTTATTTCTTGAATTATTCTTGTCAAACTATTTATCGACATAGATTGGAGTTTGATTTGTTGTCCCATGGCCTTTATCATTTGAGTTAGAGTGATGATTTGAGTTTCCCACTAAGTTATTTCTTTATTTTAAACTTTTTGCTGATTGATTGATATGAATGGATGTGTGATTGGATCAAGTGGTTCTCTTGGGGACCAACAATGGTCTTCGAGTGTCGGCCATATCTAGGGTACCCTCCTGGGGTGTGACAATAAATCATGCCGATGCTAAATGTATTTCTCCCCTGGATATATACAGAGGGTCCTACAAAGATTTTAAAAACAAATTTGACCGAAAACCATATCACCAAAATATTAATGGGCTAACCTACGAAAAAGGAGAAAAACACCTAATTCTGCTTGTGCGGCCCCTAAATATTATTGTCACACCCGGAGCCTACACCCTGGATGCAGCCAGCACTCGAAAACCATTGTTGGTCCCAAGCGAACTACTTTGCCTAGCTAACTCACTTAGCGAAAGACTTACTCATGAAAAGGATTTCAGATGAGCACTAATAGTGTATGCAAACTTAACTTCTCGAAATAAAATCCCAAAACTCAAATATATATATATATATATATATATATATATATATATATATATATAGAGAGAGAGAGAGAGAGAGAGAGAGAGAGAGAGAATATAACTCAATATTTTAAAAATATAAATTCCAAAAATAACTGAATAAACTCTGTCTATGACTAGTTTATGAATCTTTAAAACTGACTCTGAATTAGGTACCAAGACAGGCCCATGGCTACCTCAAATTGGTAAATAAAGACCGAAAAAAAGACTCAAGAGCATCTCTGAATGAAAAGGGGTCTTACCTAAAGCTGGATGGAATTCTAATCTCCAATGATGTGCCTGTTGAGGATCTCTATCACCTGTGTCTACATCATAAAATGATGCACCGCCAAATGGTGTCAGTACATGGAATGTACAGTATATAAAATGGCTGAAAAGAAACTTACTCAAAGATACTCAACTCATAGGAATCAACTCTGAAATTAGCTCAACTCAATAAAATATGTAATATGTGTAAAAGAATGCTTTAAAAGATATAAATAAGTAAATGTAACTCAATATATAAAAATATAATACTTTAGTTCTTATGGAGCTTCTCTAACTAACAACCATCACTTATGAATGAGTGATGGTACAACGAATTGTTGTCATTGCCACAGTCGTCCAATACTTTGCAAATTCATCTCTGGATCCAATAAAATTCCTCTTTTGGGACAATGAGGAGTCGCCTGAATGAACGGTATGGTCCAATCCTACGCTGGCTACATTGTTTATGAGGTTTGAGTTATTTAAACTCTTACCCAAATCGATGCTCAATACTACTCCCCAAAATATAATTATTATCCTTATATCTCAAGTGAGTAAAAATACTCAATTAGCTCATTTATTCTCTTTTAGACTTAGCTCAAAACTCAATTCTTCTCAATTAATCTCTTCTCTTTAAAATGGATATAATCTCAAATTGATAAATGCATTTTAAAACATAATTTAACTCCTCAACTCAACCACAAATTAGATGTTTTAATGTAATAATGTTCAACTCGTTTATACTCAAAATACCCATTCTCAAAATAATAATTAAGGAATTTTTCAAACTCATGCTCAATATGGTAATTAAGAGACTTCTCAAACACAACTCAAGCTCAAAATCTTTCTCAATCAAAGACGAAAATATTCATTCTTTAAACTCAAAATAGTGAATAAAATATTTAATGCAAAAACTTTCACAAATCATTCTTTAAAAACTCCATTAATGCATAAAATAAAAATAAAATATCAATTAGGGTTCATATGAATGCAAACATGAATCCATACTCTGAACAAACCTCAACTCCAGAAACTCATCAAAGAATATTAAAAAGCATAAAAGAACACCATGAAATTTATACACAAAAATCAATTGTAATTATAAATGCTCAAGAACTCAATTCATAAAACCTCGCAATTCAACTCAACTCGAATCAATGAAGATGTAGGACATGTGGATGACCTCAATCCGCGTTATGAGTAGACTTACATACCTGGATTGAAGATTATCAAAGCGATATTCAAAGACCTTGCTTGAAATTCTTGGTTTCATTTTCTTGGAAACCCTATGGTTAAGATTTAAGATTTCTCTTAGTGATTTATGAATAGACGAATAATTTTTGGTTGGAATGCTTAAAATCAATAGAGAAGAACTTACCTTGATGAAGAACTTTGAAAGAGAACCCTAACTTGATGTGTTCTTGAAAATTCTTAAGCGTTCCAGTTTAGGAGTGAATGAGAGGGTTGAAGTAATGAAAACTGATTGACTTTGACTTTTGGGGAAAGTTAATAGTGTGTTTTGTGGTTATGGGATGAGAGAAAGACAAAAACACCCCTCCTAGGGCGTGAATAGAAGAGAAAACAAACATTCCAAAGTAACATGCGCAATTGCGCAACTGAAGGCTAGTTCGCATGACACTTCGTACACCTTAATAGTAACACTGAACTTGCTTTGTGCACCGGTTCGCGTAGACTACATAGTGTCAAGAAAAATGAGCATAACGTTTAGCACATAACTTAGATTGACAAATGGTCTAAAGTGGTTGAAAGAAGACTTCAAGTACTTTCATTTGGCTGGTATTAAGCCGCAAAACTGTTCATATACTAGGAGTCCCTTTAAAATCCTTAGTTCACATCTAATATACTTCCTAAACGTAAGAATTGATCTCAACACATAGCATACAATTATAAATCATCGGGTTCGGACCTATACGCATATGAATAATGATTCGGGTCTTAACTAAAAAAGAATCGGGGTGTTCCACCTATGAATAAATCGTGGATCATGTCGAGGCTATATGTACTCATCCCCCGAATACTTATGAAAAGTCCCATAAAGGTTTCAAAAATAAATTGATCGAAATTCATATCACCAAAATATTCATGGGCTAATACACACAAAAATTGAGAAAATCACCTAATATCTCTTATGCGGTCCCTAAATGCTATTAATACGTCGTGGATTGAATCGAGGCTACACATACTGCTCTCTCAGGTACTTGTCGAGGGTCCCATAAAATTTTGGAAAAAAAACTGAATGAAAATCATATCACCAAAATATTCATGGGCAAACACACACAAAAAATGAGAAAATCAAAAAATTTCGCTTGTGTGGCCCCCTAAATGCTATGAATATGTCGTGGATCATACCGCACAATTCAAAATCTTCTTATAATAGTCTCATATCATAGGCTGATACTTTGCATAACATGCATTTTTAAAAAGACATGAATAAATGGATAAGGATGCTTAGTCGTGGAGGCTTTTGACCCAATATTTCAAACTCTACTTTAACCTCGGCTCAAATATAAATAATAAAAAGGTAGAAAAAATTAAGAGATGTATGATAACACATAAATAACATTCAATGAATGTGATTTATCAACAAAAAATATAGTTTTCAAAGATATACAGTTCAACATAAATATTACTATACATATTTCAATATATAATACTATAAGATTATTTTTATAAAAATTCATAGTTTTTTGCTTGATTACGTATAAATTCCTTTGACACAATTTTTTTCTTCATTCCAAACATACACTTTATATATAATATGTGTAATCGTAAATAATAAGTGTATATCGACATCTTTTTAATCTTAAAAGCTTTACGGGCATTAAATAATATGAATTCACCGTGAATCATGCTGAAGCTGCACTTACTGCTCCCCAAGGTACTTACAGAGGTTCCCATAAAGTTTAGGAAAAAAATTGACCTAAAGTCATATCACCAAAATATTCATGGATTACACACACGAAAAATGAGAAAGTAGTCTAATTCGGCTTGTGCAGACTCTAAATACTATGAATATGTCGTGGACCGTACCGAGCCTACACATACTTCTCCTCAGGGTACTTACGAAGGGTCTCATAAAGGTTTTGGAAAAAAATGACCGAAAATCATATCACCAAAATGAGAAAGTGGCCTAATTCCGCTTGTGCGGGCCCTAAATGCTATGAATATATCATGATCGTGCCAAGACTCCATGTATTCTCCTCGAAATACTTACAGAGGGTCTCATAAAGGTTTCAGAAAAAAATTGACTGAAAGTTATATCACCAAAATATTCATTTGCTAACACACATGGAAAATAAAAAAACCACTTAACTCCAGTAGTGCGACCCCTAAATGCTATGAATATATCGTGGATTGTGACAAGGCTACACATACTTCTACCAAGTACTTACTGAGGGTCCATAAAGATTTCAAAAAAAATTGACCGAAAGCCATAATACTAATATATTCATAGACTAACACACCCACAAAAAATGAGAAAATCATCTAAAAAAAATTTGTGCGGCCCCTAAATGCTATTAATACGCCATGGATTGTACTGAAGCTACATATATTTCTCCTTCGAATACCTACGGAGGGTCCCATAAAGATTTCTGAAAAAAATTGACCAAAAGGCATATCATCAAAATATTCATGAACTAACACACAAAAAATAAGAAAATCACCTAATTCTTCTTGGGCGGCCCTTAAATGTTATAAATATACCATGGATCATGCGGATTCTACACGTACTTCTCCCTTAGGTTACATAGTATCCCATAAAGGATTCAAAAAAAATATTGATCGAAAGTCATATCACTAAAATATTCATGGGCTAACACACGAAAAATGAGAAAATCACATAATTTCCCTTCTGCAGCGCCTAAATGCTATGAATACACCATGGATCATGACGAGGCTACACATACTGCTCCCTTGGGTACTTACTAAGGGTTCCATAAAGGTTTCGGAAAAACATTATTCTAAAGGCATATGACAAAAATATTCATGGACGAACCAAAATTATATTCGTGTGTGTGATTCAAGGTTTAATTCTTCATCCATATAGTTATTTATTCATGAATTCTATGCCAATTCTTGTTCATTTACTTATATTTATGAGTAGCTAAACCCACATGTAGGGTTGTGGGAACCATGACAAAATAACAAAGTAGGCAAACATGTAGGGTGATCTTTGTTAGATGTTTTGTATGTATTGTGATTTTCTTCATCTAAAAGTATTTCTTGAAGAGTGCATACACATTGGGAACCTGCCTATATTCATTGCTTGCTTGTGAGAGAGGTAGTGATTAGGAAAAAATTATCACAATAGAAATTTTGAGGAACAAAACTTCGTTTAAGTTACTTGAGCCCAGGAGGGGATAGTACTCTGAGATACAGAGCGAGGGTTAGTAAAGCACACATTCTAAGATCGGGAGGATATGAAGTAAATACATCTAAGAAGGACCAGGAGGTGAATTAGATGTTAAATAACTCTCTAGAATTTGCATGCAACTCATTGAAACGTTACAACTAACATGATTAGTGTGTTGAGTTAAACATTATGGGGAACACAATCCTAGCTAAATTCTCATATTGTTTACAACTTAATTACTAGATACTTTGTTGGTGCATAGTTAAGTGTTACTAAATCAATCAACAAAACCCCCATTTTACTTTATGCACTTTTGTTTTCGGTAAGTAGGAACTAGAACTGAAAAGTGCTTGCTAATATACTTATTTCAACCTATTCCCTGTCGGATCGACCTCGATTCTTAGTTGGGTAAATATATTGCTAACAATCGTCTATATTTATTTTGAGAAGTATATTTGAACGTTACCAAAAACAGCGTTGTTGCCGGGGAATACAACTTTGAAATATGTTATTAGTTATTATTTCAGTTTGTAGTTCTATTTCCTAATTTTATTCTTTTTGCTTCTTGTTTTTGTTTTTGAAAGTAATAGGTAGTGCATGCCAAACACCCGCAGTAAGAGTGAACCACTAATTCCCTACGATTCTGAACTGCAAAAGTCAATTCAAAAAATGAACGCATAAGAGCGTAAGGCACAAAGGCTAAGAGAGCTTATTAATAATCAAGTCAGAGATGATGCTGGCAACAGGGATGAACTTAATGAAGATGATGAAGGCTTACCCCTACCACATCATCAGCCAGTATTGAGGGGCAGAGGTCAGAAATATGTGAACTTTTCCCTAGTTGATGATGATGCTGATACAGATGGCGCAGGAGCTACTAAAGCTATATTTCTCCCACCACTACCTCAAGGCTTAAAGTCACTATCACTGGTACATGATGAAAATATTCAACCTAAAAGGATTATTTAGTGGAGCAGCAAGTGATGATGCCAACCAACCTTGATGAACTTTATCGCCACCTGCAAGTCATTTGAAATCCCTTGGGTTAGCCAATCAGCCGTACGACAGCGTCTGTTTCCATTGTCACTATATGGGGAGGCAATGAAGTGTTTGAATAAGATTTCACATGACTCTATCACAACATGGAAGGAGCTCAAGAAAGCATTTATGGAGAGGTTTTTACCACCATCCAAGAAGCTGTAAATCAAGGATGAGATTAATTCTCACAAGTAGCTACCTACTGAAGCAGTGCATGAGACTTGGGAGAGATTCAGGCAGAAGATAAAGCAGTGTCCCAATCACAATCTGACTGATGATCACTTGAAGGAGGTATTCTACAGGTCTTGCAAATTTATGACCAAGCCAGTCATAAATGTGGCTTGTGGTGGTTTGTTTATGGCCAGGACATTTCAGAAAGCCACAATAATTTTGGATAAGCTCGCAAAGAACAACATGGCTTGGTATATTAGAGATGCAGATTGTATGGGATTCATGTTTGAGATGTCAGCAAAGCAAAGGCGAATGAAAGAGGAGCATGATCAAGATATGGCTCACATAAGAATGCAGATGGATTTGTTGACCAAGCGCTCATTAGGTGGAGGTCTGGAGAAGTTGAAAGTTGTGGATACTGGAAGTCAATATGATGAGTCAGATTTTGATTATAAGGAGGAAGCCAAGATTTTGAATATCCAGGGGGTTTCCAGACTTACAACTCTAGGAACCAAGGTCGGAACTTTCAAAGGGATAACTATTATAGTCGAACCAAAAATTGTGATCAATGAAGTTAGCAAAACAAAGAAAACTTCTAGAATGACAGAAGCGGGGAATATGTGCCACATTTGAACAGAGATCAAGCCAGAAACGGTTATAGTAACTCTAAGCTAGAAGAAATAATGGAAAAGGTCCTACAGAAGGTTAAGGCAACTTAGTCTGGGGTTAGAGATATGTGAGGTGACATCATAATATCAGCCAATTAGTGGATTCACACTCTACCTAGAGAGCAGTTGGAGCATCAGATGGGATGGTTGTCAGTAGCATTAAATCAGAGAAAGACTGGTACTTTACCTAGTGACACGGTGCAAACTCCTAGAAAATATGGGCAATGCATGGCAGTGATAATGAGGAGTAGTAAGGTACTGTCACGCCCCAGGAGAGTACCTTAGACGTAACCGGCACCCGAAGGCCATTTCTGACCTCCGAGCGAACCATCTGGTCCAGTCACTCATTCATTCAAGCACATTCTCTTAGAGGAAAACTCAATTAAAGAAATACTTTTTATAACATAAAGGCCGGAGGCCAAACGTCTACAATCAAAAGAAGATAACAAAATAGGGCTCCTCTAGATGACCGCTCGACCTCTCACACTCCAGTCTATAAAGCCTCTATTCATGTCTAAAAGGTGCCAATGACAAGCCCATGGCTACCAACAACCTAAATAAAAGGAAGGGCGACAAAACTGTACAAGAAGACCCAATATCCTCCGGGATCTAGGAGGACTCACCGACTGGCTAGAAGTGTATGTGGATCTTCAACGGAGCGCCGGTTGAAGATCTCTAGTACATGTCTCTTCATCATGAAATGATGCAGGCTAAATGGCGTCAGTACATGGAATGTACGAGAATGTAAAATGGTCGAATACAACGAACATCAAGGAAGAATAAATCAACTCGGGAGCTCAACTCAAAAGAAATGACAACTCAATCAAATGTCCTAAGTCCAAACAAGGATATGATTTAGACTGGACCAATCATATACAATTCAACTAAATCTGACTCAGAGTACTATCAAAACCTATTTGGGAGCTTCTCTTAACCGACAACCAACACTTATGAGCCAGTGAAGGTACAACGAAGCGATGTCGTTGCCACACCCATTCATACCTTGCCAGGGTATGAATGAATCGAACACTCATGAATCCAATCCAACCAGGTCCTATAATGTCAGGACAAAAGCTCTCGGGGAAGTATCCGACTTTAACAGTTCAATCCCCCCTACGTTTGGCAACACAGGTATTGGGTTCGAGTATGGACTATACTCTTGCCTAATTCGGTGCTCGATACTCCTCCCAAGACTCAATGCTCATAAAACTCCATCAAATCAACTCAATCAACTCATATCAACAAGTCTCATTACAACCTTGTTAACTCATCAACTCTATCACAATCAAATCTCTTTCAAGCATACTATTTGCTCAATCTCAATCATATCTTCAAAAGAAAATTTAAATGCACATGTATAACATCATCTATATATAATCAATCATTACCTCCATCCATTTGAGAAAATCTTTGTGACTCATCACATCTTCAAGATTTCAAATCGACATTCTTATAATAAGCAACATTTTTAAGAAAATAATATACTTTATCAAATCTACAAAATTAAGAAGATCGATAGAACATATTTAGCAACTCATTTCTTCATCATCTCATACTCACACAAGGGCTCATTTTAGGGACCTCTTAGCTCAACAACATTGACACATAAATAATCAAATAAGATGGAGACAAAACTCATTCAAACATGTACCATACCAAGAAACTCCATTTTCATGAATATCTAACCTCAAAACAAGAATAGGGCACATGGGCGAACTCAACAATGTTTTGGATAGCCTTACATACCTTAGAATAGACTTGAAGAAAACCTTGTGGTTGGGTCTTCAATGGAGGACTCAAATCTTGAAGTTCTTGGACTCCTTTTTGTTGGAAATGGAGAAGAAAAGAAGAGAGAGGAGCTAGGGCTTTTAGAGAGAGAGTGAGGGCTGAAGAAATGGTCCCAAAATATACAAGGCTTGTGTATATATAACTTGGGACAATTCCCAAATTGCCCTTCCTCCAAAATTCTGAAAAACCAGGCCAAAACGCCCTTGGCTCGATAGTGGCACGTTGCGCCCTTACATCGCCAAGGCCAATTAGGCCTAAAACCTGCACAACTTTTAGTGGCGCGTCGCGCCAAGGACCAAACTACTGAGGAATGTTTCTGGTGCGATAGTGGAGCATCGCGCCCTTACAGCGCCAAGCCCATTGTTCTGAATTTTGGGAATTTGGCCTGAAAAACCCTGCACAACTTTTAGTGGCGCGTCGCGCTAGGGACAAAACTACTGAGGCATGTTTCTGGCGCGATAGTGGTGCGTCGTGCCCTTACAGCACCAAGGCCATTTCCCCAGCAGTTGCAATCCAGGCCAAAAATGAAATTCCTGTCGTGCTAGTTTATCTTCGGATCGTCATATCTTTTGACTCCGAACTCCAAAATTTACGTTCTTGGTGGTGTTGGAAAGAAGACTCGACGACCTTTAATTTGATAGGTCGTGGGCCACCCGAATTGACGTCTTTCAAAAGATAGGGTCGTTAAAAGTCGACCCTTACATGAATTCGTCCTAAACTTAACCACGATGGATCTTTTGGACTTAGCTCGGTCCTAGGGGTCCTCAATGACCCCACATCACCTCCAATGCTCTTAATTTCCTTAGGTACTCACCTTAACTCAAGCACATACTTTGAAATAAATACGATGGGCCCCACACGTATACAAAGAAGGCCCAAATCTTAGGGAAAATTTTGAGAGGTGTTACAGGTACTTTCTAACCCTATTATTACAAGTAATGAAATACAAACAATGCAACTTTTGAGATTGATGAGCATGCACAAATACATACAGATAATGTGGTTGTATTTGATGACGATTATGAGGCGGAGGAGCTGGTATTGATGCAGAAATAGACTGATGAACACAAAGGTACCAAGAAAAGTGAGGCACAGGTAGTTTAGACATTGCCACATGTTCGTAAGCTGCCACCTCTATTTCCCCATAGACTAAAAAAAGAATGAGGATAGTAAGTGTTTGAAGTTTATTTCTATGCTCAAGGAGATGTATCATGAGTATATGAATGCTTTGTAGGGTGTAGGATCATACACCTATGCCTCTAAGAAGATGATCTTGACTTAAAGAATAGACCGACTCCAACCGTTAAACCATTCATAGAGGAGACGCCTATACTTGAGCTCAAAGAGTTGCCAAGCCATTTGAGGTACGTATTTCTTGGTGTGAATAACAATTTGCCAGTGATTGTTGCTGCATATTTGAGTGAAGGACAGGTTACAACACTGGTTGAGGTATTGCAAAGATACAAGAAGTCAATTGGTTGGACTATTACTGATATTATAGTATTCCTCCTAGAATTTGCACTCATAAAATTTAGTTGGAGAAGGATTGCAGTTCCAGTATTGAACACCAGAGGAGACAAAACCCACCTATGCAAGATATGGTAAAGAAGGAGAAGTTAATTTCAGCACTGTTGATTGTTGCTCCATATCGGTCTGCCTCATTTGAAATCATGTGTGATGCTAAAGATATTGCTTTGGGGGTTGTAGGCAGTAGTGTATGTATTCGAAAAATCCAGAGCATACCTTTTGGGTACTAAGGTTATAGTGCAAACTAACCATGCAGCCTTGAGATATTTGATGACCAAGAAGGATGTTAAGACAAGGTTAATCAAATGGGTGCTATTGCTTCAGGAATTTGATTTTGAGGTGAAGGACCATAAAGGTTGTGAAAATCTAGTAGCTGACCACTTGTCAAGGCTGGAAGATGAAAATAGAGGTAAGGAAGAACTTGACATCGATGATTCCTTCCCAGATAAACAGGTCTTGGTTGCCACTCTTGATCTTCCTTACTTTTCTTATTATGCTAACTATCTTGCTAGTGATATTATGTCTGAAGAACTTACCTTCCAGCTAAGGAAAACGTTTTTATACAATGTTAACATGTTCTTTTGGGATGAGCCATACTTATTCAGGATGTGTATTTACAATGTCATCGGCAGTTGTATTCCAGAAGCAAAAATGCTAAGTAATTTGGAGGTCTGTCACTCATTTCAAGTAGGAGGACACCATGGTGGGAGTCGTACTGCACAAAAGGTACTATAATGTGGATACTACTAAGATACTATCAATAAATATGCACATGATATGGTGAAGAGTTGTGACCAATGCCAAAGGCAGGGGAACATATTCAGGCATCAAGAGTTTTCTACGATACCAATCCTGGAGGTGGAGTTGTTTGATGTATGTATAACACCCCTCAAAAATTTTCCTAAGATTCAGACCCTTGTTGTATTCGTGTAGGGTCTAACTCAATTATTTCGAAGTATATATGCTTGAGTTAAGATGATTCCCCGAGTAATTGAAAAGTGTTGGAGGTGAGGTAGGGTCCCTAGGACCAAGCTAAGACCAAGAAGGTTCGCCGTGGGTAAGTTTTAGGATGAGTTTGTATGAGGAGTCGACTTCTAACGACCCTATCTTTTGAGAGACGGAAATATAGGTGGCCCACGACCTATTAAATTAGAGGTCGTCGAGTCTTCTTTCCAACGCCACCAAGAAGGTAATTTTTGGAGTTCGAAGTCAAAAGATATGACGATCCTAAGATGAACTAGCATGGTAGGAATTTCATTTTTGGCCTGGGTTGCAACTGCTGGAGAAATAGCCTTGGCGCTGGAAGAGCACGACGCACCACTATCGCGCCAGAAACATGCCTCAGTAGTTTGGCCCTTGGCGCGACGCGCCATCAAAAGTTGTGCAGGGATTTTCAAGCCAAATTCCAAAACCCAGAAACTTTAGCCTTGGCTTTATAAGGGCGCGATGCGCCACTATCGCGCCAGAAACATGCCTCAGTAGTTTGGTCTCTGGCGCGACGCGCCACTATCGTGCCAGGTGCATTTTTGCCTATTTTTCAGAACTTTTGGAAATGGGCAATTTGGGAATTGTTCCAAATTATATATGTAGCAGCCTTAGCATTTGGGGATCATTTCTAAATCCCTAACTCTCTCTCTCTCTAAAAGACTTAGAAACCTCTCTCTCTCCCTCTCTTCTTCTTCTTCTTCTTCTTCTTCTTCTCTATTTCCAACAAAAAGAGTCCAAGAGCTTCAAGGTTTGAGTCCTCCATTGAAGACCCAACCACAAAGTTTTCTTCAAGTCTATCCTAAGGTATGTAAGTCTATCCAAAACATGGGTTGAGTCCACCCATGTGCCCTATTCTTGTTTTGAGGTTAGATGTTCTTGAAAATGGAGTTTCTTGGTATGGTCTAAGTTTAATGAGTTTGTCCCCTATTTATTTGATTCTATATGCATTGATGTTGTTGAGCTAAGAGGTTCCTAAAATGAGCCCTTATGTGAGTATGAGATGATGAAGAAATGAGTTGCTAAATATGTTTTATTAATCTTCTTAATTATGTAGATTTGATAAAGGATATTGTTTTCTAAAAAAATGTTGCCTATTATAAAAATGTCGATTTGAAGTCATGAAGATGTGATGAGTCACAAAGATTTCTCAAATGGATGGAGGTAATGATTGATTATGTCTAGATGATGCTATATATGTGCATTTAAAACTTCTTTTAAAGATATGATTGAGATTGATCGGATAGTATGATTGGAAGAGATTTGATTGTGATAGAGTTGATGAGTTGACAAGGTTGTAATGAGACATGTCGATATGAGTTGATTGAGTTGATAGGATGGAGTTTTATGAGCATTGAGTCTTGGGAAGAGTATCGAGCACCGAATTAGGCAAGAGTATAGTCCACACTCGAACCCAATACTTGTGTTTCCAAACGTAGGGGGATTGAACCGTTAAAGTCGGATGTTTCCCCGAGAGCTTTGTCCTGACATTATAGGACCTGGTTGGATTGGATCCATGAGTGTTTGATTCGTTCATACCCTGGCAAGGTATGAACGGGCGCGGCAACAATGTCGTTTTGTTGTACCTTTACTGGCTCATAAGTGTTGGTTGTTGGTTAAGAGAAACTCCCAAATAGGTCTTGATAGTACTCTTAGTCAAATTGAGTTGAATTGTATATGATTGGTCCCGTCTAAATCATACTCTTATTTAGATTTAGGACATTTGATTGAGTTGTTATTCCTCTTGAGTTGAGATTTCGAGTTGTTTGATTCTTCCTTGATGTTCGTTGTATTCGGCCATTTTACATACTCGTACACTCCATGTACTGACGCTATTTGGCCTGCATCGTTTCATGATGCAGAGACAGGTACTAGAGATCATCAACCGACGCTTCATTGAAGATCCACATACACTTCCAGCCAGTTGGTGAGTCCTCCTAGTTCCCGGAGGATATTGAGCCTTCTTGTACAATTTTGTTGTCCTTTTTTGTATTTAGATTGTTGGTAGCCATGGACTTGTCATTGGCACCTTTTAGACTTGAATAGAGGCTTCATAGACTGGAGTGTGGGTAGGTCGAGCTGTTATCTTGAGGAGTCTTATTTTATTGTCTTGTTGGATTGTAAATGTTTGGCCTTCGGCCTTTATATTATGAATAGTATTTCATTAATTGAGTTCTCGCTAAGAGAATGTGATTGAATGAATGAATGACTGGACCAGGTGGTTCGCTCGGAGGTCAGAAATGGCCTTCGGGTGCCGGTTACATCTAGGGTACCCTCCCGGGGTGTGACAAACATGGTATCAGAGCACAGAGTTCAAGTGTCCTAGGGAGTCTATGAAGCCGTGTCTAGTAGAGTCTTGCTTATGGGTGTGTTGTGCACCACACTTATAAGCAGGAGGCTATAGGACATTAGGAATTGTTTCACTTCTTTCATACTCTGAATTCGTGCGATGGAGTTAAACTCTATGAAACTTTCCTTCTATTTCGTGCGTTTATACGTTACAGATAATGCCTCCAAAATGTACTGCTAGCCAGAGGAATATTGATAACACCGAGATGCCTCAGTCTGAGGCACGCACGACAAGGGCTAGAGGCCAACCTACGAGATACTCGGAGGCACCCCAAGTGTCATATACTCCGCCTGCACCCACATTAGAGGCAGAATTTCGAGGAGCAATTGCAATGCTCACGAAACTAATGGCTGCCTGAAGTGGTAATCAGATTTCTCCGACTCTTATCTCTAGCTCCCAAGAACCATCTGCCGCCACTAGAATTAGAGACTTTCTGAGGATGAATCCGCTGGCATTCACGGGTTCTAAGGTGGATGAAGATCCCCAAAACTTTATTGATGAGATATAGAAAAATCTAAAAGCTATGCATGCCACGGAGGTTGAGAGGGTCGAGTTGGTGACCTATCAACTCAAAGATGTGGCAAACATTTGGTATAACTAATGGGAACAAGGTAGGGGTGAATATGCTGAACCTGCTAGGTGGGATAAATTTGAGGGAGCTTTTCTTGACCACTACTTTCCCCGAGAATTGAGGGAAGCGAACGTGGAGGAATTTGTTAATCTGAAACATGAGGGAATGACAGTTAAGGAGTATGGCCTGAAGTTCATACAGCTGTCCAGGTATGCTCCAGAAATGATTCCTAATGTGAGGTCAAAGATGAGGAAGTTCGTCTCCAGATTAGGAAGGCATGTGAAGAAGGAGTGCAAGGCAGCATTATTGATCTTGGACATGGATATTTCGAGACTAATGGTGTATGCTCAACAGGTTGAGGATGAGAAAAGAAAAGACAGAGAGTAACACCTGAGCAAAAAGGCAAGATCAGCGGGGCATGAGAATGAGCAGAGGCAAAGCAAGGGCAACAGGTCTTTCTTCCAGAAGAGGCCTTCCAACTATGCCTCATCTACCTCCAGTGCACCGATGCTGCAGAACAGGTATGATCGACAAGGATAAGGTCGCCAGAATTTCAGACCCCAGGGTTCTCAATCCCAGGCCAGTGTAAGTCAAGGTTCGAGGGGAAAGCCACCATGCAGCAAGTGTGGTAGGCTCCACTTAGGAGAATGCAGAGCAGGAAGGGTTGGTTGCTATAAATGCGGCCAAATGGACCATTTTCTGAAGAAGTGTCCAACATGGGGAAATAGGGCCCAGTCCTCTACCACCGCACCACCAGCTAGGGGTAATCAGAGGGGCACTACTTCAGGTACGAGTGGGGGTACAAACCGCCTATATGCCATGGGTAGTCGCCAAGATCAGGAGAACTCTCCAAACGTCGTGACGGGTATGATTCGAGTCTCTTCTTTTGATTGTTATGTCTTGATGGATCCAAGTGCCACCCTATCTTTTGTGACTCCTTATGTGGTTAGTAAATTCAATAAAATCCCTGAACGTCTTCTTGAGCCTTTTAGTATGGCCACTCCTGTCGGTGATTCTGTCTTAGTTGAAAGAGTCTATAGAGATTGCACTGTGTCCATTTATCACAGGGATACCTTGGCCGACCTAGTTGAGTTGGACATGGTTGATTTTGACGTGATCCTTGGCATGGACTGGCTCTATATCTGTTATGCCTCTATTAATTGTAGAACTCAGATTGTCACATTCAAATTCCCAAACAAAGCTGTTATAGAGTGGAGGGGCAGTCCTGTTATGCCTAAGGGTAAGTTTATTTCATACCTTAGGGCCAGGAAGCTAATCTCAAAAGGGTGTGTTTATCACATTGTCCGAGTGAAAGATGACAGCATTGAGTCTCCATCCCTTGAGTCGGTTCCGATTGTCAATGAGTTTCTGGATGTCTTTCTTAAAGATCTGCTTGGAATCCCTCCTGATAGGGAGATCGACTTCGGGATTGATGTTCTTCCTGATACCCAGCCTATCTCAATTCCTCCATATAGAATGGCTCCGGCTGAATTAAAGTAGTTGAAGGAGCAGTTGAAAGACTTGTTAGATAAGGGATTCATTAGGCCGAGTGTCTCACCATAGGGTGTTCCGGTCCTATTTGTGCGGAAGAAGGATGGGTCCTTTAGAATGTGTATCGACTATAGACAGCTGAATAAGGTCACCGTAAAGAACAAATACCCTCTCCCCAGAATAGATGACTTATTCGATCAACTTCAAGGTGCCACTTGTTTCTCAAAGATAGACTTGAGATCCGGCTACCACCAGTTGAAGGTGAGAGAATGTGATATTCCGAAGACTGCTTTCTGGACTTGTTATGGCCACTTCGAATTCTTGGTCATGTCCTTTGGGTTGACTAATGCCCCCGCCACTTTTATGGATCTCATGAACCGAGTATTCAAACCGTATCTTGATATGTTTATGATTGTATTCATAGATGATATTCTGGTTTACTCCAAGAATGAGAAGGAGCATGCCCATCATCTTAGAGTCATCTTGCAAACTTTGAGAGACCAGGTATTGTATGCAAAGTTCTCTAAATGTGAATTTTGGCTTGCATCAGTGGCCTTCTTAGGACACATTGTATCTGGAGATGGTATTCAGGTTGATACTCAGAAAATTGAGGCAGTGAAGAGTTGGCCTAGACCCACATCCCCGACGGAGACAAGAAGCTTTTTAGGTTTGGCCGGCTATTATCGAAGGTTCGTAGAGGGGTTCTCATCCATATCATCACCATTGACTAAGCTGACCCAAAAGAAGGCTAAGTTCTAATGGTCTGATGCTTGTGAGGAGAGTTTCCAGAAATTGAAGACCAAGCTAACCACTGCTTCTGTTCTAACTCTGCCCGATGGGACAGAGGGTTTTGTGGTCTATTGTGATACATCTAGAATCGGGTTGGGCTGTGTACTGATGCAGAGGGGAAAGGTGATAGCCTGTGCTTCGAGACAGCTTAAGGTTCATGAGAAGAATTACCCAACTCATGACCTTGAGCTGGCAGCTGTGCTATTTGTGCTAAATATTTGTCACCACTACTTGTATGGAGTGCATGTTGATGTATTCACCGACCATAAGAGCCTGTAATATGTCTTCAGCCAGAAGGAACTCAACCTGAGGCAAACAAGATGGCTTGAGCTACTCAAGGACTACGACATGAGCATCCTCTACCATCCAGGTAAGGCTAATGTTGTTGCTGATGCTCTTAGCAGGCTGTCTATGGTTAGCACTGCCCACGTGGAGGAAGGAAAGAGAGAATTGGTAAAGGAGGTACAATGATTAGCCCAATTGGGAGTTCATCTGGAAGAGAACAATGAAGGCGGAGTTATAGTTTAGGATGGGTCTACATCCTCACTTGTGGCAGAGGTGAAGGAGAAGCAAGACCAAGATCCCGTCCTTCTCCTATTGAAGGAAGTGGTTCACAAACAAGAGGTTATAGTTTTTACCTAAGGGGGAGATGGTGTATTGCGGTACCAAAATAGATTGTGTGTGACGGATGTTGATGATGTTCGAGAAAGGATTATGGCCGAAGCGCATAGTTCTAGATATTCTATTCATCCGGGCTCTACAAAAATGTACCATGACTTGAGAGAAATCTATTGGTGGAGGGGAATAAAGAGAGATATTGCGGAATTCGTTTCCAAATGCCCGAATTGTCAACAAGTGAAGGTTGAGCATCAAAGACCATGTGGTTTAGCCCAAAACATAGAAATTCCAGAATGGAAGTGGGAGGTGATCAACATGGACTTTATTACAGGCTTGCCGAAGTCCCGAAAGCAACATGATTCCATTTGGGTGATTGTGGATAGAATGACGAAATCAGCTCACTTCTTGGCAGTTAAGACTACTGATACCGCAGAATATTATGCAAGGTTGTATATATAGGAGATCGTCAGATTGCATGGGGTCCCTTTGTCTATCATCTCAGACAGAGGAGCTCAATTCACTTCCAAATTTTGGAAATCCTTTCAGAAGGGATTAGGTTCAAGGGTGAACTTGAGTACAGCCTTCCATCCCTAAACAGATGGCCAAGCAGAACGCACCATTCAGATATTGGAAGATATGTTGAGGGTGTGTGTGCTTGACTTTAAGGGAAATTGGGACGATCACTTGCCTCTCATAGAGTTTGCATATAACAATAGCTATCATGCAAGCATTCAAATAGCCCCTTATGAAGCCTTGTATGGGAGGAGGTGTAGATCGCCCATTGGGTGGTTTGAAGTTGGTCAAGCTGAGTTGATTGGGCCCGATTTTGTTCATCAAGCCATAGAAAAGGTATGAGTCATCCGAGAGAGGCTAAAGACAGCCCAAAGCCACCAAAAATCTTACACCGATGTGAGGAGTAGAGACTTAGAGTTTGAGGCATATGATTGGGTATATTTGAAAGTGTCACCCATGAAGGGCGTCATGATGTTTGGAAAGAAGGGGAAACTTAGTCCTCGATATATTGGTCCGTACCAAATTTTGAGGCGGATCGGAAGTATCGCTTATGAGTTGGACTTACCCTCAGAGCTAGCTATTATTCATCCAGTGTTCCACATTTCAATGTTGAAAAAGTGCTTGGGCGATCCCTCGTTGGTAGTCCCCATTGACAGCGTTGGAATTAAAGATAGCTTGTCTTATAAAGAGGTCCCAGTCCAAATTCTTGATCGCTAGATTCGCAAACTGAGGAACAAAGAGATCACCTCGATCAAAGTTCTATGGAGGAATCAACTTATTGAGGAAGCCACATGGGAAGCAGAGGAAGCCATGAAATCTAAGTATCCACATCTATTCGTGCCTACCGAGGAGGATGTCGAAGGTAATGTCCCTTTCCATGACATTAAATTTAATTATGCATTTTGAGTCTTGATTGATAATTGATTGAAAATTTGATTGGTTGATTGACTGAATTCTGATTGTGATTTGTACTCCGAGTCCATTCTTAGTCACTCGTCATTCGAGGACGAATGATCCCAAGGGGGACATAATGTAACACCCCTCAAAAATATTCCTAAGATTCAGACCCTTGTTGTATTCGTGTAGGGTCTAACTCAATTATTTCGAAGTATATATGCTTGAGTTAAGATAAGTCCCTGAGTAATTGAAAAGTGTTGGAGGTGAGGTGGGGTCCCTAGGACCAAGCTAAGACCAAGAAGGTTCGCCGTGGCTAAGTTTTAGGACGAGTTTGTATGAGGAGTCGACTTCTAACGACCCTATCTTTTGAGAGACGGAAATATAGGTGGTCCACGACCTATTAAATTAGAGGTCATCGAGTTTTCTTTCCAATGCCACCAAGAAGGTAATTTTTGGAGTTCGGAGTCAAAAGATATGACGATCCTAAGATGAACTAGCACGGCAGGAATTTCATTTTTGGCCTGGGTTGCAACTGTTGGGGAAATGGCCTTGGTTCTGGAAGGGCGCGACGCGCCACTATCGCTCCAGAAACATGCCTCGTAGTTTGTCCCTTGGCACGATGCGCCACTAAAAGTTGTGCAGGTTTTTTCAAGCCAAATTCCAAAACCCATAAACTTTAGCCTTGGCGTTATAAGGGCGCGACGCGCCACTATCGCGCCAGAAACATGCCTCAGTAGTTTGGTCTCTGGCGCGGCGCGCCACTACGAGGTGTGCAGGTTTTAGGCGTAATCATCCTGGCGCTGCAATGGCATGACGCGCCACTATTGCGCCAGGTGCATTTTTGCGTATTTTTCAGAACTTTTGGAAAGGGGCAATTTGGGAATTGTCCCAAATTATATATGTAGCAGCCTTAGCATTTTGGGATCATTTCTAAATCCCTCACTCTCTCTCTCTAAAAGCCCTAGAAACCTCTCTCTCTCCCTCTCTTCTTCTTCTTCTTCTTCTTCTCCATTTCCAACAAGAAGAGTCCAAGAGCTTCAAGGTTTGAGTCCTCCATTGAAGACCCAACCACAAGGTTTTCTTCAAGTCTATCCTAAGGTATGTAAGGCTATCCAAAACATGGGTTGAGTCCACCCATGTGCCCTATTCTTGTTTTGAGGTTAGATGTTCTTGAAAATAGAGTTTCTTGGTATGGTCTAAGTTTAATGAGTTTGTCCCCTATTTATTTGATTCTATATGCATTGATGTTGTTGAGCTAAGAGGTTCCTAAAATGAGCCCTTATGTGAGTATGAGATGATGAAGAAATGAGTTGCTAAATATGTTTTATTAATCTTCTTAATTATGTAGATTTGATAAAGGATATTGTTTTCTAAAAGAAAATGTTGCCTATTATAAAAATGTCGATTTGAAGTCTTGAAGATGTGATGAGTCACAAAGATTTCTCAAATGGATGGAGGTAATGATTGATTATGTCTAGATGATGCTATATATATGCATTTAAAATTTCTTTTGAAGATATGATTGAGATTGATCGGATAGTATGATTGGAAGAGATTTGATTGTGATAGAGTTGATGAGTTGACAAGGTTGTAATGAGACTTGTCGATATGAGTTGATTGAGTTGATTGGATGGAGTTTTATGAGCATTGAGTCTTGGGAGAAGTATCGAGCACCGAATTGGGCAAGAGTATAGTCCATACTCGAACCCAATACCTGTGTTGCCAAACATTGAGGGGATTGAACCGTTAAAGTCGGATGTTTCCCCGAGAGCTTTGTCGTGATATTATAGGACCTGGTTGGATTGGATCCATGAGTGTTTGATTCGTTCATACCCTGGCAAGGTATGAACGGGCGCGGTAACAACGTCATTTTGTTGTACCTTTACTGGCTCATAAGTGTTGGTTGTCGGTTAAGAGAAACTCCCAAATAGGTCTTGATAGTACTCTGAGTCAAATTGAATTGAATTGTATATGATTGGTCCCGTCTAAATCATACTCTTGTTTAGACTTAGGACATTTGATTGAGTTGTTATTCCTCTTGAGTTGAGATTCCGAGTTGTTTGATTCTTCCTTGATGTTCGTTGTATTCGGCCATTTTACATACTCGTACATTCCATGTACTGACGCTATTTGGCCTGCATCATTTCATGATGCAGAGACAGGTACTAGAGATCATCAACCGGCGCTCCGTTGAAGATCCACAAACACTTTCAGCCAGTTGGTGAGTCCTCCTAGTTTCCGGAGGATATTGAGCCTTCTTGTACAGTTTTGTTGTCCTTTCTTGTATTTAGATTGTTGGTAGCCATGGACTTGTCATTAGCACCTTTTAGACTTGAATAGAGGATTCATAGACTGGAGTGTGGGGAGGTCGAGTTGTTATCTTGAGGAGTCTTATTTTATTGTCTTGTTGGATTGTAAATGTTTGGCCTTCGGCCTTTATATTATGAATAGTATTTCATTAATTGAGTTCCCGCTAAGAGAATGTGATTGAATGAATGAGTGACTGGACCAGGTGGTTTGCTCAAAGGTCAGAAATAGCCCTCAGGTGCCGGTTACGTCTAGGGTACCCTCTCGGGGCGTGACAGTATGGGGCATCGATTTTATAACGTGAGCTCATATGGGATGAAAAGCATTCTTATGGTAGTTGACTATGTCTAAAAATGGGTGGAAGTTGTCGCCTTACCAGATAATTAGAGCAAGAGTGTTGCTGGTTTTATGAGAAGACATATATTTTCCAGTTTTGGGACTTCTACAGCTATTATCGGTGATGGGGGTTCCCATTTTTGCAATAAGATAATTTGGCCAAGTCTGTGAATTCTAATAGGACTGATTGGGCTAGGAAGATGGATGATGCTTTATAGGCATATCGGACAGCTTTCAAAACACCCATTGGTATGTTTGATTACCAGTTAGTGTTTAGAAATGCATGTTATTTGCCTGTGGAGCTAGAACAAAGGGTGTTGTGGGCCCTGAAAAAGTTGAATGTGAGTTAGAGTGAAGCTATGCATATGAGGCTAGATCAAATCAATGAGATGGATGAGTTTTGCGTACATGTGTATGAGAGTGCTGCTCTTTACAAAGAGAGGATAAAACTGTATCATGACAGGCATATTAAGAAGTGTAAATTCAACATTGGGGATAAAGTATTGTTGTTTAATTCTAGGCTAAGGTTATTTCCAGGCAAGCTACGGTGAAAGTGGTCTAGACCATTCACCGTGGCACAGGTATTTTATCATGGTGCAATCGACTTGAAGCTTAAGATGTATATAGGTTCAAAGTGAATGGACAGCGTGTGAAATTGTACTTGGGATCCCTGAAGAAGTGAAAGTTGTTGAAGAGCGCCAGCTTGATGAAGTATGAGTAGTCAAGAAAATACAACTAAAAAGTGCTTGCTAATAGACTTGTTTCATTCCCTGTGGGATCGACCCCGACTCTTAGTTGGGTAAATATATTGCGAACTATCGTCTATATTTCTTTCGAGAAATATACTTGAACGTTATCAATTTTTACCCAATATTCCAAAACTCCACATTAACCTCAGCTCAAATATAAAAAAAATGGGAAAATAAAGAGATGTATGATAAGGCATAAATCGCATTCAATGAACACGATTTATGAATAAAATTTGTAGTTTTCAAGGATATACAGTTTAACATAAATATTATGACACATATCTCAATATATAATACTATATAAGATTATATTTACGAATAGTCATATTTTTTTGCTAGATTACATATAAATTCTCTTGACATGATTTTCTTTCTTTATTTCAAGCACACTCTTTATGTATAATATGTGTATAATCGTATATAAATTGTGTATTTCTACATCAATTTTACCTTAAAAGCTTGTGCTGTCCAAAATGCTATGAATTTGCCGTAAATTATGATGAGGCTACACATACAACTTTCGAGGTGCTTAGGCGAATCCCATAAAGTTTTGAATTTTTTTTTTACTGAAAGTTATATCACCAAAATATTCATAGGTTAACACACATGAAATATGAAAAAATTATAAAATTCCGCTTGTGCGACCCCTAAAATTATGAATATGTCGTGGATCGATTTTCACTGTCTGGGTTGGCTGCGTGATCCTACCAGTACACCGTTGTTTATGTGTACTAATACTGCACTTGCTCTTTCCTAGTTGAGTGCAGAACATCTTCAAGCGGCTGCTGACAGACCTCAGGTAGGAGACCAATGACATTTAAGGATTCAAGGGTAAGCCAGATCTTTCAGGCTACCATGGATCCTTCTAGAATCTTACTCCAATCTTTCAGACTTAGAGCCCATTTGGATGGGCTTTAAGTTGGTCAAAACCAATTTAAAGCCCCTTTTTAGTTTTTGGATGTGTTTTCCTAATGCTAACTTTAAGCCATAAAGTTCTTAAAGTAGTCAAAAATGAAAAGGTAGGATTCCTAACTTTTTTTTCTAAGTGCTTAAGTCATTTTCTTTGATCATAAAAATTACTTTTATATCCCTTATATTTTAACTAAATTCTCAAACTACCCTTTTTATTCTTTTAACCCTAAAATTCACCTCATTTTCCTCATTTCTTCCGCTGAAGTCCACCAAGAACAGATACGCCACAGCTATGGCAATTTCCGACAGTGAGATGAGCTTTGGTATGAAGTTCTATTTAATTTTTTTTGTTTGAAATTGTTGTCTAAATTCATGAAAATTGATATAGATATTCTAGCAACGTTTTAATTTAAAACAAATCATGGGCAAGCTCATTTGGACAATCATGTGCCAATTTTCTCTAATTTGTGATATCATATAATCCGCAATAAATATTTGAACCTTTTAAAATTTAAACTCCATATATCGTTATAGGAGTTAGAACATTTCGTCTTCAACTTTTATTTTTCAATAATCGAAAACCATATTATTTAAATTTTGAATTATTAATCCCTAAGGGTGAGTGCCGAGGGGAAGGGAAGTAGTTAATAGATCAGCAAGAAATTAACTTATTTATAAAAATGTTTAGTTAATAATCGAATGATACCACATTTTCCCCTTAAGTAACATGTATTTATAAAAGATTAAGTTAAATAAATATTTTATAGTAAAAGCGATTTTACATTATAAATTACTTTTGATTTAAATCAACTTTAGAGTTTAAAAATCTTTTAAATCAACTTTTTATGGTGTTAACAACTTTAAGGGTATTTCAGTCATTTTGACAGAAAATAAGTGCTGAACAGCACTTATTTGCCAAACACATTAACAACTTATTTTCAGCATAAATACTTTTATCTAAACACTCAACTGCTTATTTATAAAAATAATTTTCAGCACTTCAAAGTTCTAAAAGCACTCCATACATAAAAGTTACTTTTTTAAGCTCATCCAAACAGGCTCTTAGACTTTATCTTCAGACTTATTTTATATTCTTGTTTTGGGGTTGCATCTCATTACTCTTAGACTTATTCCTTCGTAGAGTTTTGGTACAATAACTTTCAGGTTCTAGGGGCATTTACTTCCGCATGTTGACTGTATTGGTGATTGTTTGTTTTAATTTCCTGAGTTTATGAAAACTCGGTTAAAATCTATCTTAAAAATTGTTTCCACAATCTTTTGAATGTCTGTTTCTGTATTAGAATGCTAGTAGGGGTATAACTTTGGTTCTTCCACCGAGAAATTAGTCTGAGTGCCACTCACGGTCCAATTTGGATCGTGACAGAGAAACTGAAGGAGAAAACACTAAAGTGTTAGTGATTAGACAGATCAATACTGGCACAATACATTTAAAGGAGAGTCATGTGGTCTTGTGGGAATGTGGGGACATAAGTAATTACTATGTTCTCCATTTCATATTATTTGATTCATATTGACTTGTCACTCTTTTTGAGAATTCTTTTGTAATTATGAATTGTGACGTAGGCATGTAGTGCATGAACTGTATATGTAGTAATAAATAATTAATGGTGGACAGCTTGTAAAATTAATCTTTGCACCTAACTAGACATTGAAATGAAGTGAAATATCTAGGAATATAATACATACTATATATATAGTTGTCTAATTTTTTTACTCTCAAAGATAATTAATTATTTTTAAAGGGAAAATAGAAAAAAAATCATTTCCTCTATTCATTTTTATTTATCCACTATACTAAAAATAAATATTTATTTTTATTTGTTTAGTTTCATAAGACGATATTTAACACATATATAGTTTCTAATTTACTTTTATTATTAACTATATATAGTGAAGGAAATCAGTCACAGATAGCTAACGTGTATATCTTCAAATGACGATAAATGACAAATGCCCTCTTTAAGACATAGAGACCGTTTGAATTGGCTTATAAGCTGTTTTCAGTTTTTTTGAGTGTTTGGCTGGCCAATTTAAAGTTATTTTGTGCTTAAAACAAGCCCCAATAAATAGTTGAGCTTATTTGGATGAACTTATTTTAAGCAGTTTATAAGTTGAAAATAATTTATAAGTCAAAAAAAAAGTTGGTCTGCACCTACTATTTTTTAAAAAACCTTATAAGCAGTTTTCAACTTATAAGTTGTTTAAAAATAAATCAATCCAAACAGGCTAATAGAATTTAACTTATTTTTTGCTTCTACTAATTTGTGAAAAGTAATCACTTTATAGTTATTCTGTAGATTATAGAAATTCGTAACTTTTTGAAGTTCCTTTTGCTTGTATATATTTACATATATAATATCTTTATTTTATTTTAGATTAAATGGTTCAGGGAGACGAGCTGTATGGAGATGGCGCCATGATGACGTAGGGTTTAGCTTAGTTCCTTTGCCTGTCTACAGATCGGTTTGCTACCTTTAGGTTTTATTCATAGCTTCAAAGATGCATACACATATATAGGGGTATTCATGGTTCGGTTTGAATTGGTTATTGGTTAAAATCAAAATCAAATTAATTTAGTCAATTTTTAAATTTTTAAAACCAAACCAAAAAAATGATCGTCGATTTGGTTCGATTTTTCTTATTTTTCAAGTTGAAAGTGATAAGTTTTTTGAGGGAATACACATCTCAACAGACAAAGACACTTAGTACATGAACAATCTACAGAAAAACTATTGCGGATTCGATTAAGAAATTAAGCAATACTAAAGTTATTATTACATGAACAATAAAGTCATTATACATCAAAGATCAAAAAATCAAATCTTTATTGCAAAAAAATAACATCAAGCACAACAATTGAGGAATAACCTGGGGGAGGGGATACAAGAAAATTATATACCAAAATTTAAGTCTTGAGTTGAGAAAATGGTAAAGTTAAAGACCTAAATTAATTAAAATTTAACAAAATATTTATATTTTATTTATGAATAATATATAAATAATTATAAAATTTATATTTATATATATATATATATATAATTTTTTGATTCAGTTTGGTTATTTTTGTGATTTTTTATAGTAAAACCAAAATCAAACCAAATAGTATCAATTTTCAAAATTTTAAAAACCAAATCAAATATCGACTTTTTTATTGGTTTGATTCGGATTACGGTTCGATTTGATTTTTTAACCATAACCATGTACATGCCTTCACACACAACAACAACAACCCAATGAAATCTCACAATATGGGGTCTCGAAAGGGTAAAGTGTACGCAGACCTGACTTCTACCAAGGTAGGACGGCTGTTTTCGAAAGACCCTCGGCTCAATAAAAAGCATAAAAAAGGTCTGATAAGGCTAGGAAGTTGAAAGCGATACGAGAAAGCAAATAACGAAAGTGACACAGATAAAATAGAGTAATCGAAGTATAAAAAGTAATAGATAATAACAGAAATCAGAGCACAAGAAATTATAGTGTGCTAATGCGCCTACTAATAAGGAAGAATAATGAGACTATGTACTAGCCTTCTACCCTAATGTGGATCCTCCACACCCTCCTATCTAAGGTCATGTCCTCGGTAAGCTGTAACTGCGTCATGTCCTATCTAATCATCTCTCTCCAATATTTCTTCGGTCCACCCCTACCTCTTCAGAAATCATCCATGGCCAACCTCTCACACCTCCGTACTGGGGCATCTGTGTCTCTCCTCTTCACATGCGCAAACCATCTCAGTCGTATTTTCCACATCTTGTCTTCCACCGAGGCCACTCCTACCTTGTCCCGAATAGCCTCATTTCTAATCCTGTTGTTCCTAGTATGGCCACACATCCATCTCAACATTCTCATCTCGACAACTTTCATATTTTGAACGTAAGAGACCTTAACTGGACAACACTCCGCCCCATATAACATAGTCGGTCTAACCACCACTTTGTAGAACTTGCCCTTAAGTTGTGGTGACACCTTTTTATCATATAGCACACCGGAAGCGAGCCTCCATTTCATCCACACTGCCCCAATACGATGTGTGACATCATTTTCAATCTCCCTGTTGCCTTGCATGATAGACCCAAGGTATTTGAAACTACTTTTCTTTTGGATGGCCTGATCGCCAAGCCTAACTTCCGCGCCAACCTCCTAAGGTGTCTCACTAAACTTGCTCTCTAAGTACTCTATCTTGGTCCTACTCATCTTAAACTATTTAGACTCTAAGGTACGTCTCCAATCCTCCAGCTTAGTGTTAACTCTGCTATGAGTCTCATCGATCAGGACTATGTCGTCCGCAAAAAGCATACACATGGAATCTCACCTTGAATTTTTCGCGTTAATCCATCCATCACCAAGAAAAATAAACATGGACTAAGAGTTGATCCTTGATGCAACCCCATCACAACTGGAAACTACTCTGAGTTCCCTCCTACTGTCCTTACCCTGGTTTTCGCCCCCTCATACATGTCCTTGATCACCCTAATGTACACCACAGGTACACCTTTAGCCTCCAAATATCTCTATAGTACCTCTCGTGGAACTTTATCATAAGCCTTTTCTAGATCGATGAATACCATATGCAAGTCCCTCTTCCTTTCCCTATACTGCTCCACCAGTCTCCTCATAAAATGGATGGCTTCTGTAGTTGAGTGTCCCGGCATAAATCTGAACTCGTTCTTTGAAATAGACACACCTCTCCTCACCCTCATCTCCACCACTCTTTCCCACACTTTCATAATATGGCTTAGAAGCTTGATACCTCTATAGTTGTTGCAGCTCTGGATATCCCCCTTGTTTTTGTATAGAGGGATCATTGTACTCGAACTCCATTCTTCGGACATCGTTTTCGTCTTAAAGATGACATTAAATAACCTAGTCAACCACTCCAAACCTATCGAGCTCGCGCTCTTCCAAAATTTCCCAAGAATTTCGTCAGGTCTGATCGCCCTTCCCCAGCGCATCCTACGAACAACACCCTTAACCTCCTCAACCATAATACTCCTGCAATACCCAAAATCATGACGCCTCCTTGTATAGTCCAAATCTCCCAACACAATCTCTTTTTCCCCTTCTTCATTCAGGAGTTTATTAAAGTAAAACTGTCATCTCTGTTTAATGAGAATCTCCTCTAACAATAATTTTTCATGCTGGTCCTTAATGCACTTCACTTGATCCACATCGCGTGCCCTTCTCTCCTGCGCCCTGGCTAGCCTGGACAATTTCTTATCCCCACCTTTCTCTTCTAGTTCAGCATAAAGGCATTCAAAAGTTACCGTTTTTGCCGTTGAAACTGCCGACTTCGCCTCCTTCCTCTCTATCTTATAAAGTTCCCTATTAGTCCACTTCTCCACCTCATTCTTGTTTTCTATCAACTTCGCATACGCCATCTTTTTTGCTTTCACCTTCCCTTGCACTTCTCCATTCCACCACCAGTCCCCTTGATTCCGACTACGACTACCTGTCAAGACTCCTAACACTTCCCTTGCTACTACCCTAATACATCTAGCCGTCCTATCCCACTTACTCTTCGCATCCCCACTACTATCCCAGACCCTCATATCCTTCAATTTCTCTCCCATCTCTAAGGCACTAGCCGTGGTCAAACTCCTCCATCTGATCCTAGGTCGTTCATCCCTGACCCTCTTCTTCCTCGTCATCTTGATTCCTAAATCCATCACCAAGAACTTATGTCGGATTGTAAGGTTGTCAATCGGAATGGCCTTACAGTTTTTGCACAGACCTTTATCCTCCTTCCTAAGGTGTAAAAAATCTATCTGGGTCATAGCCATTGAACTATGGGACACCAAGTGGTCCTCCTTCTTTGGGAAACTCGAATTGGCTATCACCAACCCAAAAGCTCTTGCGAAATCCAAAAGTGAAACTCCCCCTCCATTTCTGTCCCCGAAGCCAAAGCCTCCATGCACATCATCATACCCTCCCGATATAGATCTGATGTGCCCATTGAAATCCCCTCCCACGAAAAGCTTCTCAGTAGGCGGTATGCCTCCCACTAAATCATTCAAATCCTCCCAAAAGCGCCTCTTATCCTCTTCGCCTAAGCCAGCTTGCGGCGCATAAGCACTAATAATGTTCAACATGATCCCTTCAACGCCCACCTTAATCGACATCATCCTATCAATGACTCTCCTAACCTCCACCACATGATCCCTTAAATTACTGTCTACTAAAATGCTTACCCCATTCCTATACTTCGATCTACCAGAGAACCAAAGCTTATAACCGTCTACCTCCTTAGCTTTAGAACCCACTCATTTGGTCTCTTGGACACAAGCTATATTAATCTTCCTCTTCCTTAGTATCTTAACTAGCTCTATGGATTTTCCCGTTAACGTCCTAATTTTCTAAGAACCTACTCTCAGTCTAGACGCTCCTTTAACCCACTTACCCCTCCTTACCCTCGTTCTTGTCCCCGTCTCCGTCCTTGAGCGAGAACATGACCCTAGTCTACCATCACTATCCAAAGCCACGAAAATACATATGAATTAATAAATTATTCAAAGGTCTAAAGTCTAAAGTCAGCAAAATGTAACAACAAGTGTATGAACTAAGAATAGATACGGAAACCGAAGGTACCAACTCCAATTGAAATGAACCTGTTTGCCGCCGGAAAATATTGTTCACGTCGGAGTTACTGTGTGGGTAGCAGACCTTGGGTCGAATGAAATACAACAAAAAAAATCAGTGGACTTTGATAACCATAAATACTCAATTGATATGGGTGATACATAATTAATCTGTAAATTAGCCCATAAATTATGATAATCTATAAATCTTGTGAAATTTAGTTTAACGATGAGATCGTTGAATCTGTGTGAACAAAGTTTCATATTTGTTGCTAAAAGGGAAAAAATAAGTTACGTTAAGTGAGAAATAGGTTAATTATGTGTGGCTGTGACCAAGTAGTGCATTGATTTTGATAAAATGACTAAAATACCCTTGCTTGTCCTTTCTACTTATGTACTATACAATTAATTTCCCCAAAACATAGAAATGAAGTTGTCTTGGAGCTTAAATAATATGTTTGTACTTTTGTAGAGATATTAAAGAGCCTACTCAACTACCCTACTTTTCTAATATTAATTTTGCACCTAATTTTCTTTTTGGTACTCAAAAGTAAAATATCGTGGAATATATATAGTCATTGACTTGAGCCAACGATTTTCTCATTTTTTTCCTGAAGTCGATGTCGCGATCTTGATTCACCGTGAATGACACCCACACTAACTCTCCGGTGGGAGAATCATTAGTACAGCCCAAACTCACAACATTCATGAGATATAAGCAGTTTAAAGATGCAGAAGTAGATTTAACCAATAAATAATAGTTTCCATAAACTCAAAAATGTCCAATTATCAACCCTAATATATACAGAATTTAACTCCTATGAACTGAAAGTCGAAGGTACCAAACTCTAGCAAAACATCAAGTTAGGAAAAAGGAAATGCAATCCCAAAAGAGTTATAAAGTAAAACAATGTTAAGAGTCTAAGTCCTGAATGAAGGACTAAGATATGGAAGAGTTCACGGTAGCCTGAAAGAACTGGCTAATCCTCAAACTCTGACAACTAACATTCTTTTATACGAGGTCTCTCCGCATGCTGTTGAATATGCCCTGTACTCAACATAGACAAAGCAAGTGCAGTATCAGTATACAAAACAACAGTGTACTGATAGGATCACGCGTCTAGCCAGTAAGCGAGACATGAACAAGTAAATACAGCACCATAAGCACATATATACAGAATAAACTTAATCAATATCATCTCCTAACCAGTACTCAACATTATCACAGTTCATCAGTCTCAATATCATGCAATTTCACATAAGGGTCCTCTCATGGGACCTACAACCACCTATTTATGTGTCAAAATGTGAGACCCGATCAAAGGTTGTGTCGGAACGTGACATCCGATCCAAATGTGTGTCAGAACGTAACACCCTTAGTCAAAATCTTAACTCCACCAACACCTCCTATATACCCTACACGTATTCAGATACTATTTTGAATTGTATTTCTCTCTTCTTCTTTTTTTATATAATAGATACTCCATAGAAATGAAAAATCCAGGAGAAACAAGAGTTGAATAGACACAAAAAGAAGAAACAGCCAAACCAAAGAGGTATTTTCTGCACTTTCTCGTTCAATGCTAAGCACTATCAATTAATTATATTATTTTATTCCTCAAGTTGAAGGACATGACTAAAATGGATAATCATATTATTTAAAAGATTCTTAGTCATCGTTATTTAATTTTTTTTATTGCCAATCATTGTTTGATTTGATACTTACTTTACGGTTTAATTAATTTATATTTGCGATAGAAAATCTCATTTTTGCAAAGAAGTGTCTAATACTCCCTCAAATTGCCATTAGTTTGGGATGATTTAAAAAGAAAAGGTTTAATACATACACAAGCCATTTAAATTTGTGTGATGTTTTTTATTTAAATAGTTACAGAGAAGTATTAAAAACATCATTAAATTTGATGTAAATTATTAGTTTCGTCCCTAAATTATTGATAGGCTTAAAAAGACTCCACTACTTGACTAACTAAACTTAGATTGTAGGAACATGAGATCTTAATAAAAAAATCGAGAGAAGTGTTGAAAACACCTCTAAACTTGGAGAGAATTTAAGGATGTATTTAACTCATATTGTAAGATTGTGGGTGCATTTAAGTTTAGTTTGCTAAGTAAAAGAATGTTTTTAAGCTTGTCAATAGTTCAAATATAAAATTAATAATACGCGCCAAGTTTAAGTTTAGGGGTGTTTTCAATGAATAACTTAAATACTTATACTAAAGATTATACCTATTGAATACTTGCATTATGTTTAAAATGTTCCTATTAAACATGTTTTTGACAATATAGTTTTTTAACCCTTGATTTTCACGAATTTGACATGTAAATAGTTGTTAGAAGAAATTCTGTCGATATTTTCATAGCTTCTTGGTTCTTTTCTTCATAAGTAGATTCAGAGGAAATTTAGTAAGTGTATCCTTCATGATCTTTTTATTTTTTAAGTTTGATTTCAATATTTTGCGATATTTATTACTTTATTTTTTTTCTTTTAAAATAAAATTCTGTAATGAATATATTGCTTTGGATTAATAATAATAATAATAATAAAAAATTAAAAAAAAAAGCCATGGTATGTAGGAATTTAAATTAAAAAGAATTTGTCTTTTGTAGGAATTAGAGTTGAAGGAAGAGGGATGGCACACTCCATTGCGATTACCTCAATAGATAACCAAATTCCACTGCTTCAAACTGAAAAAGATGAGGTATCTCTCTCTCCCTCAACTATATCAATGAGTTTTTTTAATTTCATTAGCCCACTTTTATTTTGGCAATTAAATATAGAATTTCTAAGACTCTTTCCTCTCATGTAATTTTAGGTCTATTTCACTATCCTAGCATATTCACTAACTATGATTTTACACCTTTTGGAATTTTTTAATTTGAATCGGGTCTGGAGGGTAAAAAATAATGGATCGGGGGAGGTAAGCTTTTAAAGTCATGTTGACATTTTTAAAATTAAAAAAAACAGTTTTAAATTATTATTTTTAATTCATCTTGTTAACGAAAAAAATAAATATACATAATTTGTTAAACGTCGAAGGTATATATGCACAACTTTTTTTAAATACAGATATATCTAATCTAAATCGCAAAGTTGATCATATTAAAAGAATATGTTATTGCTTGCTTATGCCTCTAATAAACATTTTAAAACTTCTTACTCTCTTCCTTTACAGATAGAAGAAGGGAGGAAAGTGGATCATATAATCGACCTAAAGGATTTAGACAATTTGTCTATTAAATCGTGCACGATATTCAAAGTAAACGTGTGGCTACGTGAATCAAATCCAGATGCTTATACATAGGGGTGGGCGTTCGGTATTCGGTTCAGTATTTTCAAAATTTAGATTCGATAATTCGGTAATCGGTAATTCAAAGTATATACCAAATACCGAACTTTCAAACTTCGGTTCGGTAATTCGGTAATCGGTAAATAAAAATTCAGTTCGGTACGGTATTCGGTAATACCCAAATTTCTGCATCTTATAAGATCAACACAAATGCAAGCACTTTTTTTTACAAGATAAGTAGCCACAAACCATCTTAAAATAAAACCTAAAACTAAAAGGCAACAACAGGCAACAACAACAAAGTGCTTCAGCCTTCAGCTGCAACACACAACAACTAACAACAATACAACATAAGCTGCAAGCCTGCAACAATACACCAAGCAGCAGCAGCTCCCTACAGCACCTGCAACAGCATACAACATGCAGCAACAGCTACAACATGCAACAACAGCTACACACAACAACAACTAACAACATAAGCTGCAATAAGCTGCAAGCCTGCAACACTACACCCAGCACTGCCAGCAGCATCACACTACACACTACACACAACACCTCCTGCAGCAGGTCCCTACAACAGCCACCAAAATAAGCAACAACCAGCAACAACAACACTTGCAGTACACCTGCAGCAGCAATAAGCCAATAATTGGCAGGAGCAACACAACAACAGTCAACAACAGAGGAAATAATTGGCAGGAGCAACACAACAACAGTCAACACTACCTGCAGTAGCAGCACACTACACACAACACCACCACCATCTGTCTTGATGTTGCTTTATGTTCTAGTGAGTGGTTGTATGCTGAAGTACTTGTTCTTGGGGATTGTAGTTGTGTATTGTACCTGCACAAGTAAAAGAACAAGAAGAAAAGTACCTCCAATACCTCTGCACAGCAAACACTGTGCTGTGGTTCTGCAGGTCCATTGTGGACTTGTAGTTTGTCCTTGTATGCTGCATGTTGTTGGAGTTTTTGTGTGTTGTGGCTTGTAAACATGTCCCCAACTGTAACATGCTTTAATGTATCTCAAGATACCTGCAAATGCATAGATACAAGCCAACAAGACCAAAAATAAATAGACACCAACCTCCTCATTATGCTTACGTCGGCTAACTTTTTCAAGGTCGCTCGACTAACGTTTCCAATTATCCATTTGAGGTGGAACTTCTTGGGCCTTGTAGTTACTGTATTTTCTGTGTTCTTGCAATATTTGGAGGCCTTTTGGACAAGCTGGAAGCTCCAAGTAGTGAATTGCTCCATTTGAAGACTTAAGTCGGCTAACTTTTTCAAGGTCGCTCGACTAACGTCTCCAATTATCCGTTTGGGATGAAACTTCTTGGGCTTTGCAACTACTGTATTTTCTGTATTCCTGCCCAGTTTGGAGTCAATTTGATGTTGCATGATGCTTTTGTTGGGGGCTGCAGCTGTGGCCTGTGCTGGAATTTTGATGGCTGTTGCTTGCTGCTGGCCTCTGCTGCTGCTGTTGGACTGCTTGTTTGTCCCAACTATAAGTTCAACATTGGAACAGCTGTGGCAAACTTCCAGTGTACCTGCAAACTTGAAACCAACAAGGAGGGTATTCCTAGTGCTGAGTGATCCTTCACCTGCTGTTGCTGTAATGTTGCTGCACCATGTGTTATTATTTGTTGTAGTGTGGCTGTACCAAGACTTACACCTGAATGTCCCTCCAGTTGTTGGGTGGTATGTTGCATGTCTATAGGAACCTACACTTCCAAGAAAAGGAAGTAAAAGCAAGAAAAGATCTACTCTAGTCCTAAGCTGAAGGATTATAGTTGTTATTCTAAAGAAGTAATAAACAGGGGAGAGTTCCCTTTTTGTACACCAGTTTGCCATTCTAATAATGAATTTTTTGTGGACTTATCAAAAGAATAAGAATTGTGTGTATTTGAATATTTTTTTTCCAAGTTTACCCGCCAGTAGACTGGTTGGTTGGGTCATGTTTGCCTTCAAGGTTCAGTCCAGACATTATTGAAGCGGTTCTAAATGATCTCAGAAATAAGAGAAAGACAGAGAGAACATGCTGCTTATGATTTTTCCGAAAAGATCAAAACTTTAGATTTTTTTCATTTTCTTCATACAAAGAGCAATGTTCAACAGATATACAAATAACGCTGGTGGAAGAAAACTTGCCTGAGCTTCAAAAAAATTCAGCTCGTCTAAATCAACCACTAACTCCAAAGCCACTAATTTCTTATACCAATTTTGTTTCGCCTTCAGAACCTCTTCCCGATAAACTCCAAAGCCACTAATTTCTTACACCAATTTTGTTGAAGAAGATTCAGCCATAACCAAAAAAGCTTTTGCTTTCCTGTGAAGCTACTTTTTCTTTTTTTTTTACTTTCCCGTGAGACGATGACTGTCGACTGATGAGTGATGACTGATGACGAGTTGACGACGAGAACTGAGAAGTGAGAAACTGAGAAGAAGTGAACAAGAACCGAAGAAGTGAAGATCTGAAGAAGAAGAAGAAGTGAAGAACAGAGAACTGAGAAGAAGAGAAAGTGAGAAACAGAAATAAAGAATAACATTTAACCCTAGCTAAATGGATTTTTGTTGTAATCTTGTAATGTTGTTAGACTGGGCTGTTGTTATTGGGTTAGCGATTTGGCTGAATTAAAATATTTCATAAAGGGCTTAGGCCCAACACATATAATAGACTATTAATAGTGGACTAGTCATATTAATTACGGTATTCGGTATTTACCGAAATACCGAACGGGAAAAAATTAAATACCGAAACCGAAACCGAATACCGAAATTGTGGACTTTTGGTACCGATTACCGAACCGAATTACCGAATACCGAATACCGAAATACCGAAATAGCCGGTTCGGTTCGGTAATTCGGTGTTCGGTATTTTATGCCCAGCCCTACTTATACACCAAAGATGGTCTCTATTGGTCCTTACCATAAGAAAAATCCTCAACTTGATTCAATGGAAAAGTACAAAAAATTGTACCTAAGACGATTTCTTCAACGAAAAGAGGGGCTTGATGTGAAAAGTTGCATTAGTGAAATGGTGAAACTGAAGAAGGACGCACTAGAGTGTTACGACGATATGAAAGACCTCGATACTAAAATGTTGTTGCTTGATTGTTGTTTTGTGGTTGAGTTTATTCGAGAGCGTTGTCAAATGCATCCAGAAGATTACATTTGGCATATTAATGGTGATTTCATATTCCGAGACTTGATGTTACTAGAAAACCAACTTCCTTTCTTTGTCCTACACCAACTTTATCTCATGACAAAGCAAGGTGATGATAAACCATTGGAAGAACTGGTGAGTGATTGGTTTGGCTCTGTTATTGGCTTCCCAGTTCATTATGAATGCATTGAAAATATCAAACATTTACTTCATCTACTACACAAATATTCATGTCAAGGGATTACCAAGAAAACATGTCTTGGGAATACCAAGAAAGAGACAAACAAATACAAAATATGGCTACACAAATATTCATGTCAAGGGATTACCAAGAAAATATGTCTTGGGAATACCAAGAAAGAGCCAAACAAATACAAAATATGGCAAATGCCAAATGCAACAGAGCTTTCCGAAGCTGGAGTTAGCTTTTCCGAGAACAGTAATATGAAAAGTTTATTCGATATAAAGTTCGAGAGGGGATTGATGACAATCCCTTGTCTTCAAGTGGACGATGACACGGAAACCATCCTGCGAAATCTCATTGCTTATGAGCAACAATCATCTGGTGTACATCCTATATATTTCTGTGATTATGCAATATTCATGGATCAACTTATAAACTCAGACAAAGATGTGAATTTGCTTCGCCAAGAAGGAATCATAGAGAACCTTTTAGGAGAGGACAAACAAGTGGCTAGCCTCTTTAACAAAATCGGAAATGGGGTCACTATGAATCAGGATGTCTTCTATTACAAAGAAGAATTCAAAAAAGCAGTTGACCATTGTAAAAACCCATGGAACAAAATGATGGCAAATTTGAAGCAAAATTATTTTAGTAGTCCTTGGGTAGGAGCTTCAACTGTGGCGGTCATTATACTCCTCATACTCACAGCTATACAAACTATTCTGGCTTTCACAGGTTCCGTTAAGTAAGTAGTAATTAACTCAATTGTAGTGTTGATGAGCTTAGAATTTTTTGTATTGGATTTTATAGTTGAATTCTAATTTAATTTAGTTTATTTTCAATATCTATATCTGTCCCCTCCCACCAGCACTATACAAGCGAGCACATTAAAATCTCAGAAAACAATCCCCTGCCCCTTTTATTTGCATTCACAACATCAGCCAAAAACACCCCATATAAACAATAATACTAACCTCAACACATCTATTTTAGTGAAACAGGGCATATTGTCAATTTTTGGATCAGATTCTCAGAGAGGAAAATCATCTGCACAAAATGGTTTCTTCTCTCCATTCATCTAAAGATCTTGTTCTTTTTTGTTGACGTAGTGAAACATGTCTGATTTGTGTTTTAAGTAGATATGACTTTATTCTAATTTTTCTTGAACTTGTATAAGCTTCATTTGCAGGTTTTTTCTAAGCTCTATTTTATCTGTAGCTTTTTAACGTAGATCGAAATTACCATGAAATTTACAAAGTTTAATTACATGTTTTTTTTCTTCCGATAAGGATTAACCAATATCCAACAAAAAAGCACAAAAATATGAATGGTCCGATCTCCAAAAGAAAGCACAATCACTTTAAACGGCATTTTAATTAATATTTCCCTCTTCTTTTTTTTCTTTAAGCTTTCAAAGTTTTCAAGTTTGTTACATAGAAAATCTTGTTTTTTTAGCACCGTAAATTCTTTATGTAATTAAACCAAATATGTATATTAAAACTACTACTAAAAGATGATATATGACTCAATGAGTTCAACCAATCTCAATACCTTCAACACGGAATATAGTTCCCTCTCTCCTCTATTTATCTATCTATCACACACGAAAATGAGTAGTCTTTGGGTAGGAGCTTCAACTGTGGCGGCCATTATACTCCTCATACTCACAGCTATACAAACTATTCTAGCTTTCACAGGTTCCGTTATGTAAGTAGTAATTATTTCAATTCTAGTGTTTATGAGCTTACGAGTTTTTCATGTCCCCCTTTTGTATTGGGCTTTATAGTAGAATGCTAACTTAATTAGTTTATTTCAAGTATCTATACATGTCACCTCCCACAAGCACTATGCAAGCCAGCACATTAAAACCTCAAAAAACAATCCCCTAAATGCTATGGATATGCCGTAGATCGTGCCTGTAACACCTTGAAAATTTCCATGCCAAGACCCGAACCATTCTTCATAGGCGTATAGGCTTGAACCCGATGACTTCTAATTGCATATATGAGTTAGGATCAATTCATAAGTATTTGAAGGGTATTAGATGTGGTTTAGGGTCATAAGGCATCTTTAACACCAAGCCAAGTCCAAAGAATTTCCATCGGTTAAGTTTTTGAATGAATCCGAAATAGGGTCAACTTCAAATGCACATATCTCTTGTTATATAATGAATTAGGTGTCCCATGACTTATAAAATTAAAGGTCTTTGAGTCTTCTTTGCAATACCACCGAGTTTGCCTCATTTCGAATTCAGAGTAAAGGTTATGACCATTTTACTATAGACCATCACTGCAGCGATTTTAGGCCTGGCGCTGGAGTGGCGCCCGGCGCCACTATAGCGCCCGGCGCCACTATAGCGCCTAAAATTAGCAGCAGTAGTTTGGCCTTTGGCGTGGCGCACCACTGTAACACCCCCCAAAATTTTTCCCTAAGATTCGGACTTTTCTTGTATTCGTGTAGAGTCGAACTCTATTATTGTGAAGTATATGCATGAGTTAAGATGAGTCCCTAAGAAAGTGAAAAGTGTTAGAGGTGATGTGGGGGTCACAAAGGACCCCTAGGACCAAGCTAAGTCCAAAAGATTCGTTGTGGCTAAGTTTTAGGATGAGTTCGTATAAGGGGTCGACTTCTAATGACCCTATCTTTTGAAAAAAGACAATCTGTATGGCCCACGACCTATTAAATTAAAAGTCGTCGAGTCTTCTTTCTGATGCCGCCAAGAATGTAATTTTTTGAGTCAAAAGATATGATGATCCTAAGACGAACTAGCAGGGTAGGAATTTCACGCCTGAGTTGCAACTGCTGGAAATCTGGGCTTGGCGCCGCAATGGCGCAATGCGCCACTATCGCACCAGGAACAAACCTCAGTAGTTTGGTCCCTGGCGCGGTGCGCCACTACGAGATGTGCAGGGTTTTCAAGCCTATTTTCCAGAACCCAAAAAACTTGGGCTTGGCGCTGTAAGGGCGCGACGCGCCACTATCGCGCCACAAAACAGCCTCAGTAGTTTGGTCCCTGGCGCGATGCGCCACTGTTGGGCTGTAGAGTTTTTAAGCCTAAATTCGACTTGGCGCCGTAGTGTCGCGATGCGCCACTATCGCTCCAAGAGCGTTTTAGCCTAATTTTCAGAATTTTGAAGAAAGGGTAATTTGGGAATTGTCCCAAATTATATATGTATCAAGCCTTGAACGTTTTGGACCATTATTTTCAGCCCCCTCTCTCTCTCTAAAAGCCCTAACATTTCCCTCTCTTCTTCTTCTTCTTCTTCTCCAAATCCTTCTCCAACAAGAAGTGTCTCCAAGAGCTTCAAGATTCAAGCTTTCCATTGAAGACCCAACATCAAGGTTTTCTTCAAGTCTTCGCTAAGGTATGTAAGGCTATCCAAAATATGGGTTGAGTCCACCCATGTGCCCTACATCTTCTTTGATTTATTGTCCATAAGAATGAAGCTTATTGGTAGAGGTAGGTCCAAATAAGTCCTTTTCATTTATTATCCTAATTTCCATTATGATGATGTTGTGGAGTCAAGAAAGTGATGTGCTTCATGTTGTTATGGGTTGATTGAGATGAGGTGTTGATCATGTATTGTTAATTTCCAAACTATGTTGATTTTGATAAAGAAATGTTAATTTTTCTTAAATATGTTGTTTATCTTGAATTGTTGATTTAAAACCTTGGAGTTGTGTTGAGTTCCAAAAGATTGGTTAAATAAATAGAGAAACGATTGGATAGGTTTACATGTTGTTATAAATGCATATTTGATCTACTTTTGAAAGGTATGACTGAGATTGATCGGATAGTATGATTGGGAGAGGTTTGATTGTGATAGAGTTGATGAGTTGACAAGGTTGTAAATAAGACTTGTCGATATGATTTGATTGAGTTGATTGGATGGAGTTTTATGAGCATTGAGTCTTGGTAGGAGTATCGAGCACCGAATTGGGTGAGAGTATAGTCCATACTCGAATCCAATAACTACATCGCCAAACGTAGAAGGGAATTGAACCATTAAAGTCGGATGTTTCCCCAAATCTATTTTCCTGACATTATAGGACTTGGTTGGATTGGATCCATGATTGGTTGATTCGTTCATGTCCTGGCAAAGTATAAACGGATGCGGCAACAATGTTGGTTTGTTATACTGTCACTGACTCATAAGTGATGGTTGTCGGATAAGAGAAACTCTCATATAGGTCTTGATAGTACTCTGAGTCAGATTGAGTTGAATTGTATGTGATCGGTCCTATCTAAATCATATTCTTGTTTAGACTTAGGATACTTGGTTGAGTTGTTATTTCTCTTGAGTTGAGATCCTGAGTTGATTTGATTCTTCCTTGATGTTCGTTTTATTTGGCCATTTTACATACTCGTACATTCCATGTACTGACGTCATTTGGCCTGCATCATTTCATGATGCAGATACAGTACTAGAGATCATCAATCAGTGCACCGTTGAAGATCTACACACTCCTAGCTAGTTGGTGAGTCCTCCCAGTTTCCGGAGGATGTTGAGTTTCTTGTATAGTTTCGTGTTGTTTCCTTTATTTTGATTGTTGGTAGCCATGGGCTTGTCATTGGCACCTCCCAGATTGTTGATAGAGGCTTCATAGACCGGAGTATAGAAATGTTGGATTGTCTTTTGGAGTAATTCTTCTATAACTGTTTGTTGATTGGATAGTTATTTGGCCTTTGGCCCTAAATTATGAATAGTATTTTATTGATTGAGTCTTCCACTGAGAGAATGTGATTGAATGAAAGTGTGACTGGACCAGGTGGTTCGCTTGAAGGCCAGAAATGGCTTTCGAGTGCCGGTTGCGCCTAGAGTACCCTCTCGGAGCGTGACAGCCACTATAGCACCTGCAGGGATTTGAGCCCGTTTTTCAAATTTTGCTTGATGAAGGGCAACTTGGACAATTCCCTAACTATATATATACGAACTTGGAGAGTTTTGGGGTCATTTTTGCAGTCTTTCACCTCCAAAGAACCCTAATCTTCATCCTCCTCTCTCCCAAATTATCTCCTACAAAAACAAAATCCTCTCAAACTCAAAGATTCAAGCTTCCCATTGAAGACCTAATACCAAGACTTCTCCAATTCTTCTTCAAGTTCCTCTCTAAGGTATGTGGATTTTCATCCATGAGTTCTTCCACCCATGGAGCCCAAATATTTTCTCAATTTAGTATTTTAATTTTAAATGATAAAATCCTATGGGCTTTTACATGATGGTTCCAAATGCATAGATTATGATATATTTGAAGTTTATTTACTCATAATAATAGTTTTGTTCACTCTCAATTTCAAGTGATGAGTTTTATGGATTTTCATACTACGATTCTAAATGTATAGAGTCTTGAATATTTGAAGTTTATTTATCTATATTGACTTATGTTGATTCTTATTTTCATGAAATGGATGATTTATCAAGGTCCTTCTATGAAGGCTTGAAAGTAGTTTTAAATTATATTGGTGGATTGTTTTAAGATGTTTAAATGATAAAAAATTTCACTCTCATGCATGCTAGCATTGATTTAAATGACTTGAAAGTCGATTGATTTGAACCCACCTAGTTTTCTATGATAAGGTAAAGTTGAAATAAAGTTTGACTCCAATGAATGATATGAAGTACATGCTTGTGAAGGGGAGTCTTTATGAAATGATTGATTGATGAAAGGACTTCTTAGCCAAAGTAAGGTTTCAATGTGAAAGAGTAATCCTCACATATTTGAATCAAATGAAATATTTTAATGAGTTATTACACCGATGATGATTTGATGTCTAAAGTTATACAATGCTTATGTTATTATGATACTTAAATGTTATTCTGCTGAGAGCTTACCTAGCACAGAGATGGACTAGAGGTGAATATACACGTCCCAGAACTACGTGCCACCGTAGGTATAAAGGAGATAGAGGCGAATACCCAATCTCTAAGAGGTGAGTACCCGAAATATCAAGCCTTGGTGGTGAGTACCCGAGTCTAAGAACTAGGGGTGATTAATCGGTTCACACAATAGCTTAGTAGATCCACTTACGCCTGACGGAGTCTACCTTGGCAAGTAGTCTTCCCCTTTCTTCTGGTGTAGGGTTAACATCGGGACCCCATGTTATAACTCACATAGTTTATATCGGTTAACGGTCGCTCTTACAAAGATATAAGGTCCCTCTTACAAGGTTTAAGATATATCATATGATGTCTACTATACCTAGTACAAAGTAAAGTATGTGCTCTCAAGGTTTAAAGATTTCCTTCAAAAGATATATGGTACTTTCCAAGTATACGGGTCCTTATAATGACTCATGACCACCTCTATGATGTTTAACCTTCTTTTATGATTCATGATGGTTTCTATATTTTATTGACTAAGCTTCATAACTCTAAAGGATATTTCAAATGATTGCAAGGTTTTAGCATGGTCCATTGCATCACCTTATTGCATAATGTTTTTGCATTGCATGCTCACATACTTAGTACATTCAAACGTACTAATGCATACTCTTGCCTACATGATATCACCATGTAGGGACCAATGTCTCTCCTCGAGCTCTTCCATGCGGCTAGCTCGAATTAGTTTGAAGATTTGTTTGTGGTGAGTTTTCATGGTTCTGGGACAACAACCTTTTATTCTAAGCTTATGTTATGTAGAAAATTACGATTTTCTTTATTAAGGCATTCTTGACACTATTTTGAGGGTGAGCTAGGGACATGTATTAACCCCCACCAAGGCTAAAGAAAGTAGAGGTATTGTTGGAAAAATAGACAATGCTTGATGTTGCCTATGATTTCTATACTATGTCATCTCCCTTAGTCCCGTTACCCCTTTTTTCCGCGATTCATTGTATGTCATTACCAATGAAATTCTTAATGAATGCTAAGAGGCTTGGGTGAGATACCTCCGGGTGTCTCATTCACCGTGTCATGTCTGGGACCTAGGTCCGAGTCATGACAGTACCGAAGCTATACGGACTTCTCCCTCTGGTACTTAGTGAGGGTCCTATAAAGGTTTCAAAAAGAATTGACTCAAAGTCATACCACAAAAATATTAATGGTCTAACACACATGAAAAATTAGAAAATCACCTAATTACGCTTGTGCAGCACCTAAATGCTATGAATGCGTTGTGTATCATATCGAGACTATACGTACTGCTTCTATGGGTACTTATGGAGTGTCTCATAAAGATTTTGGAAAAAATTGATTGAAAGTCATATAACCAAAATATTCATGGGCTAAGATACACAAAAAATGTGAAAATCACTTAATTCCTCTTGTGCGGCCCCTAAATACTATGAATAAGCCATGGATCATGACGAGGCTACATGTACTACTACCTCCAGTACTTAAAGAATGTCTCATTAAAGTTTTGGAAAATTTAACCAAAAGTGATATCACCAAAATATTCATTGCTAACACACAAAGAAAAATGAGAAAATCCTCCAATTATATCCCGCTTATGCGGCCCTAAATATTATGAATATATCGTTGATGGTGTTGAGGCTACATGTACTGCTCCCCAGGGTACTTACGGAAGTTTTCATAAAGATTTTAGAAAAAAATTGACTGAAAGTCATATCACCAAAATATCTATTGGCTACCACACACGAAAAAAGATAAAATCACTTAATTCCAATTGTGTGGCCCCTAAATGTTACTAACATACAGTGGATCGTACCGAGGCTACACATATTGATCTCTCGTATACTTACGGAGGGTCCATAAAACTTTTGGGGAAAAATTGATTGAAAGTCGTATCACCAAAATAACTATAGGCTAACACATATGAAAACATGATAAAATCACCTAGTTTCGCTTGTGCTTCCCCTAAATGTTATGAATACACTGTGAATTGTGCCGAGGCTATACGTACTTCTCTCAAGGGTGGTTACGGAGGGTCCCCTAAATATTTCAAAGAATAATTGACTGAACGACATGTCATCAAAATATTTATGGGCTAACAAATACGAAAAATGAGAAAATCACCTAATTTTGCTTGTCCGGCACCTAAATGCTATAAAAAAAAATTTTGTTTTTACCCCCCATTTTGGAGAATTTATAGTGTTTCCACACTTCCCCTCCAGTGTGAGTCGAACCCAGGACCTACCGGTCGTGGGTGGAGGTGCTTAACCAACTGAGCAACCCTCACTTGTCTAAATGCTATAAATATATCATGGATCGTGCCGTTCAATTCAAAATCTCCTCAAAATAGTTCCAAATCATAGGCTGATATTTTGCATAATATACGTTTTTTAAAAGATATGGATAAATTGATAAGGATGCTGACTCATGGAGGCTTTTGACTTAATATTCCAAACTCTACTTTAACCTCGGCTCAAATATCAAAAAAAAGAAAGGTAGAAAAAATGAAGAGATGTATGATAATGTATAAATCACATTTAGTGAATGTGATTTATGAACAAAATTTATAGTTTTCTAAGATATATAATTCAACATAAATATTACTATATATATCTCAATATATAATACTAGATAAGATTAAATCTACAAAAATGCATATTTTTTTGCTAGATTACATATAAATTCCCTTGGCATGATTTTTTTCTTCATCCCAAACATACTCTTTATGTATAATATGTGTATAGTTGTATATAATAAGTTTATATCTACATCTTTTTTGCCTTAAAAGCTTGTGTGGCCCATAAATGCTATGAATTCACTGTAAATCGTGTCAATGCTACACATACTGCTTCCCAAGGTACTTAAGGAGGATCCAACAAAGGTTCAGAAAAAAATTAACTGAAATTAATATCACCAAAATATTCATGTGATAACACACATGAAAAATGAAAAAATTATCTAATTTCACTTATGCAACCCCTAAATGCTACGAATATGTCGTGGATAGTGCCTAGGCTACTTGTACTACTACTCGGGGTACTTTCGGAGGGCTCCATAAGAGTTTCGAAAAAATTGACCAAAAGTCATATCACCAAAATATTAATGGGAAAAGACACACGAAAAATGAGAAAATCACTTAATTCCGCTTGTGTGACCCCTAAATGTTATGAATACGCCATGGATTGTGTCAAGGCTACACGTACTGCTCCTTTGGAAACTTGTGAAGGGTCCTATCAAGGTTTGGAAAAAAAAAATAACCGAAACCCATATCACCAAAATATTCATGGGTTAAACACACATGAAAAATGAAAAAATCGCCTAATTCTGCTTGTGCGGAAAAATGCTATGAATATGTTGTAGATTGTGCTGATGCTACACATACTAATCTCTCAATTACTTACGGAGGGTCCATAAAGGTTTCAAAAAAAATTGACTGAAAGTTATATCACCAAAATATTCATTGGTTAATACACATGAAAAATGATTAAAACGCCTAATTCCTCTTGTGCTTCCCCTAAATGTTATAAATTCACCGTAAATCATGTTAAGGCTACACATACAGCTTCCTCAGGTACTCACGGAGGGTCCCATAAAGGTTAGGAAATATTTTTATTGAAATCCATATCACCAAATTATTCATGGACTAACGCATACGAAAAAAATGAAACAATCGCCTAATTTTGTTTGTGCTGCCCCTAAATGCTATGAATATACCGTGTATCATACTTATACTACACTTACTACTCCTCGAGGTACTTACATAAGGTTTCATAAAGGTTTCAAAAAAATTGAACAAAAGACATATCACCAAAATATTAATGAGCAAACACACACGAAAAATGAGAAAATTATCTAATTGCATTTGTGCGGCTCCTAAATGCTATGAATGCGCCTTGGATTGCGCCGAGGATACATGTATTGCTCCTCCGGTAACTTGTGGAGGATCCCATAAAGGTTTGGTAAAAAAATTGATCGGTAGTCATATTACCAAAATATTCATGGGCTAAACACACACGAAAAATGAGAAAATCGCTTAATTCGACTTGTGCGGCCTCTAAATGCTATGAATATGTCGTGGATCGTACTGAGGCTACACGTATTGCTCCCTCGGATACTTACAGAGGGTCTCATAAATATTTCGGAAATAAATTGACCGAAAGTCATATTATCAAAATATTCATGAGCTAATACACGAAAAAAAATAGAAAATCACCTAATTTCGCTTGTTCAACCCCTAAAGGCTACGAATACACCGTGAATCATGTTGAGACTACACGTACTTCTCCCTTAGTTTCTTATGGAGGGTCTCATCAATATTCCGTAAAAAAATTGACCGAAAGTCATATCACCAAAACATTAATATATACTATTCTCTGACAACATGCTTTACACGTTTGTCCCTTATTATCATTATTATAAATTTTCTTAATATTTAAAAAGTTGAGTTATAAAATAGAAAATATTGAAATTAACAATATTAATTTTACCATTTACATTTTATTCATTAAAAACATCATAAAAATGGAACAGTGCATTTCCTATTAAACAACAAATATGTGAAACTAATTAAGGTAATATAGTCTTCATGGTATGAATATGTCGATGAATTCTTGATTGAAAAATTAATAAATGCATGTAAAGTCTTGAACGAAATTTAAAAAAGCACAAGACAAATTTAGAAGAGGGTAACAACAAACAAATTTGTATACAAGATCTAATTATTTTTAACATCAATAAATTTTATCATAAAAATATATATTGTCAAAAAAATAAATCTCAATTACATATTGTACATATTATAACAAAAAGCTACTAAAATTTCAACCAAACAAATGGTTACATTTTTTTTTATTAGTACTTTACCACACATGTGATAAATAACGGCTTGGAAATGTGAAAGCTTGTTTGTTCATGCCTATAATTAATGTTTATTATACAGGCGGTAGCAATTACAAGATAATTGTCACTTTGATGACGACATGGAGAAGCAAGGGAATGCACGATTAGCAATTGAAAGCTGATGATGCTTTTCAATTCTCCACTAGGAGTGTCAAAATGGGTTTGGCCTGTGAGACCGGTTCAACCCAACCCTTGAAGTAAGTGGGTATGGGATAAAAATTTTCAGCTCATTTAAGAAAGGGGCTTTTTAGCCCAGCCTCATTTGGCCCGCCAGCCTCATAGGCTCAATCCGCGAGCCTCTGAGGCCAGTCCGTGGGTTATGAATTTTAAAAATATTTATTATATATATTTTAAATAGTGTTTTATTTTGTCAAATCTTCAACAAATGGGCAATTGAAGTTATTATAACTATGAATCTTTGATTTCTTTTACTTTTGTGTTTATGCCTAAATATCCGTTTCTCCTTTCTTGTCTAGTTTATGAAAAATAATGATCTAATATATGTTGTTCTGATGAATCCTATGAATGTTGGTTGTTGTATCTTGACTATTCTGTTGTTTTGTAAGTATTCCACTAAAGTGTGTGCAACTCATTGACATGTGAATTTTTGACGTATCGATGTTGTGTTCATCAATGTTCGATAGTCTTTCTAAGAGGCCAATGTTGTCCATCTTTTGATTGAAGGGTCAATCCATCCCAATCCGTAGCCCTCTTAGAGTTGGGTTGGGCTGCTATTTTACAGACCCTTCAGTTAAAAGGATGAGCTCGTCCTAACCTATTTACCTCGCTAGCCCTTTAGGGTTGGGTTAGTGTAACACCCCAAATTATTTTTACGCCTAGTATATATGAGTTAGAATTAATTCATAAGTATTTAAAGTGTATTAGATGTGGTTTAGGGTCATAAGAGATCTCTAACACCAAGTCAAGTCCAAAGAATTGCTATCGGCTAAGTTTTCGTATGAGTCCATATAATGGTCAACTTCAAATGATCATATCTCCTAAAATACAAAGATTTAGGTGGCTCATGACCTTCTAAATTAAAGTTCTATAAGTCTTCTTTCCAACGCCACCAAGTTTTCATCAATTGGAGTTTGGAGTAAAATGTTATCCCCTCTCCGCAGGTTGTCCGCGCGCCCAAAATGTTTTCAGCGCGGCCGCGCAAGCCTGAGGCTATTTAATAAACCCAAAAATGTATTTTCTCTTTCTAAGATCATAAAATTATCTTAGTAAGAGAAGTTCTCAAGAAACCAACTTTTCCCAAGGTTCATTCATCATCCAAGGTAAGATCTGACAATGGAATTCCATAATTTCTTCATCTTAACACCAATTAACATCTTCAATCCATGGATCTATAGGATTTCAAGAAATTAATTGTTGCCATATTTCCTCCAAAGATCTCATCTTTCTCAAGAATTAGGAGCGTATGAGGTATGTAAGGCAACTCCTAATGTGGATTGAGTTCATCCTCGTGCCCTACTTCTTTATTGAGTTGAGTTGATTGAGTTTTGAGGCTCCATGAAATGGGTTCTGAATTATATATAATTTCTATTGAGTTTTTATATATAAATTCATATGTATTGATATGTCTTTGAGTTGGGTATTTTGGGTATACATACATGTCTTCATTCACATGCATCCAAATTGAGATTTCATTTTTTTTGTTTTATTATGTAGTGATGGAGTTTTTAAAACATGATTTGTGAAGGCTTTTGAATGAGAAAGAGTTGACTTTTGAGGAGTCCCATAACTACCATTTTGAGTATGAAAGAGTTGAAAATTTGTATATATTCTTTCAAAACATATAATTGAGAATGAGTTGAGTCTGAGAAGTTCTTAAATTTTATTATTTTAAACATGAGTATTCTGAGTATAAATGATTGTTGAAGATGGAGTTTTGGAAAGGTATGAATGATTTTGAGAAGTCTCTTAATTATTATTTTGAGTATGAGTTTAAAAATTCTCTCAATTATTATTTTGAGCATGAGTATTTTGAGTATAAACGAGTTGAGCATTATTACATTAGAAAATCTATTTTGAGATTGAGTTGACAAGATAAAATTATGTTTTAATGCATTCATTGAGTTGAGACCGTGTTGATACCCAATTTTGACCATCCACAACGTAAATTAGCTATCGAGTTTCTTTGAATTCGAACATTTTGAAATAATTAGCTTTTATAAAAAATAAAAATATTTTCATATTATTCTTAACTATTTTTATTTTTTTATAAATTTTAGTATAATATACATATTTCTATATAACTATATAGTTGATTAATATTTATGTGATTATTCGAAAATCACCTCAAAAGATTTTATTTTTTACTAAATACAATGTTAGTTAGGTTGGTTTAATTATAGTTTGCATTTTTAAAAATTTTAGTTTTTTCTTTAAAAAAATCCCAAACTCCCACATCGAAAATTGTATGAAATTTTGAAGTTTTTGGAGCCTATATAAAGGCTCATATTCTTATTAAGAAGGGGGAGAAGTGGGAGGTTTTTTAGTCACCCCAAAGTTAGAAATTTTCTTAACTTGGCTAGGATTTTTGGACTCTTGTCCCCAGCCTAAAAGTTCTGAAAATTTCTAGCTTTCAATCTATATTTTTCTTCAAGAAAAATAGGAGATTGAAGTCAAAATTTAGGCTAAGAACAGTGTTCTTATAACGTCGAACCCACGAAAGTTCGAGTCTAAATTTTTAATTTTTTTTTTATTTATTTTTTTTGTAGATGGGAGTTCCATCAAGCTCTTGGATGGTGGTGAATGTCTTCCGCTCATCGTCTTCCATCTAGTGGCCCGGAAAAAGGTAAAATATTTTCTTAGCTTTATTTTATTTAATTATTTTATATTATTTCATGTTTTATAGTTAGTTGATTTGTAGTCTTGTTTTTCTTAGTTAGCATGTATTAAGAATAGCTAGGTTAATGATAGAAATTCCTTATAGTTAGCATGTGTTAGGATTAATTAGCTAGCATGTGTTACGATTATCTAATGAAAACACTTATTTTGTTAATTATTTTTTCAAGTAGTTTTTCTTGACAATATAGGTTTTCATATTTTCAAAATCTTCTTTTAACATAAAATAGATAATAAAATATGCTTAAGTTATATTTAGTTAGAACCTTCATGCCTAATTGATTTGATTCTTTCTTAAAATTGAGCTAGTTAGTACGTTGTTAGTCACTTTTAGGGTGTCCATCAATTTAATAACTCAAAATATCATGATATATTCCTTGATTTAGTTTAAAATGAGTAAATGCTTCTGTAATTTTATTTTGGTGCATGTGATATCAATTCGAGTCAATCTTTGAATTTCATCCTTACATATCGTTGAATTTTGAGTCTCTTATCATCTTGATCAAATGACTGAAAATTGATACATGGAAAAAAGGGTAATATCTATGATTTGAATATTGATATTGGGTTATATACACGAAATACAAGCGGAAAACAGTGTCGTATACACTGATATACAATGTGTATACAATTTGATATTAAAAAATATTGTTATATACACTTTATATACATTGTATATAGTACGTATGCAGTGATATACAATAGATACATGGGGTAAAACATTGTATACAGTGTTATATATACTGTATATATACTATATATAGTATATATGCAGTGATATACAGTAGATATAGGGAAAATACTATATATAGTATATATACAGTAATATGTAGCAGCTACAAGGAATAAAAACTGTATACAATGTATATACAGTCTGATACACAGTGATATAAAATAATATACAGTAATATACAGCATCTACAGGAAACAAATACGTGGTATATGGTGTATATACGATTCAATACAATATATATACAACTGCGATATATAATGGAATTGGGCTTAAGGCCCAAAATGCAGATGGCCCAATAACTTAGTCCAGGCGTACAGAAACTAAGTGTTGGATCAAATTTTCATATTTTATTCATTTATATTTAATTCGGGTTGTAATAATTTATTTATTTATTTACGTTTGTTTATACTAACGTAGAAGTTGATTAGTTTGATTTAATTTAATTGAATTCCCCTAAGGATAAATCAATTCATATTAATTTATTTTTAAAATGATTTTCTACATTTACTTAGTCATTGATAAACTTTTACTTCTTATATATATATATATATATATGCATGTATATTATAATCAAATGTTTAAGTTTTATCATTTTTTTTTCTAAAAATAATTTCAAAGTCTTCGTTTCCTTTTAAATTAATATTTCCCAAAGTTAGTCAAATAATTTTTAAATCGTTGGGTAACCGCATGTTAGCGGCTATTTTAAGTGCTAAAACCTTCTTAAAATAGTAATATGAACTTCGTACCCTTTTTCTCTAAAATTTTAAGACTTAAATCTGTTAGAGTCTTTTAAATTAAGTTTTCTTAATTTCTTTAAAAAATTAAGTAGCGACTCCTCTTTTACTAAAATTGATTTTTTCTTATAAAGATGAAATTAATTTTACACTTTATCCATTTTTCGACATAACAGATTGTATCCATTTAAAGAGAAGAGATGAGTTGAGAAGAGTTGAATTTTGAACTAAGTCCAAAAGAGACTAAATGAGTATTTTGAGTATTTTACTCACTTGATATATATGAGCATAATAAAGTATTTTGGGAGTAATATTGATCACCGATATGGGGTGAGCCCATAAAATACGTAGCCAGCGTAGGATAGAGGTTATGCCTCTAAGTCTTAAAAGATTAGAAAAACTCCCCAAAAGTAAAAAATTATATTTTTATATAATGAGTTACATCTACTTAGTCATATTTTTTAAAAGCATTCTTTTATACATATTGCATGCTTTATTGAGTTGAGTATTTTCAAAGTTGAGTTCATTGAGTTGAGTCGAGTATTTTCAAAGTTGAGCTCAGTGAGTTGAGTTGATTATTTTCAAAGTTGAGTTCATTGAGTTGAGTCAAGTATTTTCAAAGTTGAGTTCATTGAGTTGAGTTGAGTATTTTCTAAGTTGAGACGTTTGAGTTTGAGTTGAGTTGAGTATTTTCTAAGTTGAGATGTTTGAGTTGAGTTGAGTATTTTTCAGAGTTGAGTCCATTGAGCTGAGTTCAGTATTTTTATAGTTGAGTCCTTTGAACAGAGTTGAGTATTTTCAGAGTTTAGCTTGAGTATTGTTGATCGTATTTCCTTCTAGCTACTTTACATACTTGTACATTTTCTATACTGACGCCTTTTGGCCTGCATTATTTTACGATGCAGATACAGGTACTAAAAATCATCAACAGACACTCCATCGAAAATCTATTTTCTTCCTGATAGTGGTGAGACCTCCTTACTTTCGGAGGAATCATATTGATTTCATTCATCGCTTTGAGTAGTTCCTTTTGAAGTAGATGTGGACTTATCTCAACACTTTCTTGATATTTGATAGAGCTTTATAGACATAGATTGTGTAGATTGGAGTTGAGGTCCCTTTTGAGTCTGTTTTTATGAAAACTATTACTTATGAGATTGAGTTGACTTTTAAGATTGTTTATTTTAAAATTATTTCTTTTTCGAGTATTGATTGGTTAGCCCACTTGAAAGTCTCTTTGTTATTGGATTGAGTCTTCCGCTAAATGATTTAATGAGTGATCAGACCAAGTGGTTCGCTTGGGGACAACAATGGTCTTCGAGTGTCAGTCAGGCCTAGGGTACCCTCTAGGGCGTGACAGTTATGTTGGGTTGGGCTAGCCCATTTTGACAGCTCTATCCACTATAATGCACAATAACTAATAAGTAATAAGTAATTATTTTTTGTGAAGACTTTAAATATGGGAAGTGAAAAAGAAATTGTCACTCTCCAAATTCAAAGGGCATAACTGGCATCTAATATCAAAACTCAAGCTTAAGCCGGCCTTGTCGAACCATTTGCTACTAGCACATAGCAACCACACGCAATCAAGAAAACAAACAAGTATATCTTGCCTTGAAAATAAGCCCTCAGCTGGCAAGGCCCTTGTCAACAGCTCTATAAAGGAAACAACTTCTCTCAATAGTTCATATAAAGAAATAGCCAACTAGCACACAAGTCTTATTTGGGTCGTCGAGGCCACCATGATATCTAGAAAATGCAACTGCAATATGGGTCATCAAACCCACCATAATCTCTATACAGAAGCTGAAAGCGGTCATATATCAAGATAATACATCAAACAACTATTAAGCTTAGGGGTGTGCAAAAATTAAACCGATCGATAAACCAAACAGAAAAAAATGTTATTGGTTTATTGCTATTGGGTTATTGAGTTAACGGTTATTTAATAGTTTTATAAAAAATAATTATTGGGTTATCAATTCGGTATTGGTTTTATAATATAGTGTTATTGGGTAAATCGATAACCCATTAAGACTATAATAGTTTACTAATTTAATTTTTTAGTTTTTTACTCATACACAAATATCAAATAAAGAATATTAATATAAATATATAATCAGTTAATCACTATATCATATTATTTAGTATTTAATATTTTAGTATTTACCCTTTAGGTTTTGCCGCTTTAGGTCCAGCGGCAAGGGTTTGCAAGTTACTACGACAGCGGCTCCAAGAATCGTATATTTGTTTTAAAAGTTGGTTAAACTGAAAACCAAACCGTTAAGGATCAAAAACTGATAAATCAAAAATCGATAACAAATATCTTATTGGTTTGGTTATCGATTTAACGTATTTAAAAACCATAAATTGATAAACTGAATAGATAATACTCAAAATTGAACTGAACCAACCGATACACACCCCTAATCAAGCCTCACCAAACCAACAAACCAGACCATCATGGTCATTAACGTAGATATACAACTCATACACTATTCTACAAGCCTCTAAAAGTAGTAACATCTTGTTAGGACAGGGATACGACCTATCCAAAACTATTTACAACAAAAGTTAACAAACCTCAAAAATCTGGCAGCTCCGGAAGAAAGGGGCTAGCCAACCTTTGGAACTCAACCGTGCTATTGGGGAGGTTTATTGGGCCTTCTGTCGGGACCTGCAGGCATAAATGTAGCGCCCCAGACAATAGTGCGTCAGTATGAAACAATGTACCGATTATGAAAGCCAATAGTCTAAATGAATAGGTATCATAATTTAATATACTGAAAGAAATTGGGTAAGGAAGTCAAGAATAAGATAAGTGTATTGACCTGCTCTTGAATCTAAGTATACCAAAAATAATCAAACAACAACCTAACCAATCCCCCATAAGTTCGGCAGGTACAAACAACTGACAAGACCACATGTCTAAGCCACTATAAGCCCAAAATGTGTCAATTCAGTTTATATACACCTATCGGTAGTCCCCTAGCCTCGTAGGCAGACACATAGCCCTCTTAGGCAATAATATATCCCTAGAGGCAGCACAACCCTCTTAGTCATCAATATAGCCTCGTAGTCAACTCATGGCCCTCTTAGGCAACAACATATCCCCGTAGGTAACACATAGCCCTCTTAGGCATCAATAAAGCCCCGTAGGAACCTCATAGCCTTCATAGACATCAATATAGCCTTGTAGGCAACTCGTAACCTTCTTAGGCATCAATATAGCCTCATAGGCAACTCATATCCCTCTTAGACAAAGATCACATTCCTGCAGCTAACCACAATAGCCCCAAGGGCAACAATAACAATGCAATAGGCTAAAAGCGACCAATTTAGCTATAAGCAACCTATACGAATAGTCTTTAAGTCATGCCCAACATAGGGCCACTATTAACAATCATGGCTACGAGTGTATCAACGATAAAAACAGTCTTCTTGTGTTGCTCCTAAGCTTTAAGGAAACATGCTAAAAAAAGGGATTAGACTTAACATACCTTTTTCGGCAATTATAAGCAGTCAATTAACCTCTTTCCACACCCACATAATATTACAATATGGCAGGAGTTGAATTCAGTATGCAAGAAGATAAGGTTTCATGATAATCCGACAAAAGATACGGATTTACACCAACGAAAATATTATACGAGGTCTATAGTAGCTATAAACTGATATAAGAACGACCTTACCTTGATATACATCTTTCCTATAGCACAAAGAATACTCTATCGAAATTTATATCGTACATCCTCTTTTCGTAATAATGTGATCATCCTATCAAAATTCTGGATACGCTTCTGTATCAACCTCATAGTCCTCATCTCCATCACCACCTTCTTAACCCCCATGCCGACCTTAATAGTGCTTGCATAGATTTTATACAAATATTATTTTTAACTTATTTACTAAATATTAAAAATAAATTAAAAACTCAGTTATATTATTGATTAAAAATAGCAATCTTCTTTTGTACCGAACACAACCTAAAAGTGTTCTTCTTCAATTAAACTTGATATCAAATTTTAGAATAAATGGTGGCTTCAACACACACTCAAAGTGTTATTCTATGATATGTTTTAATTTCTTAAATGTAATGTCAATACATTTTATTCTATTATATTAAGTGAAAAGGCATAAAGTGACATCTAAAGTTGTCCCGAATTTTAAAAAAGACACCTTAACTATGCGAGTCCTATTACCCACTAAATAATTTTGAACTTAAGGATCGTTTGGTAGAGTGTATTGGTGAAATTAATGCATGTATTAATTAGGTGTATTAATATTACCTTGTTTGGTACATTTTTTCATGTTATTGCATTAGTTAGACACACTATTGTATATTAAGGTGTGTATTACTAATACCATAGATTTCTAGATATTAGTAATTCAAGGGGATTCAATGCATGCATTAACCTGATTAAAGACCCAATTACCCACAAAATTCTTTTTACATCTTTTCCACCATAATTGTTGAGGATATTTTTGTAAATAAATATTTTTATGCAATGCATGCTATTTTAAATACATTAAACCAAACAATGCATATGAAATATTATATCTATAATTAATGCAAGCATAACTAATACAAGCATTACTAATACAATCTATTTATCATTATTTTTATACACTCTACCAAACAACCCCTTATATTATTACATCATTTTTCGTCCACCTGACATGGAGAGTGTATGCACTCTCTTAAGAGCGTGAGCAGCCTAAAATAATAATTATAATTTTATTTTTACAAATATTTTGTTATAAAATATATTTTTTTGTTTTTCTGATTATTTTAATTTTTTTTCTTATTATTTTTTCTTTTTCTTTATTCTTCAAAAATTCACTGTCATCTCCTTTGAAACTTCTCACTTTCAATGTCACCATTTTTAAAATTAGAGACAACTTTAAATATTACTTTATATCTTTTCTCATATATTAAAGCTTTATTTATTCTATGATACTTTTCTCAAAAATGTACATTATTTCATGATAGTAATATAGGCAGGCTTGCAAAGGGGACTTACGATATAAACTCAAGGAAACAAATGGTCAGGATCCATTTGTGTCACTAACAAAGAAATCTATAAGCGCATGTTTGGAAAATCACAATATAATTAAAATTTAGTGTACTTGGTGTAATTATACTCTTTGGCATATTTGGTAGACTAAGTAATTATTTGATAAGAAAAAAATTTGATGTAACTACACTCTTCAATTTCCAAGGGAGGATAAAGAATTGATGTAATTACATGAAACTTTTTAAAATTCTTCTTTTAATTATATTTATATTTTTTTATTTTAATTTATTTTTTATTTCTACTATTTTTTTAAAAAATATTTTTATTATTCTAATATTTTCTAAATATATATTTTTTATTTTTTTCTTTATATTTATATTTCATTTCATTCTCATTCTCAACCTTTACTTTTTCATTCCATGCAATTTTTTAGATTATTTATTTATTTATTATTCTATTTCTTTTTAAAAATAATTTTGTTAGTATTCTAATTTTTAAAATCATATTTATGGACGTTGTATTAAAATTTGATATATTTGTTTTGAATTTAGTATTTATGCTATATTTTCAATTTTATTTGTTTTAGAACTATTGACTTGATATATCACATTGCAAAATATTTATTTTTTAGTTAAACTTGATAGATTATTTTTTGTCAAATATTTTAATAATTTTATGACATTATATTTATAATATTAACATTTTTGTCAAACATACATTTCATGATATTCATAAAAATTTTATACTTTTAGTTTATTTGATTAAATTATTTAAAATATACTAATTTAAAAAATATAAATAAATTATTTTTTTATAATATTAGTTAAGAACATATGTTTATTAATTAATATTTAATTTAATATCATTCATAAAGATCCTTATTTATCTAATATAAATTTTAAATTAGAAAATTAATTTTTATTTTTAAAATTTAATATAACCTTGTAATTATACTTGTACAACCAAATAAAAACAAACAGATTATTGTAATTACTAGATTGTATAATTATTATTTTAATAATTATACTAATTTGAAGCTTTCCAAACAGATCCTAAATCAAATCTTTGTGCAATTTGTCTATTAAATCCAAAGTAAACGTGTGGCTATAAGTGAATCAAATCGTCAACTTGGTCCAATGAAAAAGACAAACTATTGTACCTAAGACGATTTCTCCATTGAAAAGAGGGGCTTGATGTCGAAAGTTGCATCAGTAAATTGGAGAAACTGAAGGAAGAGAAAAATTATTAGACTGATCAATACTGTCATAGTACACTTAAAGGATTCATGTGATTTTGTGGGAATGTGGGGACGTAAATAATTGTTAGTTTTAGCGTTTCATATTATTTGATTCATGTTATATTTATATTTTATTTAGATGATTGTTATTCATTGTATTATAGTATATTGTTAGTTTAAATATAATATTTATTTTGATTATTATTTAAATTCTATTGTATCGTATCGTTTAAATTCATCGTTTCATATTATTTGATTCAATGTTACATTTACACCATGTTTGGATGGTTTTTATCCATTATATTATATTGTATTATTAGTTTAAATATAATATTTGTTTTGATTATTACTTAAATTCTATTGTATTATATCGTTTAAATTCATCGTTAGATAATGACGGAAAGAACTATTTTATGTAACAGTTGATTTGGTGTGTTCGTGTCGTTACCTTAATATTTTCTTCTCATTTTGTCTTTATTTATCATTTAATAATTATATTTTATCTTTTATCCTACTTTTTTATAATAACTCTACCTCGTACCATATTTTTTTGGTAAGTTTTATCATTCTAATTATAGATATGTAACATTATGTAATGATAGAAAACAATACAATCTATCTAAACATTGTATTTATTAAAATAATACAGTAATATATAATACAATATAATATAATATAATACATTATAAAATAATATGTAACAATTATCCAAACAAAGTGTTAAAAGAGAGTCATGTGATTTGGTGGGAATGTGAGGACGTAAGTAATTGCTCTTTTTACAATTTCATATTATTCGATTCATACTTTGTTAAAAGAGAGTCATGTGATTTGGTGGGACCGTGAGGACGTAAGTAATTGCTCTTTTTATAATTTCATATTATTCGATTCATATTGATTTGATACACGAATTCGTTTGTAATTATGAATTTTGGACATATGGCATGTAGTGCATACACTGTATATGTAGTAATAAATTATTAATGGTGGACAGCTTGTAAAATTAACTTTTGCACCTAACTAGACTTTGAAATGAAGTGAAATAGCTGTCTAATTTTTTTACTTAGAGTATACTAAAAGTTACTTCCTCCATCCATTTTTAATTGCTCATTATATTAAAAATAATATTCATTTTTATTTAGTTAGTTTAAAAAATTATAAGACGGTAGTTTAACATATATAATTTTTTAATTTACTTTTATTTATTAACTATATATAGTGAAGGAAATCAGTCACAGATGTCTTGACCATAACTGACATTAACGGGAAGAACGTGTATATCTTTATGAATCCTGATGATCTTCCTAAGAAGGCAATGAGGTCTTTTAGACTGGATAAATGACAAATGCTTCTACTAATTTGTGAATAGTAATTACTATAAATTATAGAAATTTGTAACTTTGTGAAGTTCCTTTTTGGAATTTTTTACAGAAATACACAACATAAAAACTATATTTTATAAAAGTCGATGTCATTTTATAATATTTCAATAATTTCATATTTTATATTTCTCTCTCCAACTTTTTGATAATGACCCTTCATATTCCTCTAAAATATCTGACATGCTAAATTTACTCCTAAACTAAAGGCTATATTCCCATGTCTGTTTTACAACTTCTTTTTCAAATTTTATTCATTATTATCGAAACCTAAGAAAATTGAAGAAAATCATCATTTTCATCTTAGTTCCTCTTTTTCAATTTCTTTGGTTGTTGTTGAAGTTCTTCATCTTCTTCGTTGATTTCGGTGCTAATATGGACTCTAACCCATCATTTAGTGTCGGTCTTATACAAATAGGTGATTCTCCTCAAGTTGCTGATGATTGCGAAGTTGTTCATGAAATTGGTGTTCTTCTTTAGTCGAAAAACCATATACAAACAAAGGAAGTTTCTCAAAATGAAGAACTTCCTCAAGTTGACAATATACTTTTTCTATTTCATTTTACTTTACTTATCTTGATTTGATCTAATCCTTAAAAAGATTATTATTTGAGATATATATTTTACTAAACTAATCTTATTAATGAAGTTTTTATTTTGAAAGTAATAAAATTATCAGAAAAGTAATAAAAGACTAAAGGAAAATTAAAAGCGGAGAGAGTTTGAGAATTCAGTGTACCTTTCTATAGCAGAAAAGGGTGTCTTTTATAGGCAAAATCGAAGAAGAAAAATGTGTGCTACAGTGCAACTACAGTGCAAAATGCGTGATTCTAAAATGATTTTACTGTTCATCTACAGTAAAAATCTATTCACTACAGTGAAAGTGGGTCCCATGTACATCCACTTTTGATTATATTTTTCAACACTCCCCCTTGGATGTTCATGTATAAAAGAAAAATTCTAGTGAAAGAACAAAGATCCTGAACACCCATAGATGTTGTGCCTCGTTAAAATCTTACTAGGAAAAAATCAGTGGAAAAAAGCCTAGTGAAGGAAAAAGAGTACACACATCTAGTAATACGTCTTAAGTGTTGTCTCATTAAAAACCTTGCTAGAAAAACCCAGTGGGACAAAACCTAGACTAAGAAAAAAAGAGTACAACGCGTATCATACTCCCCCTGATAAAGACATCATTTAACATCTCGAAGATGACGCATTCCAATCTTGTATCTCAATTTCTCAAAGGTTGAAGTTGGCAATGCCTTTGTGAACATATCTGCTAAATTATCACTTGAATGAACTTGTTGAACATCTATTTCACCTTTTTTTGAAGATCATGGGTAAAGAAGAATTTTGGTGAAATATGTTTAGTTCTGTCTCCTTTGATGTATCCTCCATTTAATTGTATTATACATGCAACATTTTCTTCATACAATATTGTTGGAGCGTCTGTTGTCAAAAAAAGGCCACATGTTTCTTGAATGTGTTTAGATATTGATCTTAACCAAATACATTCTCGACTTGCTTCATTAATGGCTATTATTTGTGCATGATTTGAAGAAATGACAACCATAATTTGCTTTGTTGAATGTCATGATATAGCTGTACCACCATATGTGAATAAGTAGCCCATCTGCGATCGACCTTTATGGGGATCAGATAAATATCCCGCACCTGCATAACCAATTAATTCTGGCATGGATTCATTTGGGTAAAACAATCCCATATATGTGGTCCCTCGGAGGTCTGAATATATGCTTAATTTCATTCCAGTGTCTTCGCATTGGGGAAGAACTAAATCTTGCTAACAAGTTTACTGAAAAAGCTATATATGATCTAGAATTGTTGGCAAGATACATTAATGCACCAATTGCATTAAGGTATGGTATTTTAGCACCAACAAGCTCTTCATTATTTTTATAAGGTCGAAATGTATCTTTATTAATATCAAGAAATCTCACAACCATTGAGGTACTCAGTAGGTGCTTTATCCATGTAAAATCTCCTTAAAATATTTTCTATATATGTTGATTGATGGACTAATATCTCATTTGTAAAATGTTCAATTTGTAGATCAAGACAAAATTTTGTCTTTCCGAGGTTTTTCATTTCAAATTCCATTTTTAGACATTTTACTTCCTTTGAAAGTTCTTTAGCAGTTCCAATAATATTCAAATCATCAACATATATTGCTATTATGACAAATTCAGATCCAGACCTTTTCATAAAGACACAAGGGCAAATTGAATCATTTTTATATCCTTCTTTTAGCAAATATTCGCTAAGACGATTGTACCACATTCGCCCTGATTGTTTCAGCCCATATAAAGATTTTTGAAGTTTTATTGAACAAGTTTCCCGAAAATCTTTATATATTTCAGGCATTTTAAATTCTTCAGGAATTTTCATAAAAATATTGTTATCCAGAGAACCATATAAATAGGCTGTAACGACATTCATTAGATTCATACCAAGCTTTTCATAAACTGTCAGATTTATAAGATACCTGAAAGTGATTGCATCCACCACAGGAGAATATATTTTCATATAATTAATATCGGGTCTTTACAAAAATTCTTGTGCCATAAGTCGTGCTTTATATCCTACGGCTTCATATTTTTCATTTCTTTTTCGTCCAAAGACTCATTTGTACCCCACTGGTTTTATGCCTTCAGGTGTTCGGACTATCGGTCCAAAAACTTCACATTTTTCAAGCGAAGCTAATTCAACTTGAATTGCATCTTTCCATTTTGTCCAATCATTCCACTGTCTACATTCATCGACAGATTTTGGTTCAAGATCCTCATTTTGTTTCATTATTTTCATAGCAACATTATAAGCAAAACTATTCTCAATAATTACATTAGTTCGGTTCCATATTTTTTCTGATGAGACATAATTTATTGAAATTTCTTTATCATTTTCAGGCGCCTTAACCTCTTCCAAGGTCTTATCAATTGTTATGTCTCCTTGCTCTTCTTGAGCAGGTTCTTTCATATCATGACTATCTTGATTGTTTGCTCCTTTTCTTTTTCGAGAATTTTTATCTTTAGAACTGATCGGTCTATCACATTTTAAATGTAGTTTAGACTCATTTGCATTTATTAATTGTCCTACTGGGACATCAACTCGAATTGGAGCATTATCAGCTGGGATATGAGATTTAGTAACTCTTGATAGGTTAGTGAATGCATCTGGCAGTTGATTTGCAATATTTTACAAATGAATTATCTTTTGAACTTTTAGTTTATATTTATTTATACGAGGATCTAAATGAGATAGTGATAATGCATTTCAATCTATTTTTTTTTCAGCTACTTATTTTCCCCCCTAATGCTGGGTATACTGATTCATCAAAATGAAATCAACAAATCTTGCGGTGAATAAATCTCCATTCATAGGTTCTAAATATTTTATGATAGAAGGATATTCATACCCAACATATATCCCCAATTTTCTTTGGGGTCCCATCTTTGTGCGTTGTGGTGGATCAATTAGAATATATACTGCACACCCAAATATTCTAAGATAGAAAATATTCGGCTCCTGACCAAAGGCCAATTGTAATGGGGAGATTTTATGATAACTTGTGGGTCTGACCCGCATAAAACTTGCTGCATGTAAAATAGCATGACTCTATAATGAAATGAAAAGTTTTGTTCTCATAAGCATTGGTCTAGCAATTAATTGGAGATGTTTAATTAATGATTCCACTAAACCATTTTGAGTATGAACATGACCAACTGAATGCCCAATTGTTATTCCAGTGGACAAATAATAATTATTAAATGCCTGAGATGTGAACTCACCAGCATTATCAAGACGAATTGTCTTTATTGCATAATCTGGAAATTGTGCTCTTAACTTGATTATTTGAGCAAGTAATCTCGAAAATGTCATATTACGAGTTGATAATAAGCAAACATGTGACCATCTTGTAGATGCATCTATTAAAATTATATAATATTTAAATAGTCCACATGATGGGTGAATAGGCCCACATATATCACCCTGTATACATTCCAGAAATGCTGGGGATTCAATTCCCACTTTGATTACTGATGGTCTAGTAATCAACTTGCCTTGAGAACATGCAGCACAAGAGAATTCTTTAAATTGAAGAATCATTTAGTTCTTCAAAAGTGTCCATGTGAACTCTCAATTATTTTGCGCATCATATTAGAATCGGGATGGCCCCACCGGTCATCCCAAATAATAAAATTATTTGAGTTAGTAAACTTTAAAGTTTACTATGGCATGTGTTTCAACCAGGCTAACACTTGTGAAGATAAGCCGGATGAAAGAGCGGATAACTTTTCAAGTATAAACTTTTTGCCCGACATCATTGTAGCAATATAAAGATATTCATTCTTTTCATCATTTGTAGTCTCAATATGATAACCATTTTGACGATTTTTTTTGAAACTTAATAAGTTTCGCTGAGACTTACTACAATATCATGCTTCATTAATTATAACTTTAGCTTTTTCGGATCCTTCAATTAATCTTGTACTACCAGATATTGTATTAACATTAGCATATTTCATAATCAAGTAAGAGAAATATTTTTTATCTCTTAAAATTGTGTGTGTTGTGGCACTATCAATAAGACACATATTATCATAATTGATGTTGGATCCAACTGATAACTAGAAAATTTCCATATTCTTAATAAATAAAAAGATAATTATAAGAACGTGAAAAACTAACAACATAAGAAACTTTTAAAAAATTGCACTGCCTTAAAAAATATTTTACAAAGGACAACATAATATCAAACATAATAAAAAAAATAATAACTATCTTTATCTCCAGTTAGATGATCAATTCTTTAGCCAACATTCATAAAATCTTCAGCTTCCAAATGAGTAATATTTGATAGATTTTCGAAAGCATCATCTTTATAAGCAAGATTCGCCTCAATATGTTCATATTTATTTGAGGGAGTTGCTTCATTATCATCATTCCAAAAATTCAAGTGTGCCTCTACATTATTATCTCTTCTTTTGAGAGAGGCTTGATAAAGTTTCACAAAATAATCGGGCGTACGACATTCACGTGCCCAATGACCCTTCATACCACACCGGTGACAAATATTGGATTTACCTCTGGAAGGATTATTTTGAGGAACTTTATTTTTCTCATATTTATTTCCATCATGATGACGATAATTATTTTATCCTCGCCCACATCCACGACCACAACCACCGCCACGATAATTATTTTATCTCTATTCAGACTGATTATGCACTGCTACAACATTCGCTCCAAGGAATGGAGCAGACCAGTGGGACGTGCTTCATGATTTTTCATCAGCAAAGTATTATTTTGCCCAGCCATAAGTAGACATGCAATTAATTCAGAATACTTCTTGAATCTCTTTTCACGATATTGTTGTTGTAGCAACACATTTGAAGCGTGAAAAGTGGAAATAGTTTTCTCAAGTAAGTCATTATCAGTGATAGAATCTCCACATAATTTTAACATGGAACTTACCTTGTGGATAACAGAATTATACTCTGTCACAGTTTTAAAATCTTGAAATCATAGGTTTATCCAGACATATCGAACTTTTGGTAACACCGTAAGTTTTAGGTGGTGATATCGATCCTTCAAATTAGTCCATAATTTAATAGGGTTTTTCACAGTTAAATATTCAGTTTTTAATCCTTCATGAATATGATGACGGAGAAAAATTATGGTCTTTGCTTTATCTTACTTGATGCGTTATTATCTTGTTTAATAGTATCACCAAGACCTTTAGCGTCAAGGTGAATTTCAACATCAAGAATCCATGATAAATAATTTTTTCAAAAAATGTTCAGTGCCACAAACTCAAGTTTTGATAAATTTGACATGATAAAGAGTGAGATAGAAATTAATTTAGAAATAACAAAGACAATTAAAATAAAATTTCTTCAATAGATATACCTGATATATAAGTTAATTTATCTGAAGAAAATTAGAGCTTCGTGCTGATAACGTATTTTGAAAATAATAAAATTATCAAAAAAGTAAATAAAAGAAAGGGAAAATTAAAAGGGGAGAGAGTTTGAGAATTTAGTATACCTTTGTATTGCAGAAAATGGTACCTTTTATAGGCAAAACTGAAGAAGAAAAATGCGTGCTACAATGCATCTACAGTACAAAACGCGTGATTTGATGTTACTGTTCATCTACAGTGAAAACACTATTCACTACAGTGAAAGTGAGTCCCATGGACATCCACTTTTGACTATATTTTTCAACAGTTTTAGTATTCTAACTTTGAGTATTATACTTTATATAGTTATTTAATATTAAAAATAACATGAAAAAAATATAATATTTTTATTTATTTATATAGAGATCAAGTAAGTAATACGACAGATAGAGTTGTTAATAAACACTTTATAAGTAATTTAATTGTGTGAGAAAAGAATCATAGTAAGGATATTATTTATTGTGTTGACTTTTGAGATTAACAAAATCTATACTCCCTTTAGTTCATATTAAGTGAATTATTGATATTTTCTTCATAATTCAAAATAAGTGAATTGTTTAAAATTTAATAGATTTGTTGAAATTTTTTCCTCAAGTTATTATTTATTTAATGAGGTTCATAACTACTTGATATTTTCTAGTAGAATAGTTTGTTATAAAGAATCAAATTTGATACAAGGAAATTTGAAGTATATAGTTGTACTTGATACAAGGAAGTCTGAGATGTTTGAAACTTGATACAATTAAATTTGATTAAAAAAACTTTATATGAAGAAACAAATTTAATACAAGGAGAATAGAAGTATATATACAACTTGATACAAGGAGAATAGAAGTATATATATAACTTGATAAAAGAAAAACCGAGAGTTTTGAAACTTGTTACAATTAAACTTGATTCAAAAAAAAACTTAATAAAAAATCAAACTTGATACACAGGAGAATAGAAGTATATAGTTGAATTTGATACAAGAAAATCTGAGATGTTTGAAACTTGATTCAATTAAATTTTATTCCATAAAAAAAACCTTGATATAAAGAATCAAATTTGATACACGGAGAATATAAGTATATAGTTTAAATTGATACAAGGAAAACTTTTTGAATTTTTCTTCACGAATATTTATGGGAATAGAATTCAAAAAACTGATTTTGAAAAGAATTTGTTACATTGTCATGTAGAGAGTTTGAATGACAATTAATTTGCATGATTTTTGGGATTGAATACTTCATTTCCATTTTTTTAATTTTTTTTTAAACTCAACTAACAGCTTTTCTTATGTATCAAGTTGTGTCTGCCTAAGTGGATCCCGAATGAACACTATTTAAGGAATTTTTGTAAAATTAAAAACGGTGAAAACAAATAAAAATTTGCTCCTTACAGAATGAGATTCTTAAAAATTATACTTTATTTTTCTTATCGTATGGGCCTGTCCATTCAATATTTGGAGGATGTGCTGCATCTAACGTGGTACAGTTAAATCGTCAAGTTAAATCGAACTAACTTTTGGGATTGAATAAGACTCAGGTGTCATATTTTTACATGGTATCAGAGTCAAGCGTGTGGAAGAGTGTTAAGAATTCTCATATTGGCAGGGAGATAGGAAATTGGACTCTTTATATAGACTTGGACAATCCCCCCCTCATAAGCTAGCTTTTAGGACGTGAGATATGCCCAAAACTTAATTTTATATGATATCAGAGCCAGATTCATTCCTTTTTGGGATCTTGATACATGTTCCAATTGGAATTAGGCGTGAAAGAGGTGTTAGAGTGGGTAAAAAGTCCACATTGGTTGGGGAATGGATTGATGGGCTCCTTATATGGATTTGAGCAATTTTTTCCTCATGAACTAACTTTTGAAGTTGAATTAGGCTCATGTATCATATCTTTATACACACATACACGCGCGCGAGCGCACATATATATATATTAATTATAATCTACTTTGTTAATATATTTTTAATTTGTTTATAGTTTTTATGTTTAGGCATATTATTTTAAATTTAGGCTTATAAACGTACATTTGCGAATGTTTTGATAGTAAATGTACAAACCTGCATAAAAATTGTAACATTTTCTTCCAATTGATTCATTTTCTGCAATGGGAAAATACGACAACATTGGATAGTGTCCAACATAGGACGCATAGTTGTCAAATGTAAGTTGGGGTAGAACTGCTTTAGCTAAGCTAAGACAGACAGATTCAATTATTCTTTTGGACTTATTTTAAGCATAAAATGACTTTAAGTTGGCCAATCAAACACTCAAAAAAAAATTGAAAACAACTTATAAGGAACTTATAAACCAATTCAAACAGGCTCTAAGTAGATTTGACTTATTTCTCTCTGATTATACACTTTTCATGGATTGTCTCCTCAACTCAAAAAAGATGTGAATTTAGGAGAGGACAATTAAACATGTGGCTAGAGGTTCTCTCCCAATTTTAACGCGTACACTTACGCATCTTCTTCATGAGTATGCCGGAGGCCATCCACCCGACACGTACAGATATTTCAAAGGAACCCCGACAAGATGAATGTGATAAATGATCTATGGTACTGCATACTAAAATGTACTCTAAGTTTCATGATTGGGATGTTGTATATTCCTAACATATGTATAGCAACGATGCTTTCAAAGTATACACTGGTCACACGATCTAGTCGTAATGTATGAAAGTTACAGAATTGGAATGAGAGTTGACCCACTATGTGTGAGTGGGAGATGTAAAGGAAATTGGATCGGGTCAATCCGGATCGATATATAATATATATATATATATATTTGTTTATTATTAGAAGGAAAGAGACATAATTATTTAAAAACTTGTATCCCTTTAAAATTATAAAAGAATTTTCAAAGAAAAAACCAACACATCTTTTCCTTACAAAACAGAAAGAAAAAGACCAATACCTTCTTTAATTTCTTCCCTTCTTCAATTCCAAAAACGTTTGTGTGAAGATTCTTTAAAGATTATTTTTCTTAAAAAAATATTGGAACAAATTTGTAATAAACTACGATTTTAGATTGTCTATTTCAGTGGAGCTCTTGTTTATATACATGTAATTGCTTTAATTGACTAATGAAACAATATTCAAATTGTGTGTTGGATCTTGGGTCCTACCATATTACATGATTGACATCCAACTCTAATAGTCTGTCGAGAAAATACTATAACTAACAAACTAATAGACTAGTTGGCTAAGCTGTCTTAATTCAAATAGGAATGTAATCATAGCCAACAATATTATTATATCTGCAATTGAATACTAAAAGACTCTGACTGATTTGGAAGCTTTACCGTTAAAACGGAGGAGAATTGAACCTCAACCACAACTTTAAGAGTTTCTTTCATGTGTTTAGATGATTTTTGTTGGATATTGACTATTTGAATACATTATTTATACATGTTTGTTGACATTATTTATATATATTTTATAAATTTCTTAATATAAATACTTGACTAAAGTTTATGATGAAATCCGTTACCAAAAAGTAGGTCCAAAGAAATACCAACAGATAGAAACCATCTAAATTTAAAAGAAAACTTACATAAATATGTTAAATTAAGAAAATATTTACCATTTATAACAATAACATTTTTTCACATGATATTTATAATAGATATTATAGAGAATAGTTTTTAAAATACATATAATATAAGTTTTTATTTATGAATAATATATTTATCACACACTTTAATATATTTATAATATGTTGTGTTAATTTTTTACTGAACAAACATAATATATTTTAACACATTTTTAATACATACATAATTTACTTTTAATATATAATAAATTTATCAGAATATTATTATATATTGTTATACATGATAAAATAATATCCATTAAAAATATTCAGTCAAATAATCATTCCAATGTAAAAGTATCTATAGTGTATAGGTACAACAAATAAGTCAATATCTTTAGTCACGTCAAAGCCTCAAAAATAATGAGTCGATAAGGTAATTTTGTCATTCTTTTATATCATTGGCTAACAATGTTTTGTGTTGAATGGCCAAAACAAGGCCACGTATCAAGATATTATTTTCAATTATTGAATGGCCAAAATGTTTTTTATCGAAAATATATGTGCTTAATTTATTTTTTTTAAAAAAATTGTCTTCGGTATATACACAAAAATATTATCTAATATTTGAGTATACTTTAAACTACTTTAGTAAAAATATTGGTTCTACCAGTTTTAGGATGGTAGGGATTGGATGTGTCCAAGGGTGGAGGAGACAATTAATATAGAATATTACTTGTAAAACTTGTTTTCTCTATTTCTACTCAGGAAGTCAATGAGTTTCCTCCATTTTAAAAAAAAAATTCTTGAAAAAATTATTTTTATAATTTTTTTTTAGTTTTCCATCCGGTGTTTGGAGCCCCGTGAAGCTCCGATTAAATTTGAATTGTACACTACATGGTCTACTTCCAACATGATTTTTTTCATTACCAAAACTCGAACCTGAAACCTCTAATTAAGGATGAAATAATCCAACACTAGAATGATTTTTATAAATTTAACTAACCAAACATACGAAAAGTAAAAACTTTTTTAGAAAAGTATTTTCCGTCCTTACCAAACACAACCTTTTTTCCTCTTATAAAACTATGAGAAGCAAAGTGTAGAAGTGACCAACAAAAGAAGAAACAGACAGACGAAAGAGCTAGGTAACTTCCTCACCATCTCGTTTTATGCTAAACAATACAAAATAATTATTTATTCAAAATAACTTTTGAGTCTCGAGATTCTTACTTGATATTAATTATTGTCTTTTATTTTATATTTAGTGTTCAGTATTTGCTTTGGGATTTGACTAATTCAAATTATGTTAGAAATCTCCATATCAGAGGTTGAAGTGCGATCTCTATTAAAGGTAACTTTATTTACCGAGCCTAACCCTGAGATTTCTGATAAGAGTAAAAAAAAATATGTATCACTCATCATCATAACCTTCAATGGTTACTCATAAATAGTTGTGTATTCTTTTGGAAATGGTGTAGCATATTACAATTTTAAATAATTTCTTTTTAAAAAAATTCTTAGTCATCATTATTTTATTTTTTTATTGCCGATCAGTGTTTAATTTGATACTTACTTTACGGTTTAATTAATTGATATTTGCCATAGAAAATCTCATATTGCAAAGAAGTGTCTAATACTCCCTCAAATTGCCATTAATTTGGGATGAAATTGAAGAAAAGGCTGAATATATACGCTGGTCCTTTAAAGTTGTCCGATGTTTTTCATTTAAATACTTAAAGAGAAATATTGAAAGTATTTCTGAATTTGGTGAGAAATGTTGAAAACGATCTCTATTTAGGAATGTATTTCATTCTTATTTTAAGATTAGGTGTATTTAAGTTCAGTTAGCTAAATAAATCGGTGTTTTTAAGACTGTCAATAGTTTAGAAATGAAACTTCAAAATCGCCTTGAGTTTAAGAATGTTTTCAATGAATAACTTAAATACTTATACTAAAAGATAAAGATTATACCTATTGAATACTTGCATTATGTTTAAAATGTTCTTATTAAACATGTTTTTGACAATATAGTTTTTAAACCTTTGATTTTCACGCATTTGAAATGTAAATAGTTGTTAGAAGAAATTCTGTCGATATTTTCGTATTTTTTTTGATTTTCAAGAAGTCATGTGTTATCCATTAACTTAGTAAGTGTATCCTTCCTGATCTTTTTATTTTTAAAGTTTGATTTCGATATTTTGTGATATTTTATTACTTTGTTTTTTTTTCTTTTCAAATCAAATTCTGCAATGACTACATGGATTAATAATAATAATTATTATTATTATAGCCATGGTATCTAGGAATTGAAATTAAAAAGAAATTGTCTTTTGTAGGAATTAGAGTTGAAGAAAACAGGAATGACACACTCCATTGAGATTACCTCAATAGATAACCAAAGTCCATTGCTTCTTCCAACTGAAAAAGAAGATGAGGTATCTCTCTCTCTCTGTCTCTCTCTCAACTCTATCAATAAGTTTTTTAAATTTCATTAGCCTATTTTTCTTTTGGCAATTAAAAATAGGATTTTTGAGACACTTTCATTTCATGTAATTTTAGGTCTACCTCATCATCCTATCATGTTCACTCACCTTTTGGAATTTTTTAATTTGAATCGGGTAAAGAAATAGTGGATCGATGAGGTAAGTTTTTAAAGTCATGTTGACATTTTTAAAAATTAAAATTTCTTACTCTCTTCCTTTACAGATAGAGGAAGGGGGGAAAGTGGATCATTTAATCGATATAGAGGAGACAAAGAAATGTGTAAATCAAATATTTGATAAAATGTTTGAGGATTTGGACAATTTATCAATCAAATCATGCACAATATTCAAAGTAAACGTTGGGCTACGTGAATCAAATCCAGATGCTTATACACCAAAGATGGTATCTATTGGTCCTTACCATAAGAAAAATCCTCAACTTGATTCAATGGAAAAGTATAAACTATTGTACCTACGACGATTTCTTCAACGAAATGAGAAGCTTGATGTGGAATGTTGCATTAATGAATTGGAGAAATTGAAAGAGGAAGCACTAAAGTGTTACGCTGATGTAGGAGACAGTGATAATGATAGTCATGAATTTTGCAGAATGTTATTGCTTGATGGTTGTTTTGCGGTTGAGTTTATTCGAGAGTGTTCTGAAATGTGTCCACCAGTAGAAGAAAAAATAATCAATATTGATGATGTGATATGTTATCAAATAGTTAGAGACTTGATGTTACTAGAAAACCAACTTCCTTTCTTTGTCCTCAACAAGCTCTTTCACATGACAAAGCAAGATGATGAATTACCATTGGCAATATTGGCTAATGATACATTTAATTATTTTGGTGACATGCCAAAATTGACTCATGCATCTATTATTAAAGAGATAGAATGCAATGCAGGAAATATCAAACATTTACTTCATGTAGTACATATATTTTCATGTCATGGGAATCCCATGAAAAAATCAAAGTTTGGGATAATGTGGCATAAGATCATGCCAAATGCAACAAAGCTTTCTGAAGCTGGAGTTCGATTTGCAAAGGTTGGATATGCAACGAATTTATTTGATATAAAGTTCGAGAATGGATTGATGACAATACCTTATTTTCAAGTTGAAGATGGTACTGAAACGCTCCTGCAAAATCTCATTGCTTATGAGCAACAATCATCTGATGTACAACCTAAATATTTCAGTGATTTTGCAACTTTCATGGATTATCTTATTGATTCAGACGCAGATGTGACGTTGCTTCGTCAGGAAGGAATTATAGAGAATTGGATAGGAGATGACAAAGAAGTGGCTAGCATGTTCAACAAAATGAGAAATAAGGTCCGCGTTTATTCTAACTTCTATTACAATGAAGAATACATAAATGCAGTTGAACATTGTGAAAAACCATGGAACAAAATGAGGGCAAAGGTGATGCACAATTTTTTTAATAAGGCTTGGGCAGGAGCTTCAACTGTGGCAGCCATCATAGTCTTCACACTCACAATTATACAAACTATTCTAGCTTTCGTAGGTGGCGTTCGTTAATTAAGTAGTAATTTTGTTCTAATTGTCTCAATTTCCTCACAACTACAAGCATGAAGAGTAGATATTATTTATAGGATAATAAGTACACTGCGATTATTAGTCAGTAGAAAAATATCCTATTAATTTGCTTGATTGTTGATGAGCTTATGAGTTTTTTCATTAATTCTATTTTGTATTGGGTTTAATAGTTGAATGCTAACTAGTTTATTTCAAGTATTTTCAACAAAGCACAAACCTGCATAAATTGTAACATTCTCTTCCAATTGATTCATTTCTACAATGGGAAAATACGCCAATATTGGATGGTGTCCAACATAGGATGTATATTTTTCAAAATATGTCAACATTTGTGTTTAAGTAGTTTTGACTTATTTTTCTCTGATAATACATTTTTCATGGATCGTCTCCTCAACTCAAAAAAAAAAAGAAAGATGTGAATTTGTTTTGCTTTGTGAAAATTATCATATGTCATAGAGGGATCTAATCTATGACATTACGTGACTATCGATTTCAACTCAGACAAAGACGTAAATTTGCTTCGTCGTAAAGGAATCATAGATAACTGGATAGGAGAGGACAAACAACTGGATGGAACAGAATGAAGGCAAATTTGAAGCACAATTATTGGCATGAATTTCAGTTATAGTTAGTTGAATTTTGAAGTTATAGTCAAATTATATCAAAATTGTTATAAAAGAAAAGTAGTGGATGTTCCAGTTTCTTTATGGGATCCACTTAATTGGTTGATTGGTTGATGTAAATTCTTTTTTTCTTTATAGAAGTTTGGCTATAAATAACTTATCTGTTTTGTGTAATTAAACACATTGAAGAAGCATATTACTCCTTTGCCTCTTTCTTCCACAGCCACTTCTACTCTTTCATTTCTTTCTTTAGTTTTAATAGTTTGTTTTAAAACACGTTATCAGCATGAGACTTCATCACTTTGAGCTATTTTAAACATGTAACAAAAGGGTAAGAATTTTATTTTCTTAAAATATTTAATATCTCTAAACTTGAATTTATTACTCTTGATATATCTGAAAAAAGGCTACTCATCATGGGCACTAGATGTCGAAATACATCTAGAATTGATGGGTCTGGCAGACACCATCAAAGATGACAATAAGGCATCTAGTCAAAGACCGTGCCAAAACCATGATATTTCTCTGCCACCATTTTGACGAGGGTTAAAATTATCATACCTCACATTAAAAGATCCCTTTAAACTATAGAAGAATCTAAAAAAGAAATGACCACCTGAAGTTGGTCATCCTTCCACAGACACGTTATGATTGACTCAATTTGATATTAATAAATTTTAAAAATATAACTAAATATAATTCTACCTTATTTAGAATTATAACACAGTTAAATTTATGCGGAAAAAAATTTACTGAACAAGACAAACTTAAAAAAAATATAGTCCACATTTTCACCCGCGAATATGCTCTTGCTGTAGCAATATCGAGAAAATGATTTTAAAAAATATTCTGAATTACTTTCTCATCTTCTTATTGCTAAACGACATAACAAACTGTTAATGAAAAATCATAATAGTCGGCTCGTTGGTTCTTTGTCACTTCTTTTAGTGAATCAGATAAATTATAACCAACGAAAAAGAGCTCATGGACAAGTCGTGATCGAAGAAGAAATTATAATCATGATGCTCGTCTGACACCGAGAAATGATCGACAGTATAAAAAGAAGAGTGAAAAGCAAGAAGCTATACCAAAGAAAAATTCAGAAAGTATATGTCATAGATGTGGAGGTATGAGGCACTGGTCACGGACCTGTCAGCCATCAAAATGTCTGGTTCAGCTATATAAGCCATCCTTAAAGAGAGCAGAAAATAATTCAGAGACAAACTTTATCTCTGAAGACAATATTGAGCCTATGCATCTAGATTTAGTTGATTTCTTCAATTTTCCAGAAGAAAATATAAATATTGATAAGCCTGATAATATTTAAATAATATCTACTAGTATCATAGCTTCTGAATCTCAAACACGCCTGAAGCATGGTAGACCATAGGTTCAAAGGATAAAAATCCTAGAAAGAGAAGCAACAGAAATAATAAAGATGATACTACAAAAGAACCTCCTGAAGAAGGTCAACATTTGAGTAATCCGGATATTCCTGAAGAAATTAGTGAACCCGAAACTCAAGTGAATGAAGAACTTTCAATAAGTCCTACCGGTGATGAGATAAATTTAGATCGATTAAAAATCACGATGGATAATGTTTTGCATATAATGTTGCACTTAACCTCATGGAAGATAGAGAAAGTCTTGAGCCTAAATCCGTCGAAGAATGTCGACATAGATGTGATTGGCCAGAATGACAAAAGACAATTCAATCAGAATTAGACTCACTTGCTAAACGTGAGGTTTTGGACCTATAGTCCAAACACTTAGGTATAAAAAACAGTTGGCTATAAATGAGTTTTTGTGCGAAAATGAAATGAGAGAAATGAAATTGTAAGATACAAGGCACGTTGTTGCACAAGGATTCTCTCAAAAATCCAGAATTGATTATGAAGAAACATATTCACCTGTTATGGATGAAATAACTTTTTGATATTTCATTAGTTTAGTTGTACATAAAAATCTTGAAATACATCTAATGGATGTAGCTACAACTTACCTTTATGATTCACTTGAAAATGAAATTTACATGAAAATTCTAGAAGGATTAAAATTGCATAAAGCATGTATTGAGTCTCGGGAGATGTACTCAATCAAATTGCAAACATCATTATATGGTCTGAAATAGTTAAGGTGTATGTGGTATAATCGCCATAGTGGATACTTGATAAATGAAGGTATATAACTGATGTCATTTGTCCATGTGTTTTTATTAAGAAAATGAAATCATAGTTTGTTATACTCGTCGTTTATGTTGATAACATAAATCTCATCGAAACCCCTGAAGAGGTCCAAAAGATGATTAAATATCTAAAGAAAGAATTTGAGATAAAAGATCTTGAAAAGACAACTTTGTTTGGGTCTGCAAATGGAACATTTAGCAGACGGGGTCTTTGTCCACCAATCTGCCTACACTAAGAATATCTTAAAATAATTTTACATGGACAAAGCATATTCATTAAGTACTCCAATGGTTGTTTGATCACTTGAAGTGGACAAAGATCCATTTCGACCTCCAAAAGAAGATGAAGAACTTCTTGGTCTTGAAGTATCATATCTCAGTGCTATTAGTGCACTTATTTATCTTGCTAACGCAACCAGTCCTAATATAACATTCTCTATTAATTTGTTGGCAATGTATAATTCATCCCCAACGCGAAGACATTGAAACAGTATCAAACATATTTTGTGATACTTAAAGGGTACCATTGATATGAGTTTGTTTTATACTAACAAATGTTGGTTTGTTTTATACTAACAAATATTGTGGAGACCTTATTAGTCATGGAGATTCAGGTTATTTATCAGACCCACATAAAGCTCGATCTTAAACAGGTAATCTATTACATACAGAGGAACTGCTATATCATGACGATCTTTAAAATAGTCTATTATTGCTACTTCTTCAAATCATGCTGAAATAATAACAATTTATGAAGCAAATAGAGAATGTGTGTGGTTGAGATCAATACATTTCATTAAAGAAAGATGCGGCCTGAAAATTGATGTCAAAGTACCCACAGTTATATTCGAAGACAATATTGCGTTCATAGTTCAATTGAAAGGTGACTTCATAAAAGGAGTCAGAACTAAACATATTTCACCAAAATTATTCCCCACACATGATCTCCAGAAAAATGGTGATATTGATGTACAACAAGTTAGTTGAAGTGATCATCTTGCAGATTTATTACAAAGGCATTACCAATATCAACTTTTGAAAAGTTAAGATATAAAATTGGAATGCGTCGTCTCCAAAATATCAAATGAAGTTTTCATCAGGTAAAATAAAATACGCGTACTCTTTTTCCCTTAACTAAGGTTTTGTCCCACTGGATTTTTTTGGTAAGGTTTTTAATGAGACATCACTCAAGGTGTATTACCAGATATGTGTGCTCTTTTTTCTTAACTAGGATTTTTTCCATTGGGTTTTTCCTAGTAAGATTTTAATGAGGCACAATATATATGGGTGTTAAGGATAACTATATATATTGTTTCTTGTAAAGTTTTTAATGAGGTGTAACACCCCCAAAATTTTTCACTAAGATTCGAACCCTTCTTCGCGTACGTGTAGGATCGAACTCGACTATTGTGAAGTGTATGCATGAGTTAGGATGAGTTCCCAAGTAATTGAAGAGTGTTAGAGGTAATGTGGGGTCACAAAGGATCTCTAGAACCAAGCTAAGTCCAAAGAATTCGTCTTGGCTAAGTTTTAAAATGAGTTTGTATAAAGGGTCGACTTCTAACGACCATATCTTTTGCAATATGATGATCTGGATGGCCCATGACCTATTAAATTAAAGATCTTCGAGTCTTCTTTCCAACTCCGCCAAGATTATAATTTTTGGAGTTCGGAGTCAAAAGTTATGACTATCCTAAGACGAACTAGTACTGAAGTAATTTCAGGCCTGGGTTGTAACTGCAGGAAACCTAGGCTTGGCACCGCAGTGGCGCGACGCGCCACTATAGCGCCAAGAACCAGCCTCAGTAGTTTGGTCCCTGGCGCGGCGCGCCACTATTGGATGTGCAGGGTTTTTAAGCCTATTTTCCAAAATCCAGAAAAAACTTAGGCTTAGTGCTGTAAGGGCGCGACGCGCCACAATAGCGTCATAGAAAAGCCTCAGTAGTTTGGTCCTTGGCGCGATGCGCGACTACCAGATGTGCAGGTTTTAAGCCTATATTCGACTTGGCGCTGCAGTGGCGCAGCGCGCCACTATAGCGCCAGGAGCGTTTTAGCCCGTTTTTCCAGATTTTTGGAGAAAGGGCAAATTGGGCATTTCCCAAATTATATATACATTAGCCTTGGGACATTTTAGACCATTATTTTTAGTCCATTCCTCTTTCTAAAAAGCCCTAGAAATCTCCTCTCTTCTCCTTCAAATCCATTTCCAACAAGGATTGCCTTCAAGAACTTCAAGAATTCAAGCCTTCCATTGAAGACCTAACATCAAGGTTTCTTCAAAGTCTTCACAAGGTATGTAAGGCTACTCAAAATATGGGTTGAGTCCACCCATGTTCCCTACACCTTCTTTGAGGTTAAATATTCATAAGAATGGAGTTTCTTGATAGGCTTATGTCCAAATGAGTCATTTCATCTATTAATTTGATTCTTGTTATGTTGATGTTGTTGAGTCAAGAAAATTTTAAAATCTTCATGTTAGTATGAGTCGATGGATATAAGTTGCTAAACATACTTTATTGATTTTCTTAACTATGTTGATTATGTTAAATATGTTAATTTTCTTAAATATGTTGCTCATCTTGAATTATTGATTTAGAATCTTGGAGTTGTGATGAGTCCCAAAGGATGTGTTAAATGAATAGAGGAACGATTGGATAGGTTTGTATATTGTTATAAATGCATATTTAACTACTCATGAAAGATATGATTGGGATTGATCGGATAGTATGATTGGGAGAGGTTTGATTGTGATAGAATTGATGATTTGACAAACTTCCAAAAGAGACTTGTCGATATGATTTGATTGAGTTGATTGGATGGAGTTTTATGAGCATTTTGTCTTAGGAGGAGTATCGAGCACCGAATTGGGTAAGAGTAAGTAATAACTCGAATTCAATAACTACGTCGCCAAACGTAGGAGGGGATTGGATCGTTAAAGTCAGATATTTCCCCAAAACTATTGTCCTGACATTATAGGACTTGGTTGGATTGGATCCATGATTGGTTGATTCGTTCATACCCTGACAAAGTATGAACGGACGTGGCAACAACGTCGGTTTGTTGTTCTGTCACTGGCTCATAAGTGATGGTTGTCGGATAAGAGAAACTCCCATATAGGTCTTGATAGTATTCTGAGTCGGATTGGATTGAATGGTATATGATTGATCCGGTCTAAACCATATTCATGTTTAGGCTTAGGACACTTGATTGAGTTGTTCTTCTTTTTGAGTTGAGATTCCGAGTTGGTTTGATTCTCTCTGATGTTGTTTCATTCGGCCATTTTACATACTCGTACATTCCATGTACTGACCCATTTGGCCCGCATCATTTCATGATGCAGAAAAGGTACTCGAGATCATCAAATGGCGCACCGTTGAAGATTCACTTACTTTTAGCTAGTTGGTGAGTCCTCCCAGTTTCCAGAGGATACCGAGACTTATCATGCAGCTTTGATTTGTTTCCCTTATTTTGACTTTTGGTAGCCATGGACTTGTCATTGGCACCTCCTAGATTGTTGATAGAGGCTTCATAGACTAGAGTGTGGAAATGTTGATTTGTTCGTTTTGACTAGTCTTATTCTAGTTGATTATTGATTTAATAGTTGTTTGGCCTTTGGCCCTAGATTATGGATAGTAGTCCTATAATAGAGTTTTCTGCCGATAGAATGTGATTGAATGAAAGTGTGACTGGACCAAGTGGTTCGCTTGAAGGCCATAAATGGCTTTCGAGTGTCGGCCACGTCTAGGGTACCCTCCCGGGGCGTGACATGAGGCATATTACACGTGGACATCCAAGGAAGTGTGTTATGAAAGAAAGGTAGTGGGTGTTCCACTTTCTTTATGGAACCCACTTAATTGAATGATGTAAATCCTTTTCTTCTCCATAGAAGTTTGGCTATAAATAGCCTATCCGTTTTGTGTAATTAAACACACGGAAAAAGCATATTATTCCTTTGCCTCTTTCTTCCATTGCCACTTCTCCTCTTCATTTTTTTCTTTAGTTTTAATAGTTTGTTTTATAACAAAATTTGTATTATAATTTCTCAACTTTTTTATCATTTGGACAACAATAGTTTGTGTTGAATGGCCAAAACAAGGCCACGTATTAGATATTGTTTTCAATTACTCTTGGCCTATCATATGTGATAAGATAGAAAGGACTTTATTTATTCTATGGTACTAGAGCTTTATTTATTCTAGGCCTAATGCATAAATATTTCATTTAATATGATCTCAATTAATATTTATACGCTTCTAATTTTAGGTGTGCACAAGTAGGCACACATGTTTTATGTGGCATCAAACACATTGGACATCGTGTAAAATGCCAATTGCCACTAGGATGTCACGTAAGACGACGTGTGTGTCTACGTATTCAACTCTATATAAGTTTAAATGTCTAGTTGTACACACCAAAGCCAGAGGGCATATATGTTCGCTAAGATCAAATTAAAAGGCATATTTATGTAGTATGCCTTTATTCGATGATACTGAAGCTTTATTTATTTATTCTATGATACTTTTTCTCAAAATGTACATTATTTCGTATAGGCAGTTTTGCAACCACACAAAGGAAAATCTATATATAGTACTCAATAGTGAATTGTATATTCTCCGTCTCTCATCATTCACCTTCAAGAGAAGTTGAGCAGAGAAGAATTTAAGAAGAAACTCAAGTAAACTCCACCTTAGCTTTTTAAATGTATAAACAGACAAATCAAAGAGGTAATTATTTTTAAATGTTTTATATATTATCCCACCTTAGCTTTAACACATGTACCCTTTATATATATTGTACTTATATATAGTAATTTTGTTTATACGTACTTCTAGAAAGGGGGATGGCACACTCCATTGAGATGACCTCAATAGATGACCAAATTCCACTTCTTCCTCGAACTAAAAAAGATGAGGTCTCTCTCTCAACTATATAAATTTGTTTTTGATTTCATTACCCCACTTTTCTTTTAGAAATTAAATATATAATCTAATAAACATTTTAAAATTTCCTACTCATCCTTTGCAGATAGAAGAAAGGTGGAAAGTGAATGATCATTTAATAGATATTGATGAAATGTTTGAGGATTTAAACAATTCTTCTATTAAATCACGTACCATATTCAAAGTAAACATGGGGCTACGTCAATCAAATCCAGCTGCTTATACACCAAAGATGGTCTCTATAGGTCCTTACCATAAGAAAAATCCTCAACTTGGTCCAATGAAAGAGTACAAACGATTATACCTACGACGATTTCTTCTACGAAAAGAGGGGGTTGATATGGAAAGTTGCATCAGTGAATTGGAGCAATTGAAGGAGAAAGCACTAAAGTGTTACGACGATATAGAAGACATCGACACTGATAAATTTTGCAAAATGTTGTTGCTTGATGGCTGTTTTGTGGTTGAGTTTATTCGAGAGCGTTGTCAAATGTATCCAGAAGGAGAAGAAGAAATTATCAACTTTGCTGGTTACATATGTCATCAAATATTCCGAGACTTGATGTTAGTAGAAAACCAACTTCATCACATGACAAAGCAAGATGATGAATTACCATTGGCAAAACTGGCGAATGTTTCGTTTATCTTTTTTATTGACTTGCCAAACATGATAAGAGTATCCTTTAGAGAGACAGAATGTAATGCAGAAAATATCAAACATTTACTTCATCTAGTACACCTATTTTCATGTCATGGCCGAAATACCATGAAAAAGTACTCGAAATATGACATAACGCGACAAAAGGCGATTCCCAATGCAACAGAGCTTTCTGAAGCTGGAGTTAGCTTCGTTAAAGTTGGTTATTCTCATAAAGAAGACAATCATGGGGATAACACAAGTTTCTTTGATATAAGATTCGAGAATGGATTGATGAAAATCCCGTATTTTGAAATCTTTGATTATACGGAAACCTTCCTACGAATTCTCGTTGCTTATGAACAACAATCATCTGATGTACTATCTACATATTTCAGTGATTATGTAACTTTCCTGGATCATCTTATCGACTCAGACAAAGATGTGAATTTGCTTCGCCAGAAAGGAATCCTAGAGAACTGGATGGGAGAGGACAAACAAGTGGCTAGCCTCTTCAACAGAATAGGAAATGGGGTTGGTGTTTATTCCAACTTCTATTACAATGAAGAATTTAAAAGAGCCATTGAACATTGTGAAAAGCCATGGAACAGTATGAAGGCAAATTTGAAGCATAATTATTTTAGTAGTCCTTGGGTAGGAGCTTCCACTGTGGCAGCCATCATAATCCTCATACTCACAACTATACAAACTATTCTAGCTTTCACAGGTCCCGTTAAGAAGTAGTATTTGTTGTAACTAAGTAACACAACTGTTGATTGAGTGAGTGTTTCCTCATTATGCAATTTGTGTGTTGATGAGCTTAATATTGTGTCACACCTGCATTATGGGTTAGGTTTAGATTTGACAATTTCAGTCCATATTATATTTCAATTGAGTAAATATGTGTTTCAATCTATTTTTGACACATAAAAATATAGACAAATATGGATATCCACATACAAACTTAGAGGTCGGGTCATGACGGAGATTCAAAATCAAGGTCGGGTCAGGATCGGAACTCGGATCCTGGGTCCGGGGTGGGGGTCGTGTCTCGGATCAGGATCGATAGTCAGGTCAAGGTTAGGAGTAGGGTCTCGAATTTGAGTCGAGTCTCAAGTCCAAGGTCGAGAGTCGGGTTAGGGTCAAGTCCTACATCCTAAATTAGGGTTGGGAATTGGGTCTGAATTTAGTATTGGGAGTCGGGTATTGGGTCACATGTCGGTATCGGGAGTTAAGTCATGGGTCTTGGGTGAAGTCGAGTCCTAGGTCAGGTTGGTAGTCAAGTTAAGGTTGGGAGTAAAGTCGTGGGTCTGAGTTGAGTCCCAGGTCAAGGTCAAATTCCATGTCCCGAATTAGGGTTAGAAGTTGGGTCTCGAGTCGGTGTTAGGAGTCGGGTCAGGAGTCCTTGGTCATTGTCAAGGTTAGAATCGAGAGTCAAGCCTTAGGATGGGGTTAAGAGTCGAATCTCGAGATGGGGTCAGGGTCGAGAGTTAGGGCCCAGTTGGGGTCGAAAGTTGGATTGACGTCAAAAATTAGGTATTGGGTCGAGAGTCGAGTCCTGGGTGAGGTTCGGGAAATGGTTTCTAGATAGGTGTTGGGAATCGAGTATCACGTCCTAGGTTGAGATCGAGAGTCGTATCTCAAATCAGGATCTAGAGTTAGATCCCTGGTCGAGGTCAGAAGTTGATGAGTCCCGGGACAAGGTCAAAAGTCGAGTCTAGGAATGGGGTAAATTTTGGTTCCTCGATCTCGGGTTAGGAACGATAGTCAGGTTCAAGTTCGGGGTCCGGATTTGGGTCGGGAATAAGGTTTTGGGTTGGGAGTTGAGTCTCATATCCCAAGTCATAGTCGAGTGCCATGTCGGGATCAGGAGTCGAGTCTCGGATCAAGATCAAGAGTTGAGTCCTGGTCAAAAGTTGGGTTCCAAATCCCAAGTCAGGTTGGGTCCTAGGTTGGAGTCGTGCCTCAAGTTGGGTCTAGAGTTGGGTCTTGGGTCCTAACATAGGACGTGATTGACACCCAACTCTAATTGTCTGTCGAGAAAACACTATAACTAACAGACTAGTTAACTAAACTGTCTTAATTAAAATAGAAATCTAATAATAGTTAACAATATTATTATGTCTGAGTCTGCGAATGAATACTAAAAGATTGTGACTGAAAAGTTTGGAAGCTTTACCATTAAAAGGGAGGAGAATTGAACCTCTTGTTCGTGGTTCGGGGTCAAACACATCTTGAATTTTAAATATTTGAGTTTTAAATTTTAAAAAATATAATTTACTAAATTCTGAATACATTATTTATATATATTTTATAAATTTCTTAATATAAATGTAGAATTTTGACACAAGTTTAGGATGAAATATGTTACCAAAACTTAGGTCGAAAGATATACAAATAGATAGAAATCGTCTATTATAATGTATAGTGTCATGACACACTTCTTCATCATCTTTGAGAGGAAAAAAATTGTGAGTAAATTATAAATCTTAGTTGAAGTCAAGTCCATGACAATAAGTCAATACCTTTAGTCACGCCAAAGCCTCGAAAATAATTAAAACTCATTGACTTTAGGTCAACGGATTAATTTATTACTCTTTTATATCATTGGCCAACAATATTTTGTGTTGAAAGGCCAGAAAAAGGCCACGTATCAAGATATTGTTTTCAATTATTGATCTTGGGTGCGTGACACGGAGGAAAATGTTTTTTTATCGAAAAATATATGTGCTTAATTAAAAATAAAAAAAATTGTCTTCAGTATATACATAAGACAATTAATATAAAATATCACTTGTAAAATTTGCTCTCTATTTTCATTCCGTCAGTCAATTTCCTTATTTTTAAGAAACTTATTTTTTTTTTAAAAAAATAATTTTATAAATTTTAACCAATCAAACAAAAAAAAATTTAAAAACTTTTTCAAAAAGAATATTTTCATCCCTACCAAACACACCCCTTTTCCCTCTTATAAAACCATTAGAAGCAAAGAGTAGAAGTGACCAACAAAAGAAGAAACAGAGAGACGAAAGAGCTAGGTAACTTTCTGCACCAACTTGTTTTATGCTAAACATTACAAAATAATTATTTATTCAAAATGACTCATAATTTTATTTGAGTCTTGAAATTCGTCTTTTATTTTATATTTAGTGTTCGACATTTACTCAGAAGTTTGACTAATTTAAATTCATGCTAGAAAACCTTATATGAGAGTATGAAGTGCTCTCTCTGCTAAATGTAACTTCATTTATGGATCCTAACTCTGAGATTTCAGACAAGATTAAAAGAATATTTATGTCTCCATCATCACAAACTTCAGTGGGTTACTCATAGATAGCTGTGTATTCTTTTGGAAATGGTGTATCATATTACAATTGTAAATATTTTAACACAATACCATTTAGATACCATACTAATTTAAACTATAAACTATTTGAAACAAAAGTTTTTCGCATCGTAAATCAATGAGAAATTTATGTTATATAACATAATTTTTTCACTCAATTTTCATCGAACCAGCTTACTATAAAAAAACACAATAAAAAACAAATTCTCACTGAAATAGTGATAACTTCCTATTGTTTCTGTATAAAAACATTTTTTTTTCTTATCGAGTAAATCAAATTATTTGTAGAATAACAATCAAACATTTTTCAATCAAAAAATAATATTTTTTAAGTAGTAGTATCTCTCTTTTGTAGGAACTATACATCAAGAAAGGAAAGGTATCAAAGAGGAATGACACACTCTATTGAGATCACTCCAATAGTTGACCAAATTCCTCTTCTTCACCAAATCAAAAAAGATGAGGTCTCTCTCTCTCAATCAACACAAATGCATTACCTTTTTTTCTTTTCATGAAATGCAAGGTGGGAAGTGTTTCAAGATTTGATGAAAACATTAAAATTTTATTATATCGTATCGTTAAATGATATAAAATGAAACACGATAAACCAAATTATTTCAACATAGTCACAACTCACAAGAGATCTCAAGTTTTCTTTTTTCTTTTAGTAATGGTACTTTCCCTTTATTGGTTGGTTGGTATCTATTCTCTATTTTATAGTGCCCTTTCTCATTCTTTTTTCTTCCTTTTCCCTATGTATAATTTTTTTTTTAAAAGAGAGAACTTTAAACGGTAACAACAACAATAATAACATATTCACTAAAATCCAACTAAGGAAGGAGAACTTCAAACGGTGAAAATACAAAAATTCATTATTTCTTCTCTTGTTAGGATATATAAGCCACTTTTAGTTAGTGTTCATCGTTGATTCCATAATCCTTTTTGTAAATATCACCATAGTATATATGTTGCAAAAAATAATGAGTTTGTTCTACTAATTACAGATAGAAGAAGCAAGAAAAGTGGATCACTTAAAGGAAACAAATGATCAACATACCAATAAATCTGCAAATCAAATCATTGATGAAAAACTGAAGGATCTGGACAAAGGTGCATCTATAAAATTCACTTCCATATTTAAAGTAAATGTAGGGCTACGAAAATCAAATCCAGATGCATATGCACCAATGTTGATCTCCATTGGTCCTTACCATAAAAAGAATCCACAACTTGGTTCAATGGAAAAGTACAAATTGATGTACCTACGACGATTTCTTCAGCGTAAAAAGGGGCTTGATGTGGAAAGCTGCATTACTGAAATTGAGAAACTGAAACGTATAGCACTAAAGTGTTATGATGATATTGAGAGCTTGGACAATGATATCGTTGATAAATTTTCAGAAATACTTTTACTAGATGGATGTTTCGTGGTAGAGTTTATTCGAGAGTGTAATGGAATGTTACCTAATAGAGAAGACAAAATTATAAGCACAAATTGTATGATAAACCTTGCACGTCGAGACTTGTTGTTACTAGAAAACCAACTTCCTTACTTTGTGCTCACCAAGCTTCAGTACATGACAAAGGAAGTTGATGAAGTACCATTCACAAAACTAGTGAAGGATACCTTTTTTTCTATATTACCTAAGATGGCCCCTGCATCCTATGTTGAATGGGAAAGTGATGCCAAAAACATCAAACATTTGCTTCAAGTAGTACACATGTTGTCTCACCCTTCATACTGGGATTCTTTCCTGAGGATTACGGCTTGTAGTGGGAAGATGATATTAAATAAAGACTACCAAACATGGCATGCCAACATTCCAAATGTAACAGAGCTTTGCGAAGCAGGAGTTAGATTTTCAAAAGTTGGAAATATTTATAGTGACCTTGAAGATAGGACAACTTTATTTGATATCAAATTTGAGAGTGGGCAGATGAAAATTCCTTGTTTTGAAGTGGATGATGTAACGGAGACCCTCCTGAGAAATCTCGTAGCCTACGAGCAACAGTCATGTGGTGTACTTACTAAACATTTCAGTGATTATGCAGTGTTCATGGATTACCTCATACACTCAGACAAAGATGTGAATGTGCTTCGTCAAAAAGGAATCATAACCAATCAACTAGGAGAGGACAATGAAGTAGCTAGCATCTTTAATAAAATTGGGCAAGGGGTCAACATCTCAAGTGATTTCTATTACAAAGAAGAATGCAGAAAAGTAATTCAACATTGTGAAAAACCATGGAACAGAATGAAGGCAAATTTAAGGCACAATTACTTCAACACTCCATGGGCAGGAATTTCAACTGTGGCAGCCATCATTCTCCTCTTACTTACAGCTACACAGACTGTTCTAACTTTCGTAAGCCTTTTTAAGTAGTTGCTTTAATTATGTATCATTGTTGATTTGTTTTGTTAATCCTCCACTACTCGATATAATTTTTTGTTTTTATGGGATTAATATTGTATCCAAGTTGTATTGATGATTATACACAGAGAGTCCAGGGGGCATAGAATGTGCTCCATCTTTAATTAAATGGGATAATACATATTCCCCCCCCCCCCCCCCAAACTTGTCTGCTTATTCTAGAACAACACTTAAATTTTGCGAGGGTCCTATGATCCTCACATACTAGCTCAAATTGATATATAGTTTGGGTATCAAGAATGAAGAAGTAGGGAGTAGTATATCAGAGGCTTGTAGAAAAGCTACCATTGGCAAAACCTTCTTCAAAGCTTTAGCACACCCTGGGCCAGGAGGATAAGATAGTAAGATGTCAATGAAATTTGTTGTGTTGCATGTTAAATAAACAAATACTTTTCTTCGTCTTATTGCCCTAATAAGTGTTTAATTTTCCTACCTGAACTATCATCAAATGTTTATCGAAACAAACATCAACTATATCAGTTGTTCACTTTTCCTATTTTACGTAGAAACTCGCACACCTAATAGTTCAAATATAAAATTCAAAAAACCGAAATATTTTAAGTGTGATTTTGATCCTTCACTCGTCACCTTGCAACAATTAACCTCCCATGATATCACAAAGATCTGGCTATGGTTTAGAAAATTTGCATCCTATTGAAACATTGCAGCCTGCAGTGAAATCTTCTGCTTTCTCAAATTTCACAAAATCAACTCAAATATTTAAGGAAGTGACTGAAGTACTTTGCCAACAGGGAGTATATTTTCAAAAAGCCTCATTACCATAAGTGACTTCTTGAACAATAAGCTGATTTCTGGAGTGTCATTCCTCGAGTAAGAATACAGTTTTACTGAACTCCTTGGTGGTAATGTTGCAGAAAGTATCCGTAAAGAGGCACTTCATCCATATATACCACTGTAAGTTTTGCAATCCTTATATTCATTCGTCGTGATACTAAACTGAAGAAAGGATCTTTAGCAAGGGCTTCTATCGAGCAGCTTAACCACTCTATCTGTACAAAGAGCATGTCATCTGAAAGCCAACTCATATGGCTACACTGACCTTCGGTGCTTTTCGGAAAAAACATAAACAAAGGTGCTTGAAGCAGCAAAAGGCTAATGATATATCCTTTACACCAGCATAGTTGCCCAGTTGCTGGCCCTGAGCTATGCGGGGGTCTTGAAAAAGAACTTGAACAAAGGTGAACCAGCATACTGATTTTTTCTAGAATGATCACATTGCAGAATCTTCTATTAGCCACATTTGCTCATTACTGCCTGGCAAAGTGGGACACCAAAGTGGATAGACTTAATTGCATCGACGATCACCTCCATTCCTATTTGACGACTGCCTTTGACAAGGACGACATCACCACTATTTAGATAATTGATAATTCTAGAAGCCATCTGGTGGGTATAAGTGGTGCACACCAGTATTATCTCCTGAGCGCAGTCTATACTCTCAGCTGCACTTACAAACCTTGTTCCAACAAGTGCAACTACATCAAAATGAGCATCGGAGCAACTCTGTAGCATCAACTCATGGAACTTGAATTCTGTTGGACCAAGTTCAAGCATGTCCCCGAGTATAGCAACTCGTTTACCTTTGCAGTCAATGTTTCTTAACAAGTCAATGGCAGCTTGAGTACTAGCTGGACTTGCATTGTAAACATCATTTATTATTGTAATCCCATTTTCAGCTACTTCAAGTTCTGATCTTCGGTGAACAGGTATAAATCTGGACAAGTTTTTCCAGCTAGAGCAAGAGGAACACCAAGAGCACTAGCCACAGCAGCAGCTGCACATGCATTAATGGCTAAATGCAAGCCAGGACTGGAGATAACCAATTTAACCCTGAATATTTACCGACATGTCAAATAAATAGAATTGTAAATACTAGTAAATAACAATGTCAAATAAATAGAATGGTATTTTATTGCAGTAGAAGGAAAGCATGAATGAAACTTTAAATACCTAAAATGATGCTGAGAGATTTTAGAAATATTCATAGTTGTGTATTTCAGCGACAGCCATTTCTTTTGAAGGGTTTCTCATCATTTATTCACAGAATATCAACTTAAACTTCATAATCTTTTACCTGAACAAACTACTATCTTCTCTTTAAAATACCAAAATGTAACAATACGAGAGAGAGAAAGCCTTGAAGTGGACCAATTGTTTGATGACTAACGTAAGTTATATTAGGTTTCAGATTACAACAACCTAAATGAAGAAAGGCATTTAAACTGGGGTAATACTGACCTTGCACATTGAAATTATAGAACATATCTGTTTTAAGAAAGTAAAGTTCATTTTGTTTGAGAATAGTGTCAAGAGTGTAGCGCTAACAACAGATGTAGAAAATACAAAATCCTCTTCTTTATTAGCTATGAAAAGAGGGAATAGTAATATCTGTCATGCTTTCTATCTAATTAATAACATCTAAATCAAACCAAAGAGACAAAAGATGAAGGCAGGCCTGCTGGTAAAAACCCTTCCAGATAAGGAACACACAAATATATATATATTATTTACATCAATAGCAGAAAACCATATTTTTACCACAATTTGGAAAATAGAACAATATAGGGGATTATAAAATGTTCTAACCAAGGTGTGTAATAGTTCAAATTTTGTGCCAATGCGAATAGCATGCTCTACAGAATGGTTGAAAAAAGTTCTGATGAACTTACATCTCGTTAAACCCCTCTAGAACAATTTGTATTCTGCGACCTCCGTCTATGATTTGTGAAGAAACTAAACGAACATCACAGCCCAGCTTTCGACCAAATACCACCTTGAGCAAGAAAAGAGAAAATGAAATCAAGAAATATAACTAAAAGTAGAATATCAATATAAAGAACAATTTAAAAAATTAAATAGCAGTCACCTTCTGAACTCCAACTGGAACTGGGAGGCTCATGACAAGAGGATCATCACCATTCAATACACACACATCCCCTGGCATTGCTTCTCTTAAAATCTCCCCTTTTGCCATGGAAACCTCCTCCAAGTTCGCGAAATTCTCCAAATGTGCAGCACTCACATTCAAAATCACCCTTACATCTGGTCTACACAGCCTGGACAGCTCCAAGATTTCTCCTTTCTTGCTCATCCCCATCTCCAGAACCCCAAACCCCACATCCCTCGACAACCCAATAAGCGATAACGCGACTCCAATCTCATTATTCCAGTTCCCTGGACTGTGATAAACAGTTCCAACACTCTCCAAAGCTAATGCTATCATAGTCTTTGTTGTGGTTTTCCCCACACTTCCTGTTAAACCAATTAAACAACCATTAAACCTGTTTCTTGAATAAAAACCCAATCTTTTTAAAGAACTCATAGTGTCACCCTCCACTTGTACAAACCCATTGTTCCAATCCTCACAAACCCAGTTCCCAATGACTCCAACACACCCTTTAGTGGCCAATTTAGGGGTAATGAAATTGTGGGCATCAAAGTTTTGCCCAACAAGGGGGAGAAACCATTGTCCTGGTTCAAGTGTTCTGGTGTCCGTACAGATTGCTCCAGGTGGACCCCACCTGATGATTCTGCCATTAACAGACTTCACTATCTCTGAAATGGTCCAAAGAGGAGAATTTAGTGAAGCAGAAAATGTAGCTTGAGGAATCAAGATTCTTGGTCTGCTTGGTAAAGTGAAAATGGGGGTTTGGGGATTTGCTGGATTTTTAAGCGGGAATGGAGAAGGATGAAGTGGAGTGGCCAGTGGACTCATTGCAGCAATAGAAACAAGACAGCAAAGAAATGTGTTTTCTTTAACGAAACACTTTCTTTGTCCGGCATAATATAATTTGAATAAGCATAAGTTGACACATGCATATTACTTCGTGTTTTATGTGAAATTTGTGTCTTGCTAGGTGTATTATGCTACAAAAAATGTGTTTGTATCTATTCAATTTTATATAATTTTAAACGTCAATTTGTACATGCTCAAAGATAAAAAGTATATATGTCAGTTTAGATCAAGTTAAAAAGTATATTTACAAAATATAGCTTTTTCAGATATTGTACCAAATAAGCTTGTACCTTAATTTGACTAAATTGATTTATTTTATTTTTAATTTTGGAACAAAATCAAACTTAGGTATTTCACCTCAATTTATAATTGGGATAATTTTAAATATATGCAATAAAATAATTAGTATATATATAGCCTTGTTTTTACTTATTTAAAAAATAGTCAAAGTCATAGTTTATACATTTTGCATAAACATACTTATACATTTTGCATATTCATTGATTATACATTCTGATACACTAAAACAAATAGTTTAATTATATATAATAACCAACTGAAAATCTCATCTAAATAGTTCCAAATTTTATATATGAAACCCTTTCAATGTTTTGAGTCTCTTGATATATAATTTGTTTAAAAAGATTTGCAACACGTTGAATTTTAAAGAAGAAGAAGGAGGGGGAGGATGAAGCAACAATAGAAATAGAGGAAGCAACAACAGCAACAACGACGACAAAGAAAAGGGAAGAAGAAAGACGCACCGCATCCATTTGGGGGGGGGGAGAATAGGGTCGAATGGCTATTTTAGATAATTTAAATAAATTGTGCTAAAAGGGTGATAAGTAAACATTTTGCATAATTTTCCCTTTATAACTTATAATTAACAAATTTTATCTTTGATAAATAAATGAACTTTTGATTTATACCTATCTCATCTACACACCAACCTGTAACCGATATCTCACATGGCACATCTTATAGTATTTATAGATTATATATAAATGTGTTTTGGATAGTATTTTTGGGATTTTTAATTAAGGGTGATAAAAAGGGCCAATATATTGAAGGCTAAGCTTCCCTTTCTTTCCAAATCTCATGACACCCTTCATGGGTGACACTTTCAAGTATACCTAATCACCCACCTCAAACTCCAAGTCTCTCCTCCTCACATCGGGGTAAGATTTTTGGCGACTTTGGGCTGTCTTTAGCCTATCTTGAATAACTCTCACCTTTTACATGGCTTGGTGAACAAAATCAGGCCCAATCAACTCGACTTCACCAACCTCAAACCATCCAATTGGTGATCTACACCTCCTCCCATACAAGGTTTCATACAGAGCCATTTGAATGCTTGCATGATAGCTATTATTATATGCAAACTCTATTAGAGGTAAGTGATCGTCCCAATTTCCTTTGAAGTCAAGCACACAAGCTCTCAACATATCCTCCAACGTCTGAATGGTGCGCTCCGCTTGGCCATCCGTCTGGGGATGAAAGGCCGTACTAAGGCTCACATTTGAACCCAGTCCCTTCTGAAAAGATCTCCAAAATTGGGAAGTAAATTGAGCTCCTCTGTCTGAGATGATGAACAAGGGGACTCCATGCAATCTGACGATCTCTTGAATGTGTAACTTCGCATAATCTTCTACGGTGTCAGTAGTCTTAACTGCCAAGAAGTGAGCTGATTTCGTCATTCTATCCACAATCACCCAAATGGAATCGTGTTTCTTTCGGGACTTCGGCAACCCTGTGATAAAGTCCATGTTGATCATCTCCCACTTCCATTCCGGAATTTCTATGTTTTGGGCTAAACCACATGGCATTTGATGCTCAACCTTCATCTGTTAGCAATTCGGGCACTTGGAAACAAATTCCGCAATGTCTCTCTTCATCTCACTCCACCAATAAATTTCCCTCAACTCATGGTACATTTTTGTAGAGCCCGGATGAATAGAGTATCTGGAACTATGCGCTTCGGCCATAATCCTCTCTCGAACATCATCGACATCAGGCACACACAATCTATTTTGGTACCTCAACACACCATCTCCCCCTTTGGTGAAAACCATCACCCCTTGTTTCTGAACAACTTCCTTCAATCGAAGAAGAACGGGATCCTGATCTTGTTTCTCCTTTACCTCTGCCACGAGTGAGGACGTAGACCCATCCCAAATATTTACTCTGCCTTCATTGTTCTCTTCTAGTCGAACTTCTAATCGGGCTAATCTATGTACCTCCTTCGCCAATTCCCTCCTTCCCTCCTCCACGTGGGCAGTGCTACCCATAGACAACCTGCTAAGAGCATCAGCAACAACATTAGCTTTACCTGGATGGTAGAGGATGCTCATGTCATAGTCCTTGAGTAGCTCGAGCCATCTCCTTTGCCTCAGGTTGAGTTCTTTCTGGCTAAAGATGTATTGTAAGCTCTTGTGATTGGTGAATACATCAACATGCACTCCATACAAGTAGTGGCACCAAATTTTAAGGGCGAATACCACAGCTGCCAGTTCAAGGTCATGAGTTGGGTAATTCCTCTCATGAACCGAGTGTTTAAACCATATCTTGATATGTTTGTGATTGTATTCATAGATAATATTCTGGTCTACTCCAAGAATGAAGAGGAGCACGCCCATCATCTTAGAGTCGTCTTGCAAACTCTGAAGGACCAGGTATTGTATGCAAAGTTCTCTAAATGTGAATTTTGGCTTGCATCAGTGGCTTTCCTAGGCCACATTGTATCTGGAGATGGTATTCAGGTTGAAGCTTAGAAGATTGAAGCAGTGAAGAATTGGCCCAGACCCACATCCTCGACAGAGATAAAGAGCTTCTTAGGTTTGGCCGACTATTATCAAAGGTTTGTAGAGGGATTCTCATCCATATCATCACCATTGACTAAGCTGACCCAAAAGAAGGCTAAGTTCCAATAGTCCGATGCTTGTGAAGAGAGTTTCCAGAAACTAAAGGCCAAGCTAACCACTGCTCCTGTCCTGACCTTGTCCAATGGAACAGAGGGCTTTGTGGTCTACTGTGATGCATCCAGAATTGTTTTGGGATGTGTGTTGATGCAAAAGGGGAAGGTGATAGCGTATGCGCGATAGTGGCGCGTCGCGCCCTTACAGCGCCAAGGCCATATTTTCTGGGTTCTGGAAATTTGGCCTGAAAAACCCTGCACAACTTTTAGTGGCGCATCACGCCAAGCACCAAACTACTGAGGCATATTTCTGGCACGATAGTGGCGCATCGCGCCCTTACAGCGCCAAGGCCATTTCCACAGCAGTTGCAGCCCAAGCCAAAAATGAAATTCCTGCCGTGCTAGTTCGTCTTAGGATCGTCATATCTTTTGACTCCAAACTCCAAAATGTACATTTTTGGTGGCGTTGGAAAGAAGAATCGATGACCTTTAATTTGATGGGTTGTGTGCCACCCAGATTATCGTCTTTCAAAAGATAAGGTCGTTAGAAGTCAACCCCTTATGCAAACTCCTACTCATACTTAGCCACGATGAATCTTTTGGATTTGATTTGGTTCTAAGGGTCCTTCATGACCCCACATCACCTCTAACGCTGCTCAATTTCTCAAAGACTCGCCTCAACTCATGCAAATGCTCTATAATACTCGAGTTTGACCCTACCCGAATACAAGAAGAGTTCCAAGAGCTTCAAGATTCAAGTTTCCATTGAAGACCCAACAACAAGGTTTTTTCAAGAGTCTTCACTAAGGTATGTAAGGCTTTCCAAAACATGGTTTGAGTCCACCCATGTGCCCTACTCTTGCTTTGAGGTTAGAGGTCCATGAGAATGGAGATCCTTAGTATGGTTTATGTTTGAATGAGTTTTGTCTCCTATTAATTTGACTTTATTGGTGTTGATGCTGTTGAGCTAAGAGTTTCCTAAAACCTTCATATTAGTATGAGTTGATGGAGATGACTTGTTATTATGTTTTGTTGTTCTCTTTAACCTTGTGATTATATTGCATAAGTCAACTTCATTAAATGTGTTATTTTACTTGAATTGTTGAGCTAAAGCCATAGAGTTGTAATGAGTCTTGAGGAGATGTCATAAATGCTTATCTAAATGAGGCTTGATTTAGTTGATTGGATGATGGAATTGACGAGTGGACAAGGTCCTAAATGAGACTTGCCATTATGATTTAATTGAGTTGAAATGAGGATAGAGTTGATGAGTGGGCATTGTTCCATATGAAACTAGCCATGACGGCTTGTTTGAGATGATTATAGGGAGTCTTATCATCATGGAGTCATGGGAGGAGTATCGAGCACCAAAGCGGGTAAGAGTATAGTCCATACTCGAACCCCAGAAACTACGTCGCCAATGTAGGTAGGGATGGAACCGTTAAAGTCAGATGCTTCCCGTAGGATCGAACCGTTAAAGTCGGATGTTTCCCATTTTATTGTCCTGAAATGATAGGACTTGACTAATCGATGGTATCCATGATTAGGGAGGTGTTCATTCCCTGGCAAAGTATGGAGGGACGTGGCAACAACGTCTGATTGTTGTACTATCACTGGCTCATAGGTGATGGTTGTCGGATAAGAGAAACTCCTATTTAGGTCTTGATAGTGCTCCGAGTCAGTTGAGTTGAGTGGCTTATGATTTAGTCCCGTCTAAACTATTCTTTTTAGACTTAGGACACTTGAGTGAATTGCCATGTATATATATATATATATATGAGTTGAGATCCTGAGTTGATATTGATGTTTTCTTGATGTTTGTTTCATCCGGCCATTTTACATACTCGTACATTCCACGTACTGAAGCTATTTGGCCTACATCGTTTCATGATGTAGAGATAGGTACTAGAGATCATCAACCAACGCTCTGTTGAAGATCTACATACACTCCCAGCTAGTTGGTGAGTCCTCCTAGTTTCCGGAGGATGTTGAGCTTTCTTGTATAGCTTTGTTGTCGTTTCCTTTATTTTGATTGTTGGTAGCCATGGGCTTGTCATTGGCACCTCCTAGACTTTGATAGAGGCTTCATAGACTAGAGTGTGGGAAGGTTAGACCGCTACTTTTGAGAAGTCTTGTTATATTTGTTTTGTTGAGTTAAACATGTTTGGCCTTCGACCCCCATATTGTAAATAACATGTTATGATTGAGCCTTCCTTTGAGCGTATATGACTGAATGACGGAATGATTGAGTTAAGTGGTTCGCTTGAAGGTCAGAAATGGCTTTCAAATGCCGGTCAGGTCTAGGGTACCCTCCCGAGGTGTGACACCCTCTCACTCCCCTACCCTCACCACCCCTCCCCATCTGCCACCGCCCGCCACCATCATTTATATCCCTTCTATCGTCGTTGTCGTCATCGTCATCACTATTATCATCTCTTCCGCTATTATTATCGACACCTCCTTCTCCTCTATTATTAGTTATGGAGATGCAAGTTATTTATTAGACCCACATAAAGCTCGATCTCAAACAGGCAATCTATTACATACAAAGGAACTGCTATATCATGGTGATCTATAAAACAATCTATTGTTGCTACTTCTTCAAATCATGCTGAAAGAATAATAATTCATGAAGCAAATAGAGAATGTGTGTGGTTGAGATCAATACAGTTCATTAAAGAAAGATGCAGCCTGAAAAATGATATCAAAGTACCCACAGTTATATTCGAAAAGAATGTTGTGTGCATAGTTCAATTGAAAGGTGACTTCATAAAAGAAGTCAGAACAAAATATATTCTTCACCAAAATTTACAAATTTATTTACAAAGGTATTATCAAAATCAACTTTTGAGAAGCTAAGATATAAGATTGGAATGCGTCATCTCCAAAATATCAAATAGAGTTTTCATGAGGTGAAGTAAAATACGCGCACTCTTTTTCCCTTAACTAAGGTTTTGTCCCACTGAATTTTTTTGGTAAGGCTTTTAATAAGACAGGACTCAAGGCGCATTACCAAATATGTGTACTCGTTTTTCTTAACTAGAATTTTTTCCAATGAGTTTTTCGAATAAGATTTTAATGGGGCACAATATATATGGGTGTTCGGGATAACTATATATATTATTTCTTATAAAGTTTTTAATAAGGCATATTACACGTGGACATCAAAGGAGGAGTGTTATGAAAGAAACGTAGTGGATGTTTGTAACACCCTAGAATTTTTTTCATAAAGACTCGAACATTTCTTCACGTATGTGTAGACTCGAACCGAATGACTTGTAATTTTAGATATGAGTTAGGATCAATTACTAAGTATTTAAAGAGTATTAGATTTGTTTTGGGGTAATAAAAGGATCTCTAACACCAAGTCGAGTCCAAAGAACTTCAATCGATTAAGTTTCCGAAGGAGTTCGTATAAGGGTCAACTTCAAATGAGCATATCTCCAATAATATAACGAACTGGGTGATCCATGACCTATCAAATTAAAGTTCTTTGATTCTTCTTTTCAATGCCACCAAGATTGTATTTTTTGGAGTTCAAAGTCAAATGTTATAATCATTTTACGATGGACTATCACTGCACGAATTTCAGGCCTGCAGGAATTTTGGCCTTTGGCCCTTGGCGCGATGCGCCAATAAAGCACTTGCAGGTTTTTAGCCCATTTTGGCTTGGCGCTGTAGTGGCGCAATGCGCCACTATAGCGCCAGCAAAATTTTAGCCCATTTTTTCAGATTTTGTGGGGATATTTTGGTAAAATTACCTAATATCTATATATACGAAATTGGAATATTTTGGGGATCATTTTTCAGTCTCCTCGCCTCCCAAAAATCCTAATCTTCATCCCCTCTTCTCTTCCAAACATCTCCAACAAGAAATCCTCTCAAAAGCTTAAGGATACAAGATCTTCAAGTCATGTCTTTGATTTTCGGTGAGATTTCTTCATTTTCAGGTATGCAAGGCTCCTCATAACATGAATTGAGTTCATCCATGTGCCATACATATTCTTTGAGTTGAATGTTCATAGGAATTGAAGTTTCTTGATAGATTTACGTCATAATGAGTGTTTACATCTACCAACACGATTTTGTCATGTTGATGTTGGTGAGTTGAGAACTTGATAATTGTTTCATGTATTCATCCCTGTGAAACTGAATTGATTCCTATATTACGATATGCTTATACTATGATTGGGTCTAAGAGTTGATTGATATGAGTTTTTAAACATATTCTTGTTATAAACTTAAATATTTTGAGTATCCTTAATTATTGATTTGGAGTTTTGATGAGTCATGATTTAGCCCCAAAAGATTGGTGGAATGAATGAAGAAATGATTCGATAGGATTAAATGTTATCATAAATTGTCTTGAGGTTGAAATTATTGGTTTTTATGTATAATAAAAACAATATTGCTTTCAAAGTAAAATGAGGTATTCTTTTTATATGAGTTTAATGAAATTGTATGTTGAGTTAAATAAGGATTTGGAGCAAGATGTTTGATGATGATGTGAATGACGTTTATCTTTAACAAAGGTAAAATTATTGATGAATAGGTTATGTTGATGAGGATGTTTTGTGATGAAGTGGATTGTAGTCAAATGTGATTATGTGATATGTGATTTGCATAATTTGATTTGATTGGAGTCATATGAGTATAAATGATTGTTTGAGAAGGAGTTTTAAATAAATGATTTGTGAACATTTTTGCATAAATTATTCATACACTATTTTGAGTTTAAAGAATGATTATTTTCATCTTTGATTTAAAAAGAGTTTAAGCATGAGTTGAGTTTGAGAAGTCTTTTAATTATTTTTGAACATGAGTATTTTGAGTATAAATGAGTTGAATATTTTTACGTAAAAGTCTATTTTGAGTTTGAGTTGAGGAGTTGAAATTTTGTTTTAAAGACATCTAATATTTTCTGCATTCATTGAGTTGAGATGGTATCAAATTTTTAAAAGAAGAGTTTGATGGTTGAGATGAGTTGATTGGGAATGAAGGTCCAATGAGACCAGATTGATTGAGTAGATTTGAAAGAGTCCAATGAGACTAAATGAGTTGATTTGAAAATAAGTCCTAAGAGACTAAATGAGTATTTTGAGTATTTTACTCACTTGATAGATATGAGCATATTGAGTCTTGGGAGGAGTGTTGAGCACCAAATTGGGTAAGAGTATAGTCCATACTCGAACCAATAAACTACGTTGCCAAAGAAAAGGATTAGACCGTTAAAGTCGGATGTTTCCTAAATTATTGTCCTGACATGATAGTACTTGATTGGTTATAGATCCATGATTGTTGATTCGTTCTTAAACTAGCAAGGTATGAACGGACGTGGTAACAACGTCGGCTTGTTGTACTATCATTCACTCATATGGTGATATTTGTCGGTTAGAGAAACTCCCAATTGAATAGATTGTGCTGGATATGATTAGTTTGATTGTGATTATAGATGATTGAGTTGAATGGTAAAACATTGCATAATTTTAATTTGCATATCTATTGAATTGAGTTGATTGCATATGATTGGATTGGATTGGGTATATGACTGGATTGGGTTGGATATGTGATTGGATTATGTATGATTGGATTGGATTAGGTGATATGTGATGGATTGAATTAAATGATATGTGATCGGATAGTGTACGATTGGATTGGATTAGATGATATGTGATTGGGTTGAATAGAATGATATGTGATTGGATTGAATAGAATGGTATGTGATTGGATTGAATCCGATTGTGTATAATTGGATTAGATCAGATTGTATATGATTGGATTGAGCCGATTGTATATGATTGGATTGGATCAGATGATACATGATTGGATTGGATTGAATGATTTAACTGAATTGTATTGTAAATGATTTGATTGAACTGTATTGTACATGATTGGATTGGATTGTATGGTATATGATTGGTCTTTGTCTAAAAATGTATTCTTACTTTAGACTTATGACACTTTAATTGAGTCTCTCTTATCTTTCTGATTCGAGATATTTGAACCAACGTTATTCTTTTTTGAGGTATATTTCATTCTGCCATATTACATACTCGTATATTCCATGTACTGACGTCTATTTGGACCTGCATCATTTCTATTATATCCCGTATTTTATACGGTTAGATATTTTAAAGTAGCCATGGTAAAGTGAAGGGAATGACCATCTTTCAAAATTTATTTTAATATACAAGTTGGTTATAAATATTATTTATGAACATTAATAGTGTGGAAATATTGGAAAAGGCAAAGGGCAAAAAGGAAAATTCGCAAAGTAGCCTATGGTAATATTGTGGAAGGCTAGGGGTAAAATGGGAATTTCACAAAGTGTTCAAGAAAGTTTTTGAAAGACCAAAGTGTTCAAGAAAATTCATGTAGGGGTGCACTCTTTTATGGCCATATGATGAAAATATATGAACCAAAGTGTACATGGCAAGACAATTAAGTCATCTTTATTTTTTTTAAAGAAGATTCTAGAAAAAAATGGAGAAGGGGTCATGTGTCTATATTCATATTTGAGGGACTTATTTTCAAATATGGATAAGTGGTGGAACATATATATATGTGTGTCTTATGACTCATTAGGGTTATTCTTATCCCAAGAGAATTCTAGAAAATTAAAGAGGAAGAAGAGAATAAAAACTTGAAGCTAGAGAGAGAGAGCTCGGTTTTGGGGAAAACAAAAAGGTAAGTCTCTGATTTCGTTTCATAAATTAATTATCTAGGGTATACCAAGATGTTATGAAGGTATTGGTAATGTAAATTTATGATTTGGAGAAGCCCAAAATGTTACCAAACAGCCCCAAAATTTTAGCCGCACTACGAGAGCTTCCAAGGCAAGTTTCGGCGAGTTTTGATGAATTTTGAGCAAGGTAAGATTTTATCTTTCAATTGAAGTTTATGAGGTTGTTATGGGGTATGTTAAATTTATTAAATGATGCTGTAAGAGAAAAAAATATATAAGGATGGTTGACGTTAGAAACAACTAAATGGAAGTCATAGTAGTTAAATCGAAGTCGCGTAGTGTGTTGTCGTTGTGGTGCTGCGGTTGCAGCTGGTTGGGTTACGTGTTACAGAGCTTTAAAGTATTTTAAAAAGGGTATGGTTGCTGATGGTTGCAGCTACTCGATCCCCCATTTGGTATGGTTAAAGATTTTATGAAATAAAGGTTAAAAACTCTATTTTGGTATCGTAAATTTTGAGCTAGTTGTTTGGTGTTGTTTTGTGGGATATTGAAGTAATTTAATGGTATATGTGCTGTTGGTTGTTGTTGTTGGATGGTTTTTGATATTGTGGACGAGTTGAAATCTCGGGGATAGTGTATTTATAGGGAAAGTGCTGCCGAAATTTCGATAGAAAAAAAATATTAGTTTAGGATGAGAATCTTGGATATCTACAGGTAATGTTTGCATTCGATAACATTGTTATAGATTTTTGGGAAGGCCAAGATTTAAGTGGGATTGACTAAGGAAGCGGACAAGGTATGTAAGGCTTACCCTTTTCTTTCAAGGCATGATTCCGATGTTATGGTTTCGTAAGTGCTTCCATATTTTCTTTGTTTTCAAAAGCTAGATGTCAATGGTCCCAAGGAAATGACCACTTTTCCTATAACCCGTCAATATTTTCTAAAATGTCTATAGTTTCCCAAAACAAAGGTTTACAGTATTACAAGCTTTTATGACAATAACGATGGATATATTTTACAACGACATTGATGATGTCGAGGATGAGAATATGTCTATGATGGATATGATAAGAACGACTTCATGTATGTAAGGTTTACCCTTCTTTCTCTTGGCATGTTTTGACATAAGTATATAGAGCTACTCTTTCTTTTGGCATGGGTTTTATGAAACAAGTATATGACATTTTATACAATTTCAAGGAAGTCCTATTCGTAGAGCTACTAGGATGGCCAATTTTCTTGAGTTTTCAAAGGATATTTTCTCGTGCTTAGATACGTGTATATGATTCTAAAAGTTTTATTTTGATATAATCCATGGTAAGTTTTGAAAGGTACTTGACATGACTCTTGTCTTGATTTTTTTGAATCATAGCTCATTCCGATTATTCTACGAGTCTTGAAAATTGGTCTTATGTGCATATGTATACGATTTGGCACCTTACGAGATTGTGACCTTATTCTATGTTCTCTTAATATTATCTTTCGTGGATAGTCTCATATTATAATAATTGTTTCTTCAAGGTGAGACAAAGCGACCATGGTTAGTCTATAATACAATCGGAGGTTACCGACCTTCCGTCACTCCGATAGATACATGACTTTCGCTGAGCTCTCCTATATGCTATCTATATGTATATGTATATAGGGGATATGGGGAAGGTTCATATGTGGCGCTATAGACGCATTGCCACCTGGTCAGTTGACATAATTTTCATCCCGGACGCGGGACATATGTGGGCGATATGACATATTCTATTTTCTATGGATATGAAAAAGAAATTTTTTTAAATGAAAAGACAAGCATGCATGGCATCCGGCCTAAAAGGCACTCATACGTACAAGTTACTCTCTTATCTCACTATATGTTCTATGATTCTATGATATGGTTGTTCATACCTTATGTTCTTTGTTATGCTGATTTTCATGCCTTACATACTCGATACATTACTCGTACTGACCCCCATTTCTTCAGGGGCTGTGTTTCATGCCGTACAGGTACACCCAGATGAGCAGAAGCTATTATAGAAGATGTTCCAGCGGGGTTAGCAACTCCACTTGTTCTTGGAGTGCTACTTAGTTAGAGTATATGCGCTATGGTGTTTCATTTGAAGTTAGAGACTTTGCAGACAGAGTCGTGGGTATAGAGTGTCAGCTTTGTAAGCGGCGTCACCAGCTAATATGTTATTATGTCGTATGTCACGAGTTTTATGGGATGATAGATTTTGGAAAGCAAGATTTGCAAAGCTTAGCTATGTTTTTTTCATTTCTTTTGATGTACAAGTCTAAATAGATTAAGTATGTAATATGAGGTAGCGGGTTCGCTCGGCTCCAAGCATGGGGTTGGGTGCCCATCACACCCTATTAAGATTGGGGTGTGACAGTTTCATGATGCAAAGACAGGTTTAAGAGATCGTCAATAGGAGCACCATTGAGGATCTATACACACTCAGCGTATTGATGAGACCTTTCCTACATTCAGAGGACACCGCTTATGTTATTTTTGCGTCAAGTTAGCCTTTTGTCATGCCCCGGGAGGGTACCCTAGACGTAACCGGCACTCAGAAACCATTTCTGGCTCCTAAGCGAACCACATAGACTGATCACACATCTATCTATTATTTCAATCAGCGGAAAGTTTAAAAATAAAGAATAATTTAGCGGGCAACTCAAATCACCCATCCAACTAAAAAATATAAAGGCCATGGGCCAACAGATCAACTAGGATATTTGTCATTTAAAAATAGTTTAACAAGAATAACTCAAGGATAGAAATACTCAATCGACTCATCACTATCTAGTCAATAAAGCCTCTATCATTACCATCTAATTGGTGCCAATGACATGTTCATGGCTACCTCAAATAAAAATGAAAAGGGCTAACTCAATGCAAGATTTCATAAGCGGTGTCCTCCGAAAATAGGGGAGGACTCACCAATATGCTGAGTGTGAATAGATCCCCAATGCTGCTCCTATTGACGATCTCTTAAACCTGACTCTGCATCATGAAATGATGCAGGTCCAAATGGACGTCAGTACGTGAAATGTAAGAGTATGTAATATGGCAGAATGAAACATACCTCAAGGAAGAATAACATCGGATCAACTATCTCGAATTAGAAAGATACGAGAGACTCAACAAGGCATCATAAGTCTAAAGTAATAATACATTTTTGGACAAAGATCAATCATATACCATACAGTCCAATCCAACCATATACACTCAACTCAACATTCAACTCAACAATCAACTCAGAGGACTCAACTCAGTAAATATGCAAATTAAATTATGCAACGTTTTACAATTCAACTCAAAGGACTCAACTCAATAAATATGTAACAACTCACTCAAGTGTCCTAATTCTAAATAAAAATATGATTTAAACGGTACCAATCACATACCATTCAACTCACTCTGACTCAAAGTACTATTAAGACCTATTTGGGAGTTTCTCTTACCCGACAACCATCACTTATGAGCCAGTACAACAAACCGACGTTGTTTCCGCGTCCGTTCATACTTTGCCAGGGTATGAACGAATCAGCAAATCATGGATCCAATCCAACCAGGTCCTATAATGTCAGGACAAATCTCTCGGGGAAGCATCCGACTTTAACGGTTACATCCCCTCTACGTTTGGCGACGCAGTTATTGGGTTCGAGTATGGACTATACTCTTGCCCAATTCGGTGCTCGATACTCCTCCCAAGACTCAATACTCATAAAACTCCATCCAATCAACTCAAACAAGCCCTCACGGCTAGTTCCATTTAGCATATTGCCAACTCATCAACTCTATTCTCATTTCAATTCAATTAAGTCATAATGACAAGTCTCATTGGACTCTTTTCAAAACTCCACTCAAATCATCAAACTCTTCTCTTTAAAATTTATACAATCTCAACTCAATAAATGCAAAAAATATTATGTACGTAAAAATATAATTTCCACTCCTCCACTCAAACTCAAAATAGATACTTTAATGTAAAAATACTCAACTCATTTAAAGGCTCCTCATACTCAACTCATACTTAAACTCCTTTCGAAATCAAAGATGAAAATAATTACTCTTTAAACTCAAAATAGTATATAAATTGTTTATGCAAAAATAGTTCCAAAAATCCTTTATTTTCAAATTGCTCTTAAGACTCCAACCACATCAAATTAGGTAACTCACATATCACATAATCACATTAGACTTCAATCCACTTCATCACACAACATCCTCATCAACATAACCTCTTTATTAATCATTCTACACATATTTAAATAAGCACCATTCACGTCATCACTCAAATCATCATCAAAACATCATCATCACATCATCATCATATATTATCATTTACATCATCATCAAACATTATCATCACATACTTGTCAAATACTATCATCACATCAATCGTCAAACATCTACTCCAAAATTCTTATTTTAGTTCTATGTTTATTTTGTAAAGGCAAAAGGGCATTCTTAACTATCCAATTCATTCTTTTCATTCCAATCAATACACATATACAAAAAACCATCCATCTCAACTCAAGACAATTATGACCAAAGAAATCTCATCTTGGGTTCATGTGAATGAAACATGAATCCATACTCTTAACAAAACTCAACTCAAGAATATCGTCGACATCTATAAATCTATATACAAAGATACATTTGTAGTCAAAAATATGAAAGATAACTATTTAGTAACTCAAGTCATTAAAATCATCAATCAACCAATAGTACTCAAATACATTCTATAGTTTAGGAAAACTTTCAAGAAAAACCTTCTTAGAAGGTTCAACTCTTCCACAACTCCTATCCAACACATCTATGGGCATATGGAAGAACTCAATCCATATTTTAGATCAGCCTTACATACCTTGTGAAGACTTTGAAGAGACCTAGTTGTTGGGTCTTCAATGGGAGACTTGAATCCTTGAAGCTCTTGGAACAAATCCTTGTTGGAAATGGAAAAGAAGATGAAGAAGAAGAGAGAGGGATTTTCTAGGGCTTTTTAGAGAGAGAGGGACTGAAAAATATGGTCCCAAAACATCCAAGGATAGGAATATATAATTAGGAAAAAAGTCCAAGTTGCCCCTCTTCTGAAAAATTGGGTAAAAACCTTGCTGGCTCTATAGTGGCGCGTCGCGCCACTGCAGCGCCAAGCCAAAATAGGCTTAAAACCCTGCACAACTTTTAGTTGCGCGTTGCTCCAAGCCCCAAACTACTGAGTCTATTTTTTGGCGCTATAGTTGTGAGGGGCGCCACTGGAGCGCCAAGCTTAAATTTCGCCTCGGCTTGAAATTCCTGTAGTACTAGTCTGTAGTAAAATGGCCATAACTTTTGACTCCAAACTCCAAAAATTGCAATCTTGGTGGCGTTGGAAAGAAGACTCAAAGAAATTTAATTTGGTAGGTTGTGGGCCACTCAGTTCTTTATATCGTAGGAGATATGGTTGTTTGAAGTTGACCCTTATACTAACTCATCCGAAAACTTATTCGATTGGAGTTCTTTGGACTCGACTTGGTGTTAGAGATCCCTTATGACCCCTAAACACATCTAACACACTTCAAATACTTGGGAATTAATCCTAACTCATGTGTAGAATTACAAGTCCTCCGGTCCGAGTCTACCCACACGTGAAAAAAAGTTTGAGTCTTTGCGAAAAACTTTCTGGGGTGTCACACCTTTTTCATTTTGATTTGAGGTAGCCATGAACATGTCATTGGCACCAATTAGATAGTAGTGATAGAGGCTTCATAGACTAGATAGTGATTGGTCGATTCAGTATTTTCTTTCCTTGAATTATTCTTGTCAAACTATTTTCAATGACAAAGATTGGAGTTTGATTTGTTGGCCCATGGCCTTTCTTTTTTGAGTTAGATCGCTGATTTGGATTGCCCACTAAATTATTTCTTTATTTTAAACTTTCCGCTGATTGATTGATATTGAATGAATGTGTGATTGGACCAAGTGGTTCGCTTAGGGACCAACAATGGACTTCGAGTGCCGTCCACGTCTATGGTACCCTTCCGGGGCGTGACAATGTTCCACTTTCTTTATGGAACCCACATAACTGAATGATGTAAATCCTTTTCTTCTCCATAGAAGTTTGGCTATAAATAGCCTATCAGTTTTGTGTAATTAAACACACTGAAAAAAACATATTATTCTTTTGCCTCTTTCTTCCACTACCACTTCTCCTTTTCATTTCTTTATTTAGTTTTAATAATTTGTTTTATAACAAAATTTGTATTATAATTTCTCAACTTTTTTATCATTTGGACAACAATAGTTTGTGTTGAATAGCCAAAACAAGGCCACGTATTAGATATTGTTTTCAATTATTGATCATGAGTAGGAAGGGAAATGTTTTTCATTGAAAATATGTGTTTAAATAAAATAAATTGAATTTGGTATGCAAATAAAAAATATTTGTGTATAATTTAGATAAATATTATGAGAGATGGATGAAAGGGGTTGTATGGTGCAAGGGTGGAGCTTCTTCCGAATGCTCGAAGGAAAATTACACTATTTATAGTAGATATTGAATTCCTTTGATTTTTTTCTGACACTATTTGGAAAAACATGGGTTCTTGCAAAACTGGAAATCCAATAACAGAGTTCACAAACTTCTTTTACAATCCATTCCTGTTATTGTTTGTTGGGAGATATGGAAATCTTAGAGTAGAATAAATTCTATTACTATCAGAATATCAAAAGATATAGATGTCATTAATGACTGAGTCCTTTCCTACTATAACTTTGGATGACTCTTGGCCTATCATATGTGATAAGATAGAAAGGACTTTATTTATTCTATGATACTAGAGCTTTATTTATTCTAGGCATAATGTATAAATATGTCATTTAATATGATCTCAGTTAATATTTATACGCCTCTAATTTTAAGTGTGCACAAGTAGGCACACACGTTTTATGTGGCATCAAACACATTGGACATCGTGTAAAATGCCAATTGCCACTAGGATGTCACGTAAGACGACGTGTGTGTCTACTTATTCAACTCCATACAAATTTAAATGTCTAGTTGTAGACACTCAAAGTCAGAGGGTGTATATGTTCGCTAAGATCAAATTAAAAAACATATTTATGTATTATGCCTTTATTCGATGATACTGAAGCTTTATTTATTTATTCTATGATACTTTTTCCCAAAATGTACATTATTTCGTATAGGCAGTTTTGCAACCACACAAAGGAAAATCTATATATAGTACTTAATAGTGAATTGTATATTCTCCATCTCTCATCATTCACCTTCGAGAGAAGTTGAGCAGAGAAGAATTTAAGAAGAAACTCAAGTAAACTCCACCTTAGCTTTTATAATGTATAAACAGACAAATCAAAGAGGTAATTATTTTTAAATGTTTTATATATTATCCCACCTTAGCTTTAACACATGTACCCTTTATATATATTGTACTTATATATAGTAATTTTGTTTATATGTACTTCTAGAAAGAGGGATGGCACACTCCATTGAGATGACCTCAATAGATGACCAAATTCCACTTCTTCCTCAAACTAAAAAAGATGAGGTCTCTCTCTCAACTATATAAATTTGTTTTTGATTTCATTAGCCCACTTTTATTTTAGAAGTTAAATATATAATCTAACAAACATTTTAAAATTTCCTACTCATCCTTTGCAATAGAAGAAAGGTGGAAAGTGAATGATCATTTAATGGATATTGATGAAATGTTTGAGGATTTAAACAATTCTTCTATTAAATCACGTACCATATTCAAAGTAAACATGGGGCTACGTCAATCAAATCCAGCTGCTTATACACCAAAGATGGTCTCTATAGGTCCTTACCATAAGAAAAATCCTCAACTTGGTCCAATGAAAGAGTACAAACTATTATACCTACGACGATTTCTTCTACGAAAAGTGGGGGTTGATGTGGAAAGTTGCATCAGTGAATTGGAGCAATTGAAGGAGAAAGCACTAAAGTGTTACGACGATATAGAAGACATTGACACTGATGAATTTTGCAAAATGTTGTTGCTTGATGGCTGTTTTGTGGTTGAGTTTATTCGAGAGCGTTGTCAAATGTATCCAGAAGGAGAAGAAGAAATTATCAACTTTGCTGGTTACATATGTCATCAAATATTCCGAGACTTGATGTTAGTAGAAAACCAACTTCCTTTCTTTGTCCTTAACCAACTTCATCACATGACAAAGCAAGATGATGAATTACCATTGGCAAAACTGGCGAATGTTTCGTTTATCTTTTTTATTGACTTGCCAAACATGATAAGAGTATCCTTTAGAGAGACAGAATGTAATGCAGAAAATATCAAACATTTACTTCATCTAGTACACCTATTTTCATGTCATGGCCGAAATACCATGAAAAAGTACTCGAAATATGACATAACGCGACAAAAGGCGATGCCAAATGCAACAGAGCTTTCTGAAGCTGGAGTTAGCTTCGTTAAAGTTGGTTATTCTCATAAAGAAGACAATCATGGGGATAACACAAGTTTCTTTGATATAAGATTCGAGAATGGATTGATGAAAATCCCGTATTTTGAAATCTTTGATTATACGGAAACCTTCCTACGAAATCTCGTTGCTTATGAACAACAATCATCTGATGTACTATCTACATATTTCAGTGATTATGTAACTTTCCTGGATCATCTTATCGACTCAGACAAAGATGTGAATTTGCTTCGCCAGAAAGGAATCCTAGAGAACTGGATGGGAGAGGACAAACAAGTGGCTAGCCTCTTCAACAGAATAGGAAATGGGGTTGGTGTTTATTCCAACTTCTATTACAATGAAGAATTTAAAAGAGCAATTGAACATTGTGAAAAGCCATGGAACAGTATGAAGGCAAATTTGAAGCATAATTATTTTAGTAGTCCTTGGGTAGGAGCTTCAACTGTGGCAGCTATCATAATCCTCATACTCACAACTATACAAACTATTCTAGCTTTCACAGGTCCCGTTAAGAAGTAGTATTTGTTGTAACTAAGTAACACAACTGTTGATTGAGTGAGTGTTTCCTCATTATGCAATTTGTGTGTTGATGAGCTTAATATTGTGTCACACCTGCATTATGGGGTAGGTTTAGATCTGACAATTTCAGTCCATATTATATTTCAATTGAGTAAATATGTGTTTCAATCTATTTTTGACACATAAAAATATAGACAAATATGGATATCCACATACAAACTTAGAGGTCGGGTCATGACGGAGATTCAGAATCAAGGTCGGGTCAAGATCAAAACTCGGATCCTGGGTCCGGGGTGGGGGTCGTGTCTCGGATCAGGATCGATAGTCAAGTCAAGGTTAGGAGTAGGGTCTCGAATTTGAGTCGAGTCTCAAGTCCAAGGTCGAGAGTCGGGTTAGGGTCAAGTCCTACATCCCAAATTAGGGTTGGGAATTGGGTCTCAATTTAGTATTGGGAGTCGGGTATTGGGTCACATGTCGGTATCGGGAGTTAAGTCATGGGTCCTGGGTGAAGTCGAGTCCTAGGTCAGGTTGGTAGTCAAGTTAAGGTTGGGAGTAAAGTCGTGGGTCTGAGTTGAGTCCCAGGTCAAGGTCAAATTCCATGTCTCGAATTAGGGTTGGAAGTTGGGTCTCGAGTCGGTGTTAGGAGTCGGGTCAGGAGTCCTTGGTCATTGTCGAGGTTAGAATCGAGAGTCAAGAATCAGGTTGGGGTTAAGAGCCGGATCTCGAGATGGGGTCAGGGTCGAGAGTTAGGGCCTAGTTGGGAATTGGGTATTGGGTCGAGAGTCGAGTCCTGTGTCAGGTTCGGGAAATGGTTTTTAGATAGGTGTTGGGAATCGAGTATCACGTCCTAGGTTGAGATCGAGAGTCGTATCTCAAATCAGGATCTAGAGTTAGATCCCTGGTCGAGGCCAGAAGTTGATGAGTCCCGGGACAAGGTCAAAAGTCGAGTCCAGGAATGAGGTAAATTTTGGTTCCTCGATCTCGGGTTAGGAACGATAGTCAGGTTCAAGTTCGGGGTCCGGATTTGGGTCGGGAATAAGGTTTTGGGTTGGGAGTTGAGTCTCATATCCCAAGTCATAGTCGAGTGCCATGTCGGGATTAGGAGTCGAGTCTCGGATCAAGATCAAGAGTTGAGTCCTGGTCAAAAGTTAGGTTCCAAATCCCAAGTCAGGTTGGGTCCTAGGTTGGAGTCGTGCCTCAAGTTGGGTCTAGAGTTGGGTCTTGGGTCCTAACATAGGACGTGATTGACATCCAACTCTAATTGTCTGTCGAGAAAACACTATAACTAACAGACTAGTTAACTAAACTGTCTTAATTAAAATAGAAATCTAATAATAGTTAACAATATTATTATGTCTGAGTCTGCGAATGAATACTAAAAGATTGTGACTGAAAAGTTTGGAAGCTTTACCATTAAAAGGGAGGAGAATTGAACCTCTTGTTCGTGGTTCGGGGTCAAACACATCTTGAATTTTAAATATTTGAGTTTTAAATTTTAAAAAATATAATTTACTAAATTTTGAATACATTATTTATATATATTTTATAAATTTCTTAATATAAATGTAGAATTTTGATACAAGTTTAGGATGAAATATGTAACCAAAACTTAGGTCAAAAGATATACAAATAGATAGAAATCGTCTATTATAATGTATAGTGTCATGACACACTTCTTCATCATCTTTGAGAGGAAAAAAATTGTGAGTAAATTATAGAGTGTCGTAACAAAATTTTAGTTGGAGTCAAGTCCATGACAATAAGTCAATACCTTTAGTCACGCCAAAGCCTCGAAAATAATTAAAACTCATTGACTTTGGGTCAACGGATTAATTTATCACTCTTTTATATCATTGGCCAACAATATTTTGTGTTGAAAGGCCAGAAAAAGGCCACGTATCAAGATATTGTTTTCAATTATTGATCTTGGGTGCGTGACACGGAGGAAAATATTTTTTTATCGAAAAATATATGTGCTTAATTAAAAATAAAAAAAATTGTCTTCAGTATATACACAAGACAATTAATATAAAATATCATTTGTAAAATTTGTTCTCTATTTCCACTCCGTCAGTCAATTTCCTTATTTTTAAGAAACTTAATTTTTTTAAAAAAAATAATTTTATAAATTTTAACCAATTAAACAAAAAAAAATTAAAAACTTTTTCAAAAAGAATATTTTCATCCCTACCAAACACACCCCTTTTTCCTCTTATAAAACCATTAGAAGCAAAGAGTAGAAGTGACCAACAAAAGAAGAAACAGAGAGACGAAAGAGCTAGGTAACTTTCTGCACCAACTCGTTTTATGCTAAACATTACAAAATAATTATTTATTCAAAATGACTCATAATTTTATTTGAGTCTTGAAATTCATCTTTTATTTTATATTTAGTGTTCGATATTTACTTTGAAGATTGACTAATTAGAATTCATGCGAGAAAGCCTTATATGAGAGTATGAAGTGCTCTCTCTGCTAAATGTAACTTCATTTATGGATCCTAACTCTGAGATTTCAGACAAGATTAAAAGAATATTTATCTCTCCATCATCACAAACTTCAGTGGGTTACTCATAGATAGCTGTGTATTCTTTTGGAAATGGTGTATCATATTACAATTGTAAATATTTTAACACAATACCATTTAGATACCATACTAATTTAAACTATAAACTATTTGAAACAAAAGTTTTTCGCATCGTAAATCAATGAGAAATTTGTGCTATATAACATAATTTTTTCACTCAATTTTCATCGAACCATCTTACTATAAAAAAACACAATGAAAAACAAATTCTCACTGAAATAGTGATAACTTCCTATTGTTTCTGTATAAAAACATTTTTTTTTCTTATCGAGTAAATCAAATTATTTGTAGAATAACAATCAAACATTTTTCAATCAAAAAATAATATTTTTTAAGTAGTAGTATCTCTCTTTTGTAGGAACTATACATCAAGAAAGGAAAGGTATCAAAGAGGAATGTCACACTCTATTGAGATCACTCCAATAGTTGACCAAATTCCTCTTCTTCACCAAATCAAAAAAGATGAGGTCTCTCTCTCTCAATCAACACAAATGCATTACCTTTTTTTCTTTTCATGAAATGCAAGGTGGGAAGTGTTTCAAGATTTGATGAGAATATTAAAATTTTATTATATCGTATCGTTAAATGATATAAAATGAAACACGGTAAACCAAATTATTTCAACATAGTCACAACTCACAAGGGATCTCAAGTTTTCTTTTTTCTTTTAGTAATGGTACTTTCCCTTTATTGGTTGGTTGGTATCTATTCTCTATTTTATAGTGCCCTTTCTCATTCTTTTTTCTTCCTTTTCCCTATGTATAATTTTTTTTTAAAAAGAGAGAACTTTAAACGGTAGCAACAACAACAATAACATATCCAGTAAAATCCAACTAAGGAAGGATAACTTCAAACGGTGAAAATACAAAAATTCATTATTTCTTCTCTTGCTAGGGATATATAAGCCACTTTTAGTTAGTGTTCATTGCTGATTCCATAATCCTTTTTGTAAATATCTCCATAGTATATTTTTTGCAAAAAATAATGAGTTTGTTCTACTAATTACAGATAGAAGAAGCAAGAAAAGTGGATCACTTAAAGGAAACAAATGATCAACATACCAATAAATCTGCAAATCAAATCATTGATGAAAAACTGAAGGATCTGGACAAAGGTGCATCTATAAAATTCACTTCCATATTTAAAGTAAATGTAGGGCTACGAAAATCAAATCCAGATGCATATACACCAATGTTGATTTCCATTGGTCCTTACCATAAAAAGAATCCACAACTTGGTTCAATGGAAAAGTACAAATTGATGTACCTACGACGATTTCTTCAGCGTAAAAAGGGGCTTGATGTGGAAAGCTGCATTACTGAAATTGAGAAACTGAAACGTATAGCACTAAAGTGTTATGATGATATTGAGAGCTTGGACAATGATATCGTTGATAAATTTTCAGAAATACTTTTACTAGATGGATGTTTCGTGGTAGAGTTTATTCGAGAGTGTAATGGAATGTTACCTAATAGAGAAGACAAAATTATAAGCACAAATTGTATGATAAACCTTGCACGTCGAGACTTGTTGTTACTAGAAAACCAACTTCCTTACTTTGTGCTCACCAAGCTTCAGTACATGACAAAGGAAGTTGATGAAGTACCATTCACAAAACTAGTGAAGGATACCTTTTTTTCTATATTACCTAAGATGGCCCCTGCATCCTATGTTGAATGGGAAAGTGATGCCAATAACATCAAACATTTGCTTCAAGTAGTACACATGTTGTCTCACCCTTCATACTGGGATTCTTTCCTGAGGATTGAGTATTTGAGTATGAAGATGATATCAAATAAAGACTACCAAACATGGCATGCCAACATTCCAAATGTAACAGAGCTTTGCGAAGCAGGAGTTAGATTTTCAAAAGTTGGAAATATTTATAGTAACCTTGAAGATAGGACAACTTTATTTGATATCAAATTTGAGAATGGGCAGATGAAAATTCCTTGTTTTGAAGTGGATGATGTAACGGAGACCCTCCTGAGAAATCTCGTAGCCTACGAGCAACAGTCATGTGATGTACTTGATAAACATTTCAGTGATTATGCAGTGTTCATGGATTACCTCATACACTCAGACAAAGATGTGAATGTGCTTCGTCAAAAAGGAATCATAACCAATCAACTAGGAGAGGACAATGAAGTAGCTAGCATCTTTAATAAAATTGGGCAAGGGGTCAACATCTCAAGTGATTTCTATTACAAAGAAGAATGCAGAAAAGTAATTCAACATTGTGAAAAACCATGGAACAGAATGAAGGCAAATTTGAGGCACAATTACTTCAACACTCCATGGGCAGGAATTTCAACTGTGGCAGCCATCATTCTCCTCTTACTCGCAGCTACACAGACTGTTCTAACTTTCATAAGCTTTATTAAGTAGTTGCTTTAATTATGTGTCATTGTTGATTTGTTTTGTTAATCCTCCACTACTCGATATAATATAATTTTGTGTTTTTATTGGATTAATATTGTATCCAAGTTGCATTGATGGATTATACACAGAGAGTTCAGGGGGCATAGAATGTGCTCCATCTTTAATTGAACTTCATCATTTATACCCTTTAAATCAGCAAACATGGATATGTTTGTTTTCTTGGCTAAAAACCGGTCCAAAATTCCATTATTAAACCAGAGAACAAACACTTAACTCATGACTCCACAAAAACATATGAAAATGCAATAAATCCATCCGCATTTGATCAAAACTAAGTATGTTTTCTTTTCCCAAAAGTAAAAAAGAAAAGAGAGCAAACTAAAAACCAAAAGAAAAAACATCACTTTGTATCGACACCCACGGAATGACATTCCCATGTACAACTAAACAGAAAATGAAGATGAGTACCACAAGAGAGTAAAATAAAGCATACAAAAAAACATTAGGTGATTCTTCCCATCTGTCCTAGGTCTTGGTGGATAAAGTTACCTGGTACCAGTTGTTGGTGGGAGGTGGCAGGCATCCCATTGAATTGGTCAAGGTGTGCGAAAGCAGGCCCGGACACCACGGTCAACAAAATAAAAGAGTACAATATAGCATAAAAGGTCGAAGTATGTGTGCATTTTTGGTCGCTAAGGAGTTATTGTCACGCCCCGAGAGGGTACCCTAGACGTGACCGGCACTCGAAGACCATTGTTGGTCCCCAAGCGAACCACTTGGTCCAATCATACACCATTCAATATCAATCTGTAACACCCCTCAAAAAATTTTCCTAAGATTCGGACCCTTCTTGTATTCGGGTAGGGTCGAACTCGAGTATTGTGGAGCATTTGCATGAGTAAGACGAGTTGTTGAGAAACTTAGCAGCGTTAGAGGTGATGTGGGGTCATGTAGGACCCCTAGGACCAAATCAAATCCAAAAGATTCGTCGTGGCTAAGTTTGAGGAGGAGTTCGCATAAGGGGTTGACTTCTAACAACCCTATATTTTGAAAGACGACAATCTAGGTGGACCACAACCCATCAAATTAAAGTTCGTCAAGTCTTCTTTCCAACGCCACCAAGAATGTAATTTTTGGAGTTCGGAGTCGAAAGATATGGCGATCCTAAGATGAACTAGCACAAAAGAGATTTTCAGGCCTCGGTTGCAATTGCTGGAAAACTGGGCTTGGCGCCGCAGTGGCGCGACGCGCCACTATCGCGCTAGAAACATGTCTCAGTAGTTTGGGCTCTGGCACGGCGCGCCACTATAAGGTGTGCAGGGTTTTGCAAGCTAATTTCCAGAACCCAGAAAATATTGGCCTTGGCGCTGTAAGGGCGCGACGCACCACTATCGCGCCAAGAATGTGCCTCAGTAGTTTGATCCTTAGCGCGGCACGCCACTAGGAGATGTGCAGGTTTTAGGCGTAATCAGCCTGGTGCTGCAATGGCGCGACGCGCCGCTATCGCGCCAGGTGCATTTTTGCCTATTTTTCAGAACTTTTGAGAAGGGGCAATTTGGGGACTTACCCAAATTATATATGTATCACCCTATACTATTTTGAGATCATATTTTCAGCCCCCACTCTCACTCTAAAAGGCCCTAGGAGTTCCTCTCTCTCTCTCTTCTTCTTCTCCATTTATAACAAGAAGAGTTCCAAGATCTTCAAGAAGACCCAACATCAAGGTTTTCTCCAAGTCTTCGCTAAGGTATGTAAGGGTATCCAAAACATGGGTTGAGTCCACCCATGTGCCCTACCCTTGCTTTGAGGTTAGATGTCCATAAAAATGGAGTTTCTTGGTAGGGTTTATGCTTGAATAAGTTTTGTCCCCTATTTATTTGATGCTATACGTGTTGATGTTGTTGAGCTAAGAAGTTCCTTGGTAGTATGAGTTGATGGAGATGACTTGTTATTATGTTTTATTGATCTCTTTAGCCATGTGATTATGTTGCTTAAGTCAATTTCCTTAAATGTGTTGTTCTACTTGAATTGTCGAGCTAAAGTCATAGAGTTGTGATGAGTCTTGAGGAGATGTCATAAATGCTTATCTAAATGAGGCTTGATTGAGTTGATTTGAGGATGGAATTGACGAGTGGAAAAGGTCCTAAATGAGACTTGCCATTACAACTTAATTGAGTTGAAATGAGAACCGAGTTGATGAGGTGGCAATGTACCACATGAAACTAGCTGTGAGGGCTTGTTTGAGATGATTAGAGGGAGTTTTATGAGCACGGATTCATGGGAGGAGTATCGAGAACCAAGGCGGGTGAGAGTACAGTCCATACTTGAACCCCAGAAACTACGCCGCCAACGTAGGCAGGGATGGAACCATTAAAGTTGAATGCTTCCCGAGGAATCGAACCGTTAAAGTCGGATGTTTCCCATTTTATTGTCCTGAAATGATAGGACTTGACTAATCGATGGTATCCATGATTAGGGAGGCGTTCATGTTAGTATGAGTTGATGGAGATGACTTGTTATTATGTTTTGTTGATCTCTTTAGCCAAGTGATTATGTTGCTTAAGTCATTTTCCTTAAATGTGTTATTCTACTTGAATTGTTGAGCTAAAGTCATAGAGTTGTGATGAGTCTTGAGGAGATGTCATAAATGCTTACCTAAATGAGGCTTGATTGAGTTGATTGGAGGATAGAATTGACGAGTGGACAAGGTCCTAAATGAGACTTGCCATTATGACTTAAATTGAGTTAAGAATGAGGATATAGTTGATGAGTGGGAAATGCTCCACATGAAACTAGCCGTGAGGGCTTGTTTGAGATGATTAGAGGGAGTTTTATGAGCACGGATTCATGGGAGGAGTATCGAGAACCAAGGCGGGTGAGAGTACAGTCCATACTTGAACCCCAGAAACTACGCCGTCAACGTAGGTAGGGATGGAACCATTAAAGTCGGATGCTTCCCATGGGATCGAACCGTTAAAGTCGGATGTTTCCCATTTTATTGTCCTGAAATGATAGGACTTGACTAATTGATGGTATCCATGATTAGGGAGGCATTCATGCCCTATCAAGGTATGGACGGACGTGGCAACGACGTCTGATTGTTGTACTATCACTGGCTCATAAGTGATGGTTGTCGGATAAAAGAAACTCCCATTTAGGTCTTGATAGTGCTCCGATTCAGTTGAGTTGAGTGGCTTATGAGTTTGTCCTGTCTAAACTATCTCTTGTTAGACTTAGGACATTGGAGTGAGTTTCTATATGCCTATGAGTTAGTCCCGTCTAAACTATTCTCATTAGACGTAGGACACTTGAGTGAGTTGTCATGTATGTATGAGTTGAGTCCCTGAGTTGATATTGATGTTTGTTTGATGTTGTTTCATCCAGCCATTTTACATACTCGTATATTTCATGTACTGACGCCATTTGGCCTGCATCATTTCATGATATAGAGACAGGTACTAGAGATCATCAACCGGCGCTCCGTTGAAGATCCACATACACTTCCAGCCAGTTGGTGAGCCCTCCTAGTTTCCGGAGGATATTGAGCTTTCTTGTATAGCTTTGTTGTCATTTCCTTTGTTTATTGTTGGTAGTCATGGGCTTGTCATTGTCACCTTCTAGACTTTGATAGAGACTTCATAGACTAGAGTGTGGGCAGGTCGGATTGCTACTTTTGAGAAGTCTTATTATATTTACTTGATGAGTTGTTATGATTGAACCCTTCTTTGAGTGAATGCGATTGAATGATAGTGTGACTGAATCAGGTGGTTCGCTTGAAGGCCAGAAATGGCTTTTGAGTGCCGGTCACGTCTAGGGTACCCTTCCGGGGCGTGACAAATATGGTGTCAGAGCCTAGAGTTCAAGAGTCTTAGGGAGTCTATGAAGCCGTGTCTAGTAGAGTCTTGCTTATGGATGTGTTGTGCACCACACTTATAAGCAGGAGGCTATAGGACATTAGGAATTGTTTCACTTCTTTCATACTCTGACTTCGTGCGATAGAGTTAAACTCTATAAAACTTCTTTCTAATTCGTGCGTTTGTACGTTACAGATAATGCCTCCTAAATGTACGGCTAGCCAGAGAAACGTTGACAACGCCGAGATGCCCCAATCGGAGGTACGCCCAGCAAGGGCTAGAGGCCGACCTACGAGGTTTGTGGAGGCACCCCAAGTGTCTGCTACTCCGTCTGCACCTACATCAGAGGCAAAATTTCGAGGGGCAATTGCCATGCTCACGCAATTAATGGCTACCCGGAATGGTAACTAGAGTTCGCTGACTCTTAGCTCTAGTTCCCAAGATCCATCTGCTGCCACTAGAATTAGAGACTTTCTGAGGATGAATCCGCCAACATTCATAGGTTCTAAGGTCAACGAAGACCCCCAAAACTTTATTGATGAGATATGGAAAATTCTGAAAGTTGTGCATGCTATGGAGGTTGAGGGGGTTGAGTTGGTTTCTTACCAGCTCAAGGATGTGGCAAACATTTGGTATAACCAATGGGAGCAAGGTAGAGGTGAGGATGTTGAACCTGCTATGTGGGATGAATTTGAGGGAGCCTTTCTTGACCACTTCTTTCCCCGAGAACTGAGGGAAGCGAAAGTGGAGGAGTTTGTAAATCTGAAACAGGAGGGTATGTCAGTTAAGGAGTATGGCCTAAAGTTCATCCAGTTGTCCAAGTATGCTCCCGAAATGATCCCAGATATGAGGTCAAAAATGAGGAAGTTCATCTCCAGATTAGGGAGGCATGTGAAGAAGGAATGCAAAGCAGCATTGTTGATCTCGGATATGGATATTTCCCGATTGATGGTGTATGCTCAACAGGTAGAGGATGATAAGAGGAAAGACAAAGAAGAACATCTGAGTAAGAAAGTAAAATCAGCGGGTCATGAGAGTGAACAGAGGCAAATCAAGGGCAACAGGTCCTTCTTCTAGAAGAGGCCTCCCAACTATGCCTACTCTACCTCCAGCGCACCTATGCCGCAGAACAGGTATGATCGGCAGGAACAGAGTCGCCAGAATTTCAGACCCTAGGGTTCTCAATCACAGGACAGTGTAAGTCAAGGTTCGAGGGGAAAGCCACCATGCGGCAAGTGTGGTAGGCTCCACTTGGGAGAATGCAGAGCGGGAAGGGTTGGTTGCTATAAATGCGGCCAAATGGACCATTTTCAAAGGGAGTGCCCAATCGGGGGAAATAGAGTCCAGCATTCTGCCACTGCACCGCCGGCTAGGGGAAATCAGAGAGGCACTACTTCAGGTACGAGTGGAGGTACAAACCGCCTATATGCTATGGGTAGTCGTCAAGATCAAGAGGACTCTCCAAACGTCGCAACGGGTATGCTACGAGTCTCTTCTCTTGATTGTTATGTATTGATGGATTCGGGTGTCACCCTATCTTTTGTGACTCCTTATGTGGCTAATAAATTCAATAAAGTTCCTGAAAATCTTTGTGAGCCTTTTTTTGTTGCTACTTCTATTGGTGATTCGGTCTTAGCTGAAAGAGTTTATAGAGATTGCACTGTGTCAATCTATCACAGGGACACCTTGGTCGACTTAATTGAGTTGGACATGGTCGATTTTGATGTGATCCTTGGCATGGACTGGCTTTATTTCTGTTATGCCTCTATCGATTGTAGGACCCGGATTGTCAAGTTCAAATTCCCAAACGAAGCTATCATAGAGTGGAAGGGTTGTCCTGTTATACCTAAGGGTAAGTTTATTTCTTACCTTAGGGACAGGAAGCTAATCTCAAAGGTGTGTATCTATCACATTGTCCGAGTGAAAGATGACAATGTTGAGTCTCCATCTCTCGAGTCAGTCCCGATTGTCAATGAGTTTCCCGATGTCTTTCCCGAAAATCTACCTGGAGTCCCTCCTGATAGGGAGATCAATTTCGGGATTGATGTTCTTCCGGATACCCAGCCTATCTCAATCCCACCATATAGGATGGCTCCAGCTGAGTTGAAAGAGTTGAAGGAGCAGTTGAAGGACTTGTTAGACAAGGGATTCATTAGGCCGAGCGTCTCACCATGGGGTGCTCCTATCCTATTTGTGCGAAAGAAAGATGGGTCCCTTAGAATGTGCATTGATTACAGACAATTAAACAAGGTCACCATAAAGAATAAGTACCCTCTCCCCAAAATAGACGATTTATTCGACCAACTTCAGGGTGCCACTTATTTCTCAAAGATAGACCTGAGATCCGGCTACCATCAGTTGAAAGTGAGGGAGTGCGATATCCCAAGGACCGCTTTCCGGACTCGTTATGGCCACTTTGAATTTTTGGTCATGTCCTTTGGGTTGACAAATACCCCCGCAGCTTTCATGGATCTCATGAACCGAGTGTTTAAACCATATCTTGATATGTTTGTGATTGTATTCATAGATGACATTTTGGTCTACTCCAAGAGTGAAGAGAAGCACGTCTATCATCTTAGAGTCGTTTTACAAACTTTAAGAGACCAGGAATTGTATGCAAAATTCTCAAAATGTGAATTTTGGCTTACATCAGTGGCCTTCCTAGGCCACATTGTATCTGGAGATGGTATACAGGTTGATGCTCAGAAGATTGAAGCTATGAAGAATTGGCCCAGACCCACATCCCCGATAGAGATAAGAAGCTTCTTAGGTTTGGCCGGCTACTATAGAAGGTTTGTAGAGGGATTCTCATCCATATCATCACCATTGACTAAGCTGACCCAAAAGAAGGCTAAGTTCCAATGGTCAGATGCTTGTGAGAAGAGTTTCCAGAAACTGAAGGCTAAGCTGACCACTGCTCCTGTCCTGACCTTGTCTGATGGAACAAAGGGCTTTCTAGTCTACTGTGATGCATCCAGGATTGGTTTGGGTTGTGTGCTGATGCAAAGGGGGAAGGTGATAGCCTATGCTTCAAGATAGCTTAAGGTTCATGAAAGGAATTACCCAACCCATGACCTTGAGCTGGCAGCTGTGATATTTGCGCTTAAAATCTGGCGCCACTACTTATATGGAGTGCACGTTGATGTATTCACCGATCACAAGATCTTACAATATGTCTTCAGCTAGAAGGAACTCAACCTGAGGCAAAGGAGATGGCTTGAGCTACTCAAGGACTACGACATGAGCATTCTCTACTATCTAGGTAAAGCTAATGTTGTTGCTGATGCTCTTAGCAGGTTGTCTATGGGTAGCACTTCCCATGTGGAGGAAGAGAGGAGGGAATTAGCAAAGGAGGTACATAGATTAGCCCGATTGGGAGTTCAACTCGAAGAGAACAATGAAGGTGGAGTAAACGTTCGAGATGGGGCTACGTCCTTACTAGTAGCAGAGGTAAAGGAGAAACAAGATCAGGATCCTGTCCTCCTTCGATTGAAGAAAGTTGTTCACAAACAAGGGGTGATGGTCTTCACCAAAGGGGGAGATGGTGTGTTGAGATACCAAAATAGACTGTGTGTGCCAGATGTCGATGGTGTTCGAGAAAGGATTATGGCTGAAGCGCATAGTTCAAGATACTCTATCTATCCCAGCTCTACAAAAATATATCATGACTTGACGGAAGTATATTGGTGGAGTGGGATGAAGAGAGGTATCGCAGAATTCATTTCTCAGTGCCCGAATTGCCAACAGGTGAAGGTCGAGCATCAAAGGCCCTGTGGTTTAGCCCAAAACATAGAGATTCTGGAATGGAAGTGGAAGATGATCAATATGGACTTTATCACCGGGTTGCCGAAGTCCCAGAAGCAACATGATTTGATATGGGTAATTATGGATAGAATGACGAAATTATCTCACTTCTTGGCGGTTAAGACTACTGACACCGCATACGATTATGCAAAGTTGTACATACAAGAGATCGTCAGATTGCATGGGGTCCCTTTGTCTATCATCTCAGACAGAGGAGCCCAATTCACTTCCCAATTTTGGAAATCTTTTCAGAAGGGATTAGGTTTGAAAGTGAACTTGAGTACGGCCTTTCATCCCCAAACAGATGGATAGGCCGAGCGCACCATCCAAACATTGGAATATATGTTGAGGGCATGTGTGCTTGACTTCAAGGGAAATTGGGATAACCACTTACCTCTCATAGAGTTTGCATATAACAATAGCTATCATGCAAGCATTCAAATGGCTCCTTATAAATCCTTGTATGGGAGAAGGTGTAGATCGCCCATTGGGTGGTTTGAAGTTGGTGAGGTTGAGTTGATTGGGCCTGACCTTGTCCACCAAGCCATGGAGAAGGTGAGGGTTATTCAAGAGAGGCTAAAGACAGCCCAAAGCCGCCAAAAATCTTACACCGACGTGAGGAGGAGAGACTTAGAGTTTGAGGAGGGTGACTGGGTATACTTGAAAGTGTCACCCATGAAGAGAGTCATGAGGTTCGGGAGGAAGGGGAAGCTTAGTCCCCAATATATCGGTCCTTACCAAATTTCGAGGCGGATTGGGAGTGCTGCCTATGAGTTAGAGTTACCCTCAGAACTAGCCTCTATTAATCCGGTGTTCTACGTTTCGATGTTGAAAAAGTGCTTGGGCGATCCCTCGTTGGTAGTCCCCATTGATAGCGTTGGAGTTAAGGATAACTTATCTTATGAAAAGGTTCCAGTCCAAATTCTTGATCGCCAAATTCGCAAATTGAGGAACAAAGAGGTCGCCTCAATCAAGGTCCTGTGGAGGAATCAATTTGTTGAGGAAGCCACATGGGAAGCAGAGAAAGCCATGAAATCTAAATATCCACATCTATTCATGCCTACCGAGGAGAATATTAAAGGTAATGTCCACTTCCTTGACATTGAATTCATTTGTGCATTTTGAGTTTTGTTTGATAATTGATAGAGAATTTGATTGATTGAATGACTGAGTTTTGATTGTGATTTGCACCCCGAGTCTATTCTTAATTTCTCATCATTCGAGGATGAATGATCCCTAGGGGGAGATAATGTAACACCCCTCAAAATTTTTCCCTAAGATTCGGACCCTTCTTGTATTCGGGTAGGGTCAAACTCGAGTATTCTGGAGCATTTGCATGAGTAAGACGATTCGTTGAGAAATTTAGCAGCGTTAGAGGTGATGTGGGGTCATGAATGACCCTTAGGACCAAATCAAATCCAAAATATTAGTCGTGGCTAAGTTTGAGGAGGAGTTCGCATAAGGGGTTGACTTCTAACAACCCTATATTTTGAAAGACGATAATTTGGGCGGCCCACGACCTATCAAATTAAAGTTCATCGAGTCTTCTTTCCAACGCCACCATGAATGTAATTTTTGGAGTTCGGAGTCGAAAGATATGGCGATCCTAAGATGAACTAGCACAGCAGAGATTTTTAATCCTGGGTTGCAATTGCTGGAAAACTGGGCTTGGCGCCGCAATGGCGCGACGCGCCACTATCGCGCCAGAAACATGCCTCAATAGTTTGGGCTCTGGCACGGTGCGCCACTATAAGGTGTGCAGGGTTTTTGGCCTTGGCGCCGTAAGGGCACAACGCACCACTATCGCGCCAAGAATGTGCCTCAGTAGTTTGGTCCTTGGCGCGGCGCGCCACTAGGAGATGTGCAGGTTTTAGGCGTAATCAGCCTGGCGCTGCAATGGCGCGATGCGCCGCTATCACGCCAGGTGCATTTTTGCCTATTTTTCAGAACTTTTGAGAAGGGGCAATTTGGGAACTTACCCAAATTATATATGTATCACCCTATACTATTTTGAGATCATATTTTCAGCCCCCACTCTCACTCTAAAAGGCCCTAGGAGTTCCTCTCTCTCTCTCTTCTTCTTCTCCATTTATAACAAGAAGAGTTCCAAGATCTTCAAGATTTGAGTCCCCCATTGAAGACCCAACATCAAGGTTTTCTCCAAGTCTTCGCTAAGGTATGTAAGGGTATCCAAAACATGGGTTGAGTCCACCCATGTGCCCTACCCTTGCTTTGAGGTTAGATGTCCATAAAAATGGAGTTTCTTGGTAGGGTTTATGCTTGAATAAATTTTGTCCCCTATTTATTTGATGCTATAAGTGTTGATGTTGTTGAGCTAAAAAGTTCCTAAAACCCTAATGTTAGTATGAGTTGATGGAGATGACTTGTTATTATGTTTTGTTGATCTCTTTAGCCATGTGATTATGTTGCTTAAGTCAATTTCCTTAAATGTGTTGTTCTACTTGAATTATCGAGCTAAAGTCATAGAGTTATGATGAGTCTTGAGGAGATGTCATAAATGCTTATCTAAATGAGGCTTAATTGAGTTGATTTGAGGATGGAATTGACGAGTGGACAAGGTCCTAAATGAGACTTTCCATTACGACTTAATTGAGTTGAAATGAGAACCGAGTTGATGAGGTGGCAATGTACCACATGAAACTAGCTGTGAAGGCTTGTTTGAGATGATTAGAGGGAGTTTTATGAGCATGGAGTCATGGGAGGAGTATCGAGCACCGAGGCGGGTGAGAGTACAGTCCATACTCAAACCTCATAAACTACACCGCCAACGTAGGTAGGGGTGGAACCGTTAAAGTCGGATGCTTCCCGTGGGATCGAACCGTTAAAGTCGGATGTTTTCCATTTTATTGTCCTGAAATGATAGGACTTGACTAATCGATGGTATCTATGATTAGGGAGGCGTTCATGCCCTGGCAAGGTATGAACGGACGTGGAAACGACGTCTGATTGTTGTACTATCACTGGCTCATAAGTGATGGTTGTCGGATAAGAGAAACTCCCATTTAGGTCTTGATAGTGCTCCGATTCAATTGAGTTGAGTGGCTTATGAGTTTTTCATGTCTAAACTATCTCTTGTTAGACTTAGGGCATTAGAGTGAGTTGCTATATGCCTATGAGTTAGTCTCGTCTAAACTATTCTCGTTAGACGTAGGACACTTGAGTGAGTTGTCATGTATGTATGAGTTGAGTCCCTGAGTTGATATTGATGTTTGTTTGATGTTGTTTCATCCGGCCATTTTACATACTCGTACATTCTATGTACTAACGCCATTTGGCCTCCATCGTTTCATGATACAGAGGCAGGTACTAGAGATCATCAACCGGCGCTCCATTGAAGATCCACATACACTTCGAGCCAGTTGGTGAGCCCTCCTAGTTTCCGGAGGATATTGAGCTTTCTTGTATAGCTTTGTTGTCGTTTCCTTTGTTTGTTGTTGGTAGTCATGGGCTTGTCATTGGCACCTTCTAGACTTTGATAGAGGCTTCATAGACTAGAGTGTGGGCGGGTCGGATTGCTACTTTTGAGAAGTCTTGTTATATTTACTTGATGAGTTGTTATGATTGAACCCTCCTTTGAGTGAATGAGATTGAATGATAGTTTGATTGAATCAGGTGGTTCGCTTGAAGGCCAGAAATGGCTTTCGAGTGTCGGTCACGTCTAGGGTACCCTCTCGAGGCGTGACACAATCAACCAGCGGAAAGTTTAAAATAAAGAAATAATTTAGTGAGCAACTCAAATCATTAATCTAACTCAAAGAATAAAGGCCATGGGCCAACAAATCGAACTTCAATCTATATCGTTAAAATAATTTGACAAGAATAATTCAAGTAAAGAAACTACTCAATCGACCCATCATTATCTAGTGTATGAAGCCTCTATCACTATTATCTAATTGGTGTCAATGACATGTTCATGGCTACCTCAAATCAAAATGAAAAGGTCTAACTCGATGCAAGAATAACATAAGCGGTGTCCTCCGAATGTAGGGGAGGACTCACCAATATGTTGAGTGTGTATAGATCCTCAATGGTGCTCTTATTGACGATCTCTTAAACCTATATCTGCATCATAAAATGATGCAGGTGCGAATGGACGTCAGTACATGAAATGTACGAGTATGTAATATGGTAGAATGAAACATACCTCAAGAAAGAATAACGTTGGTTCAAATATCTCAAATCAGAAATATAAGAGAGACTCAATCAAAGTGTCATAAGTCTAAAGTAAGAATATATTTTTACACAAAGACCAATAATATACCATACAATACAATCCAATCATGTACAACACAGTTCAATCAAATCATTTACAATTTGATCTCATCCAATCATGTACAATCCGATCCAATCCAATCATATATCCAATCCAATCCAATCACATACCATCAACTCTAATTCAATCACATATCATCTAATCCAATCCAATCATATACAATCAACTCTAATTCAATCACATCAAAGGACTCAATTCAATAGGTATGCAATTTAAAATTTAGCAATGTTATACAATCCAACTCAATCATCACAATCTCAATCAAACCAATCATATCATGTACAATCCACTCAATTTAGGAGTTTCTCTAACCGACAACAATCCCACCACCTATAAGTAGGTGATGCACAATGAGCCACGTCGTTGCCACGTCCGTCCATACCTTGCTAGGTCATGAACGAATCAACCAATCATGGGTTCCATCGATCAGTCAAGTCCTATCATTTCAGGACAATAAAATAGGAAACATCCAATTTTAACGGTTCGATCCCATGGGAAACATCCGACTTTAATGGTCTAATCCCTTCCTACATTGGCGGCGTAGTTTATGGGATTTGAGTATGGACTATACTCTTATCCAATTCGGTGCTTGATACTCCTCCCAAGATTCAATATGCACATATCTATCAAGTGAGTAAAAAATATTTAAAATACTTATTTAGTCTCTTAGGACTTAGTTTCAAATCAACTCATTTAGTCTCATTGGACTCTTTTCAAAACTCAATCCATCTGGTCTCATTGGACCTTCTTTCACAATCAACTCATTTCAATCATCAAACTCTTCTTTCTGAATTTAATATCATCTCAACTCAATGAATGCAGGAAATATTAGATGCATTTAAAACATAGTTTTTGACTACTCAACTCAATCTTAAAATAGATGTTTTAATGTAAAAATTATCAACTCGTTTATACTCCAAGTACTCATACTCAAAATAATAATTAAGAGACTTTTCAAACTCAAATCATGTTCACAAATCATTTACTTAAAGCTCCTTCTCAAACAATAATTCATATGACTCCAAGCAAATCGAATTATGCAAATCACATATCGTGTAGTCACATTAGACTCTAATCCATTTCACCTCAAACATCATCATCCACATCATCATCAAACATCACCATCCAACATCATCACTCATATCATTATCAAACATCATCATTCATATCATTATCAAACATCTTGCTCCAAAATTCTTATTTAATTCAATATTCCATTTATAGAAACAAAATAACATTCTAGCTCTACTAATGTTTCATTTCTTTTTATGCCATTCACATTCATAACTATCCCAATTCATTCTTTTCATTCCAATCAATACATATACACAAACCATCCATCTCAAACTCAAGACAAATTATGACCAAAAAAAATCTCATCTTCGGTTCATGTGAATGAATACATGAATCCATACTCTCAACAAAACTCAACTCCAGAAAACCATCAATACATATGAATTTATATACAAAAAATTATTTATAGTCAATAATATGAAAGATAACCATTTAGTAATTCAAGTCATGAAAATCATCAATCAATTTATAATATATAAAAAAATATTCTATAGTTTAGAAAAAATTCAAGAAAATCTTCATAGAAGTTTCAAACCTCTCACAATCTTCATCCAACACTTCTATGGGGCATATGGAAGAACTCAATCCATATTTTAGGTTAGCCTTACATACCTTAGAGTAGATTTTGAAGAAACCTTGTTGTTGGGTCTTCAATGGGAAGCTTGAATCCTTGAGCTTTTGAGGGCAAATCTTATTGGAGATGTTTGGGAGAGAAGAGGGGATAAAGATTAGGGTTTTTGGGAGGTGAGGAGACTGAAAAAATGATCAAGAAATATTCCAAGGTAGGGTATATATGTTTAGGGAAAATGTCCAAGTTGCCCCTCTTCAAAATTTGGAAAACTGGGCAAAATTCCTGTTGGCGCTATAGTGGCGCGTCGCGCCACTGCATCGCCAAGCAAAAATGGGCTTAAAACCCTGCACACCTAATAGTGGCGCGTCGCGCCAAGGACCAAACTACTGAGGCTATTTTCTGGCGCTATAGTGGCACCGGGCGCTTGTCACGCCCCGGGAGGGTACCCTAGGCGTGGCCGGCACTCGAAAGCCATTTCTGGCCTCCAAGCGAACCACCTGGTCCAGTCACACATTCATTCAAACACATTCTCTCAGCGAAAGACTCAATCAATAAAGTACTATTCATAATTTAGGGCCAAAGGCCAAATGACTATCAAATCAACAAACAGTTATAGAAGAACTACTCAAAAGAACAATCCAACATTTCTACGCTCCGGTCTATGAAGCCTCTATCAACAATCTAGGAGGTGACAATGACAATCACATGGCTACCAACAATCAAAATAAAAAAAACAACACAAAACTATACAAGAAACTCAACATCCTCCGGAAACTAGGAGGACTCACCAACTAGCTGGGAGTGTGTGGATCTTCAACGGTGTGCCAGTTGATGATCTCTAGTACCTGTCTCTGCATCATGAAACGATGCAGGCCAAATGGCGTCAGTACATGGAATGTACGAGTATGTAAGATGGCCGAATGAATCAACATCAGAAAGGACAAAATCAAATCGGGAACCTCAACTCAGAAAGAAGTGCAACTCAACATGCGTCCTAAGTCTAAGCAAGAATATAGTTTAGACGGGACCAAATCACATACAATTCAACTGAATCCGACTCAGAGTACTATCAAAACCTATGTGGGAGTTTCTCTTATCCGACAACCATCACTTATGAGCCAGTGATAGTACAACAAACCGACGTGTTACCGTGTCCGTTCATACTTTTCCAGGGTATGAACGAATCAACCAATCATAGATCCAATCCAACCAAGTCCTATAATGTCAGGACAATAATTTTGGAAAAGCATCCGACTTTAACGACTATTTTCTACATTATGACAAAACCAGAAAACATAATTAAATTGGTGGGTCTAAAATCATAAATTTCTAGCTGTCAAAAAGATCATAATCTCTAGTAGCTGCCAAATACAAAGGAGACCATACGGACACTACTTGTCAGAGAGCCACCATTTGTTCAAAGGGAAATCAATTAATACTCTTGGTCGAAAAATTATATTGCACACATAAATTAATTATATATATATATATATATACTAAGAGTATGTTTAATATTTCCTAAAAAAATACTAATTTCGCCACGGAGTATGTTTAAATTCCTTCGACTTTTTTCCGACACTATTTGGAAAAACATGGGTTCTTGCAAAACTGGAAGTCCAATAACAGAGTTCACAAACTTCTTTTACAATCCATTCCTGTTATTGTTTGTTGGGAGATATGGAAATCGTGGAGAAGAATAAATTCTATTACTATCAGAATATCAAAAGATATAGATGTCATTAATGACTGAGTCCTTTCCTACTATAACTTTGGATGACTCTTGGCTTATCATATGTGATAAGATAGAAAGGACTTTATTTATTCTATGATACTAGAGCTTTATTTATTCTAGGCATAATTCATAAATATGTCATTTAATATGATCTCAGTTAATATTTATACGCTTCTAATTTTAGGTGTGCACAAGTAGGCACACACGTATTATGTGGCATCAAACACATTGGACATCGAGTAAAATGCCAATTGCCAACTTTGCTGGTTACGTATGTCATCAAATATTTCGAGACTTGATGTTAGTAGAAAACCAACTTCCTTTCTTTGTCCTTAACCAACTTCATCACATGACAAAGCAAGATGATGAATTACCATTGGCAAAACTGACGAATGTTTCGTTTATCTTTTCTATTGACTTGCCAAACATGATCAGAGTATCCTTTAGAGAGACAAGAATGTAATGCAGGAAATATCAAACATTTACTTCATCTAGTACATGTTAGGAGGAGGAAGCACTACAACTAAAGTTTGATATGATAATAAATAATGAAAATAAATTAGATACGAAAATTTTATGTGGAAACCCCTCAAATAGATAGGGGGGAAAAACCATTGGGTATAAGGATTTTACTATGAAACTATGGGAAAAACAATAATTAGCACTCTTCTCTTGTAAAAGGAACAACTCATTAAAAAGGACACTCAAGACTACAATATTTATCTTGATGTATAATTTTTTTTGTATTCTTACTCTTTTTTGTGTGTGGATGCTATAAATGAGGACAAAAAGCCTTCTATTTATAGCAAATAATAACGCGCAATTTTCCAAAGGAAAAATGCGTTTTCTTATGCGTCGACAAATTAGGCAACAACTCTTTTTTTTCAAAAGTTACTATCAGCTCAGCTGTCTTGCTGCCTTTTTCGACTATCTTTACTTGCAGTACACATGTTTTCATGTCATGGCCGAAATACCATGAAAAAGATGTGAATTTGCTTCGCCAAAGGAATCCTAGAGAACTGGATGGGAGAGGACAAACAAGTGGCTAGCCTCTTCAACAGAATAGGAAATGGGGTTGGTGTTTATTCCAACTTCTATTACAATGAAGAATTCAAAAGAGCAATTGAACATTGTGAAAAGCCATGGAACAGTATGAAGGCAAATTTGAAGCATAATTATTTTAGTAGTCCTTGGGTAGGAGCTTCAACTGTGGCAGCCATCATAATCCTCATACTCACAACTATACAAACTATTCTAGCTTTCACAGGTCCCCTTAAGAAGTAGTATTTGTTGTAACTAACACAACTGTTGATTGAGTGAGTGTTTCCTCATTATGCAATTTCTGTGTTGATGAGCTTAATATTGTGTCACACCTCCATTATGGGGTAGGTTTAGAGCTGACAATTTCAGTCCATATTATATTTCAATTGAGTAAATATGTGTTTCAATCTATTTTTGACCCATAAAAATATAGACAAATATGGATATCCACATACAAACTTAGAGGTCGGGTCATGACGGAGATTCAATATAAGGTCGGGTCAGGATCGGGACTGGAATCCTAGGTCTGAGGTGGAGGTTGTGTCTCGGATCGAGATCGGTAGTCAGGTCAAGGTTAGGAGTAGGGTCTCTAATAATAGTTAACAATATTATTATGTTTGAGTCTGCGAATGAATACTAAAAGACTGTGACTGAAAAGTTTGGAAGTTTTACCATTAAAAGGGAGGAGAATTGAACCTCTTGTTTGTGGTTCGGGGTCAAACACATCTTGAATTTTAAATATTTGAGTTTTAAATTTTAAAAAACATAATTTACTAAATTCTGAATACATTATTTATATATATTTTATGAATTTCTTAATATAAATGCAAAATTTTGACACAAATTTACGATGAAATATGTTATCAAAACTTAGGTTGAAAGATATACAAATAAATAGAAATTGTTTAAATCTAAAAAGTGTCTATTATAGTGTATAGTGTCATGACACACTTCTTCATCATCTTTGAGAGGAAAAAAATTGTGAGTAAATTGTGAGTGTCCTAACAAAATCTTAGCTGGAGTCAAGTCCATGACAATTAGTCACGCCAAAGCCTCAAAAATAATTGAAGACTCATTGACTTTGGGTCAACGGATTAATTTATCATTCTTTGATTAATTTATCACGTATCAAGATATTGTTTTCAATTATTGATCTTGGGTGCGTGACACGGAGGAAAATGTTTTTTTATCGAAAAATATATGTGCTTAATTAAAAATAAAAAAAAATTGTCTTCGGTATATACACAAAACTATTATCTAATATTTCTGTATAATTTAAATAAATATTATGGGAAATAACGTAAAGTTCTGTTGTAGGATGCGGGGGTGGAGCAAGGGCAGCTCAAGCATCTCAGGGTTTAAAGTAAAAAAATAAATCGAAGGCCTTAAATTTTTATTTTTAAAATAAATTTATTTAAAGTCTATTCTTTTAGTTTTTTTAAGAGCAGAATTGTTAATATATTGGAAATTATTTTTGAGATAGTATATTTCTATTTTTTTAATAAAAATGTTTACTTTTTTCTTCAAATACAACTCCATTTGTTTCAATCATTTGACGGATCTTGACTTAACACGAAATTTTAAAAAAGTAAAGAAGATTTTCAAATCTTATAGTCATAAATTAAAAATATGTATAATACACCAAAATGTCATTTAATCTTCTAATCATAAATATATAATGTGAATAGTTACAATTAAAAAAAATTGACAAAAAAGGAAGAAACATTTTTTTGAAACAACTAAGGTGGATGTCTTATTTTTAAAGGCATCAAACCGGCCCTGGTGGAGCTAGGTAGCATCGAGGGGGGTTATCTGAACCCCTTCGGAGAAAAGTTACACAACTTACACTTGATTTAAATTATATTTATGCATCTTAGTGAAAATATTGGTTCCACCAGTGTTTGCATGGTGGGGATTGGGTGTGTCGAAGGGTGGAGTAGACAAAATATAACTTATGAAATTTGTTCTCTATTTCCACTCCAAAAGTCAGTCAATTTCTTCATTACTAAGAAATTGATATTTATAAATTTTAACCAATCAAACAAGAAAAAATTTAAAAACTTTTATAAAACAAACATTTTCATCCCTACCAAACACACCCCTTTTTCCTCTTATAAAAACATTAGAAGCAAAGAGTAGAAGTGGCCAACAACAGAAGAAACAGAGAGACGAAAGAGCTAGGTAACTTTCTGCACCAACTCGTTTTATGCTAAACATTACAAAATAATTATTTATTCAAAATGACTCGTAATTTTATTTGAGTCTTGAGATTCTTACTTGTCTTTTATTTTATATTTAGTGTTCGACATTCACTTTGAAATTTGATTAATTCAAATTTATGCTGGAAAGTCTCATATCAGAGTATAAAGTGTTTTCTCTGATCAGATTAAAAGAATATTTATCTCTCCATCATCACAAACTTCATTAGTTACTCATAGATAGATGTGTATTCTTTTGGAAATGGTGTAGCATATTACAATTGTAAATATTTTAACACAATACCATTTAGATACCATACTAATTTAAACTATAAACTATTTGAAACAAAAGTTTTTCACGTTGTAAATCAATGAGAAATTTGTGCTATATAACATCATTTTTCATTCATTTTTCATCGAATCAGCTCACTAAAAAAATGCACGATGAAAAACAAATTCTCACTGAAACAGTGATAAACATCCTATTGTTTCCGTATAAAAATATTATTATTTTTTCTTGTCGAGTAAATTAAATTATTTGTGGAATAACAATGGAACATTTTTCAATCAAAAAATAATATTCTTTTTAAGTAGTGGTAGCTCTCTTTTGTAGGAACTATACATCAAGAAAGTAAAGGTATCAAAGAGGAATGTCACACTCTATTGAGATCACTCCAATAGTTGACCAAATTCCACTTCTTCACCAAATCAAAAAAGATGAGGTCTCTCTCTCTCTCAATCAACACAAATGCATTACCTTTTTTTCTTTTCATGAAATGCAAGGTGGGAAGTGTTTCAAGATTTGATGAGAACATTAAAATTTTATTATATTATATCATTTAATGGTATAAAATGAAACATGGTAAATCAAATTATTTCAACATAGTCACAACTCACAAGGGATCTCAAGTTTTCTTTTTTCTTTTAGTAATGGTACTTCCCCTTTATTGATTGGTTGGTATCTATTCTCTATTTTATAGTACCCTTTCTAGTTCTTTTTTTCTACCTTTCCCCTATGTATAATTTTTTTTAAAAGAGAGAACTTCAAACGGTGTCAACAACAATAATAACATATCTAATAAAATCTAACTAAGGAAGGAGAACTTCAAACGGTGAAAATACAAAAATTCATTATTTCTTCCCTTGTAAGGGATATATAAGCCACTTTTAATTAGTGTTCATTGCTGATTCCATAATCCTTTTTGTAACTATCTCCATAGTATATTTGTTGCAAAAAATAATGAGTTTGTTCTACTAATTACAGATAGAAGAAGAAAGAAATGTGGATCACTTGAAGGAAACAAATGATCAACATACCAATAAATCTGCAAATCAAATCATTGATGAAAAACTGAAGGATCTGGACAAAGGTGCATCTATAAAATTCACTTCCATATTTAAAGTAAATGTAGGGCTACGAAAATCAAATCCAGATGCATATGCACCAATGTTGATCTCCATTGGTCCTTACCATAAAAAGAATCCACAACTTGGTTCAATGGAAAAGTACAAATTGATGTACCTACAACGATTTCTCCAGCGTAAAGAGGGGCTTGATGTGAAAAGCTGCATTACTGAAATTGAGAAATTGAAACCTAAAGCTCTAAAGTGTTATGATGATATTGAGAGCTTGGACAATGATATCGTTGATAAATTTTCAGAAATACTTTTACTAGATGGATGTTTCGTGGTAGAGTTTATTCGAGAGTGTAATGGAATGTTACCTAATAGAGAAGACAAAATTATAAGCACAAATTGTATGATAATCCTTGCAGGTCGAGACTTGTTGTTACTAGAAAACCAACTTCCTTACTTTGTGCTCACCAAGCTTCAGTGCATGACAAAGGAAGTTGATGAAGTACCATTCACAAAACTAATGAAGGATACCTTTTTTTCTATATTACCTAAGATGGCCCCTGCATCCTATGTTGAATGGGAAAGTGATGCCAAAAACATCCAACATTTGCTTCAAGTAGTACACATGTTGTCTCACCCTTCCTACTGGGATTCTTTCCTGAGGATTACGGCTTGTAGTTCGAAGATAATATCAAATAAAAACTACCAAACATGGCATGCCAACATTCCAAATGTAACAGAGCTTTGCGAAGCAGGAGTTAGATTTTCAAAAGTTGGAAATATTTATAGTGACCTTGAAGATAGGACAACTTTATTTGATATCAAATTTGAGAATGGGCAGATGAAAATTCCTTGTTTTGAAGTGGATGATGTAACGGAGACCCTCCTGAGAAATCTCGTAGCCTACGAGCAACATTCATGTGATGTACGTCCTAAACATTTCAGTGATTATGCAGTGTTCATGGATTACCTCATAGACTCAGACAAAGATGTGAATGTGCTTCGTCAAAAAGGAATCATAACCAATCAACTAGGAGAGGACAATGAAGTAGCTAGCATCTTTAATAAAATTGGGCAAGGGGTCAACATCTCAAGTGATTTCTATTACAAAGAAGAATGCAGAAAAGTAATTCAACATTGTGAAAAACCATGGAACAGAATGAAGGCAAATTTGAGGCACAATTACTTCAACACTCCATGGGCAGGAATTTCAACTGTGGCAGCCATCATTCTCCTCTTACTCACAGCTATACAGACTGTTCTAACTTTCATAAGCTTTTTTAAGTAGTTGCTTTAATTATGTGTCATTGTTGATTTGTTTTGTTAATCCTCCACTACTCGATATAATATAATTTTGTGTTTTTATTGGATTAATATTGTATCCAAGTTATATTGATGGATTATACACAGAGAGTCCAGGGGGCATAGAATGTGCTCCATCTTTAATTAAATGGGATAATACATATCCCCCCCCCCCCCCTCCAAACTTGTCTGCTTATTCTAGAAGAACACTTAAATTTTGCGGAAAATTTTTTACATGGATCAGATGTGCCAGAGTGTGAGCACCAACTTCCACCCACAATGTGTCACAGGACTCTCGCAAAGTTTAAGTGTTCTTAAAAAACTTTAAAAAGGAAATATGCTAGGCCAACATATTTTAAAGTAAGTTATTGTCTATGTAACACAAAAATTAACGTAAATTCTTCTATATATACTTCAACTAAGTTATTCAGTTCATAAGTTGAGTGCGCCTTATTTAATACTCTAGCAAGAAGCAACTAAGGTATTCAGTCACTCTAAACCACTAAAAGGGAAAAGTTTTTAACCACTCATACTTGGTGACTTGAGGGTTGTTTGGTTTGAAGACAAGTTATGTTGGGATTAATTATCCTGGTATTATTTCTTATCGACTCTTTGAAGACAGAAGCCTGAGGCAGTGCAGACAGCAGCTGGCGATTTGGATATTTTTTTAGGGGTTAAAGTTCGAACACATCAACATTCCATCTGAATTTCTACCAAAAACATTTACCACAACTATATAGCAGCTACTCGATGTTCAACACTACTCTTAGGCACTTGAACATGAAACCAAATGTGCTTTCGCTAGATCATTCAGATTATTACAAGTCAAATATTTCACATCAAATCAACCTTACATGTTATGAACTGGAGATTAAAGCAGCAAGGTTTAGGCTTGACAAAGGTCTGAGTCTGAAGGGCACTATCCGTTGCAACTCTTAATCATCTTCCCTTTCAGGTGGAAGACCACAAGGCAAGAGCATTTTCTGCACAAGCACGAGTAAATACAGGATTGTGAATAATTGTAGAAGACCAAAATCAAAGATGCATACTCACAAAATATCATTTATACATCAAATAAGTTTGTGATATTCAGGAAGAATATTAGCTAGTTGGTTTATTCCTTCCTTGGGCAGGTCACAAACAAATTATCATGTTGTCTTATACGTGAAACAGCTAAAGGCTTCCATCAGCACTGAAATATTCAGGAAGTCGTTGGCTGTCCAGATTAGTAGCTTAAAAATTATTGCGTTCAACAGGTGGTCATGCAAACATCCACGAGTGGGATTATGTCGAGAAACCAACTAGCTTCATGACAACTGCATGCCTAATGTAGCCTTTACGAAAGCATATACACTGGAGATAAGTCTCCTTTCTTTATGTCTTCTGAATTACCTCTGGCCATTGAAATTTTTTAAGTGGCAACATAGCAAAAAAAGTTGTGTGTAACCAGGTTTAACCACTAAGAATAACAACAGGAGAAACAGGTAGTCTAACTGGAGCTCTACATTACAGTAGTTAAGACTTATAAGTTCACAAGATAGTCATTTTTCACAACTTCTACCCAAGGATGGTTGTACCAGCCAAAAAACTGCATTTTTGAATAATTCAGTCAAATGGACCTCGTGTGTTTCTTCCTTTCTAAGGAATGTTCCTTCCACATATCTACTCCGTGTGTAAGGAAATTCTATTATTGTTAAAATGAAGCTAATTGACCTGCAACTCTCACTATATTTTGCCAATCCTGCTGGCCTTCTCTCCCTCAAAGGACATTGCCAGAATGATACATGTAAATGAACTGTGTAACATATTATAACACATTGAATTTTTCCAAATTTCTCTTACCAGAGTTCATATCTTTCTGTTATCTTGATATTTACAACAAATAGGTTGACTATAAAGGGCAGCCCGGTGCACTTAAGCTAAATATAGTCAACCTATTTGTAAGTATGTTTTCTTTTCCCAAAAGTAAAAAAGAAAAGGGAGCAAACTAAAAACCAAAAGAAATAAAACATTCCCAGGTACAACTAAACAGAAAATGAAGATGAGTACCACAAAAGAGTAAAATAAAGCATATAAAAAACACTAGGTGATTCTTCCCATTTGTCCTAGGTCTTGGTGGATAGAGTTACCTGATACCAGTTGCTGGTGGGAGGTAGCAGGTATTCTATTGAATTAGTCAAGGTGTGCGAAAGCAGGCCCGGACACCACGGTCATCAAAATAAAAGAGTACAATGCAGCATAAAAGGTCGAAGTATGTGTGCATTTTGGGTCGCTAAGGAGTTATAGACTTGCAGTCCCAAATATGTGACGACCTTTTTATAAAGATCTTTCTAAAGCTTTTGCTGATTATTTAGTTACTTAGTAGCCTCAAATAAGTCTTAGTCATTATGTTTAGTTACTTACTAGCCACGTCTAAAAAGCCATCACTCTCGAGCGTCCTTTAAGTGCACAATGTAACACATAGTAGTCAAATCCTAAAAAAGCACTAAAAAACCTTGCATTGAAGCTAAATACTTTCACTGAAAGAGGACTCTAAACAAAAAAGGGCATCAAGAAGTGCTACAACTTGTTCTGCAAATAAATCATCTTTTCAACTATAATGCGGTGCTCTTATGCAAACTAAAGTCTTAACATCAAAGCAGCAACTTCTATTAACTAGTTGGTAACGGAAATGCAGAACTGTACACTAAAAGCACTTATTTTACTCATATCAACATAGAAAAACTAAGGAACAATTCATTATGCAAGCCAGCATATTTAGATCTAAAAATCAAAGTAACTGCAAAATAAGATAAGCATTTTTAACAATCACAAACCTGCATAAAATTGTAGCGTTCTCTTCCAATTGATTCATTTTCTGCAATGGCAAAATATGCCAACATTGGGTAGTGTCCAACATAGGATGCATAACTGTCACGCTGAATGTTCACTGCCCACTCACTAAGATAAATAAAGAAAATCCAAGACATCAGTATCTCCAAAGTTATTATACTAAAATAACAAACTCTAAACATAGTCGATAAATGTCAAACAGAGAGAGATGAGAGAGAAAACAGAGAGCGATGTTAGTATGGTTTAAGTTAATCTTTCATATCATTACTGATATATATAACAGACATTATTTCAATAAAAAGACTATTTAATTACTGCTTGATATTATCAAAATATATAGATATCATCAAAGTATATAAATACTATTAAAGAGTATATATATATAGTTTGGTATCAAGAATGAAGAAGCAGTTAGTTTAGTGAATAGAACAAGGGGCTGGCGAAAAAAGAGATTGGGTCATGGGTCCAACTCGGATAAATAGTTTGGGTTGAATCTAATTTGAATAAATACTTTACATAATGGATCCAATTTGTGTAGTGTTTCCTATTGTTTCTGTTAATGTACTCATCGAATCTCTCTATATTTCAAACAACTCATCAGCGCGAGGCCAATTTTTGATTTTAAATTATCACTCCATGTAATAACTAGTATGTTCTTTCAAGTAATATATGATTCTTAAGAAAGGAAATTGGTAATTTGGTCCTATAAAACAAATGTATTGTATGTCATATACAAAGCCCAAGTGTAATCTTCAGTTTTAAGAAGTAGGGAGTAGTATATCAGAGGCTTGTAGAAAAGCTACCATTGGCAAAACTTTCTTCAAAGCTTTAGCACACCCTGGGCCAGGAGGATAAGATAGTAAGATGTCAATGGAATTTGTTGTGTTGCATGTTAAATAAACAAATACTTTTCTTCGTCTTATTGCCCTAATAAGTGTTTAATTTTTCTACCTGAACTATCATCAAATGTTTATTGAAACAAACATCAACTATATCAGTTGTTCACTTTTCCTATTTTACGTAGAAACTCGTACACCTAATAGTTCAAATATAAAACTCAAAAAACTGAAATATTTTAAGTGTGGTTTTGATCCTTCACTCGTCGCCTTGCAACAATTGAGCTCCCATGATATCACAAAGATCTGGCTATGGTTTAGCAAATTTGCATCCTATTGAAACATTGCAGCATGCAGTGAAATCTTCTGCTTTCTCAAATTTCACAAAATCAACTCAAATATTTAAGGAAGTGACTGAAGTACTTTGCCAACAGGGAGTATATTTTCAAAAAGCCTCATTACCATAAGAGACTTCTCGAACAATACGCTGATTTCTGGAGTGTCATTCCTCGAGTAAGAATACAGTTTTACTGAACTCCTTGGTGGTAACGTTGCAGAAAGTATCCATAAAGAGGCACTTCATCCATATATACCAACTGTAAGTTTTGCAATCCTTATATTCATTCGTCGTGATACTAAACTGAAGAAAGGATATTTAGCAAGGGCTTCTACCTAGAAGCTTAAGCACTCTATCTGTACAAAGAGCATGTCACCTGAAAGCCAACTCATATGGCTACCCTGACCTTCCGGTGCTTTTCGGAAAAAACATAAAAAAAGGTGCTTGAAGCAGCAAAAGGCTAATGATATATCCTTTACACCAGCATAGTAGCGCAGTTGCTGGCCCTGAGCTATGCGGGGGTCTTGAAAAAGAACTTGAACAAAGTTGAACCAGCATACTGATTTTTTCTAGCATGATCACATTGCAGAATCTTCTATTAGCCACATTTGCTCATTACTGCCTGGCAAAGTGGGACACCAAAGTGGATAGACTTAATTGCATCGACGATCACCTCCATTCCTATTTGACGACTGCCTTTGACAAGGACGACATCACCACTATTTAGATAATTGATAATTCTAGAAGCCATCTGGTGGGTATAAGTGGTGCACACCAGTTTTATCTCCTGAGCGCAGTCTATACTCTCAGCTGCACTTACAAACCTTGTTCCAACAAGTGCAACTACATCAAAATGAGCATCGGAGCAACTCTGTAGCATCAATTCATGGAACTTGAATTCTGTTGGACCAAGTTCAAGCATGTCCCCGAGTATAGCAACTCGTTTACCTTTGCAGTCAATGTTTCTTAACAAGTCAATGGCAGCTTGAGTACTAGCTGGACTTGCATTGTAAACATCATTTATTATTGTAATCCCATTTTCAGCTACTTCAAGTTCTGATCTTCGGTGAACAGGTATAAATCTGGACAAGGATTTTCCAGCTAGAGCAAGAGGAACACCAAGAGCACTAGCCACAGCAGCAGCTGCACATGCATTAATGGCTAAATGCAAGCCAGGACTGGAGATAACGAATTTAACCCTGAATATTTACCGACATGTCAAATAAATAGAATTGTAAATACTAGTAAATAACAATGTCAAATAAATAGAATGGTATTTTATTGCAGTAGAAGGAAAGCATGAATGAAACTTTAAATACCTAAATTGATGCTGAGAGATTTTAGAAATATTCATAGTTGTGTATTTCAGCGACAGCCTCTCATCATTTGTTCACAGAATATCAACTTAAACTTCATAATCTTTTACCTGAACAAACTACTATCTTCTCTTTAAAATACCAAAATGTAACATGTTGTTTGGTATCAATACATACTTAGCTAAAGATAGGCACAATGGAAGAAAAAGATCCATATAGGTGATAGCTACTAATTGACCTGAGGATAGATTTTAGATTTGTATGGAACTTCTATTATTACTCTTATTGTTAGTATTGTCTGTATATATTTTTAAAATATTTTTTCACTTTTATTTTATTTTAGTATGATGGTGATATGATATGAGCTTAACTGACGAAATGAGGATTCATATAGAGTAACACCAACTTATTTTGGACTGAGGCGTAGTTTATGTGTGTGTGTGTTTTTGACATAATACATAAATATGCCCTTTAACCTGAATTTAGCTGGCATCTATGCCCCCCCCCAACTTTGAATATGCACAAGTAGCCACTTAAACTTGTATAAAATTGAACAAGTAAACACACGTGTCTTACATGGCATAATACATGTATGACGCCATGTAGGACGAATGCGTCTATTTGTTCAAGTTTTGGATAGTTAAAGCCTACTTGTACACTAGTAAAGTTAGAGGTCATAGTTGCTAGCTGAAAGCAAGTTAAGGGTTATATTTATGTATTATGCCTTTTTTTAAATCAAGCAAATGTATTTTCATTCATAAACATGGCCAAATTAGTCATATACATGGGATATATCAAAAGATAAAGAATCTACAAAAGGATATGATTCTATACAAACTCCACCCACTCATCTAAACAAGAAGGGATTTTCTGTTCACACCAAAATAAAATAAGGGAACGGAGACTACTCCTTTATTGAGAGAAACTCGACTCTACACCCTCTCTTATTCCTCTCTCCAAACTACCCATATTAAGCAAGTGTGATAACTCCATTGATGGAGTTGTGTTAGATGACTATATGAATTAAGAAGAGCTAGTCGAGAAGGAAGAAAAAGAGATGCAGAAGAAAGGAAGCAGCAGAGAAGAAGAGAACAAGCAGAAGGAAATGAGATGAACGTTTACATTGTTCACATTGTGTAATTACAAATCCTTCTTACATGTGGTGTGAGTAAGGTACATTTATAGAGTGTTGCTAGTTAGTTGTAAGTCACTATCAACCTACAACTAACATCTAACAAACTTCAACTAACTCTAACAACTTATTACCCAACTTCTAACAACTTATTGAACCATGGTAGCTTGCCTATGGTTAACACTCCCCCTCAAGCTCATGGTTTGAACAAGTTCATGACTCCAAGCTTATTCACCAGCAGCTGATGTTGTGCCTTGCCAAGGCTCTTTGTGAGCAAGTCTGCTAGTTGATCCTTGGTGTGTATGAATTCTGTTTTCAGCTTTCCTTGGTTGATCTTTTCTCTAACAAAGTGACAATCTATGTCTATGTGTTTGGTTCTTTCATGGAAGATAGGATTAGCAGCAATCTGGATTGCTGCTTTGCATAAGATTAGCAGCAATTTGCTGTCACACACCATTGTTACAGGCAGCTCAATGTGCACTCCAAGTTCTTCAAACAGCCCTACAAGCCATGTAACTTCAGCTGCACAGTTAGCCATACTTCTAAACTCAGCTTCAGCTGAGCTTCTGGATACAGTCTCTTGCTTCTTAGACTTCCAGGATATCAAGGCTCCACCAAACTTGACCAAGTAGCCAGTTACAGATCTTCTTGTCTCCAAGCAGCCTCCCCAATCTGAGTCACAGTAAGCTAGAAGTTTGTTGGTGTCTTCTGCTGGCATTAGCAATCCAAGTCCAGGGGCTTCTTTTATGTATCTAACTACTCTCAATGCAGCTTCCATGTGAGACTCTTTGGGGCAGTGCATGAACTGACTTAGGACCTGAACTGAGAAGGCTAAGTCAGGTCTAGTCATGGTCAGATATAGAAGTCTTCCTACTAGTCTTTGGTACCTGCTGGGATCCTGTAGCTTGTGATCTTCATGCCCCTCATTACCTTTACCTTTAATATACTCATCATATTGTACAGATGTGAACTTTTGATTCTGTTCTAGGGGAGTTGCTGCAGGTTTAGCTCCCCCTAGACCACACTCAGCTATCAGTTTAAGAGCATATTTCCTTTGAGACATGTGAATCCCTTTGCTTGATCTGGCACATTCAATCCCTAGGAAGAATTTGAGCTCTCCCAGATCCTTCATCTTAAACTCCTTCTGTAAATCTTTCCTGGTGTCACTGATGATATCCTGGTTACTACCAGTGATCAAAAGGTCATCTACATATACCAGTACAATGAGTATATCATTTTTATCATGTCTAGTGAAGAGTGAGTAGTCATAGTGACTTTGATGGAATCCCAACTGAAGCAAAGACTGTGTTAGCTTGAAGTTCCACTGCCTTGGTGCTTGTTTGAGACCATATAGAGACTTGTGAAGTTTGCATACTTTAGTGTTCTCCCCCTGTCTAGCAAACCCAAGAGGAATGGTCATGTACACATCTTCTAACAAATCATCATTGAGGAAGGCATTGTGAACATCCATCTGATGGATAAGCCAACCCTTTGAAGCAGCAAAAGCTACTATGGACCTCAAAGTGACCATTTTGGCCACAGGGCTGAAAGTTTCTCCATAATCTAGGCCCTTATGTTGGCTATATCCCTTAGCAACCAGCCTGGCCTTGTACCTCTCCACTTCCCTTGTAGATTTGTATTTGACTTTGTAAATCCATCTGCAGCCAATAGGCTTCTTACCAGGAGGAAGATCCACCAGACTCCAAGTTTTGTTGTCCATCAAGGCATCTATTTCTTGCTGCATTGCCTGAATCCACTGAGGGTCAAGAGCAGCTTCTTTATAAGAAGAGGGCTCTGAAATAGCTGAGTATGTCTTGATGCATGAGCTATAAGATGGAGAAAGATGTCTGTAGCTACAAAGTCACATACTGGAAACAGACAAGAGTGGCTTTTGGATTGAGTAATAAAGTCCTGAAGCCAGATAGGAGGTTTGGTTGGTCTGGAGGACCTTCTGATAGGAACTGATGTAGGGGATACACTAGGAGATGGGAGAGGAGAATGATCTTCAGGAGTAAGAGCCCGTTTGGATGGGCTTAAAAAAGTAACTTTTATGTATGAAGTGTTTTTAGAACTTTGAAGTGCTGAAAGTTATTTTTATAAATAAGCAGTTGAGTGTTTGGATAAGAGTACTTAAATGAGGAAAATGAGGTGAATTTTAGGGTTAAAAGAATAAAAAGGGTAGTTTGGGAATTTAGTCAAAATATAAGGAATATAAAAGTAATTTCCATAGTCAAAGAAAATGACATTAAGCACTTAAAAAAAAAGTTAGGAATCCTAACTTTTCATTTTTGACTGACTTTAAGAACTTTATGACTTAAAGTTAGCATTAGACAAACACGTCCAAAAGCTAAAAAAGGGCTTTAAGTTGGTTTTGACCAACTTAAAGCCCATCCAAACGGGCTCTAAGTGGTAGCTGAGAGTCTCGAGGAGCAGCAGTAGGAGACAGGCTAGTAGAAGAATGATCAGTATCAGGTTGTACTAGAGTTAAGATAGGAAATATGGGATTGGAGGAGGTTTGCAAGTCTCTGAAAGGAAACATGTCTTCTTTAAACACAACATGCATGTTCACAAACAGGGACTTAACATGCAAATCATATAGAAGGTACCCTTTTTGAGACAAAGAGTATCCCATAAGAACAGCAAGTATGGCTCTAGGAGAGAACTTATCTGTGATGGATGGACAAGTAGCATAACATAGACAACCAAAGGTTTTTATATGAGAGAGGGATGGAGGATGCTGATACAATAGTTCAAAAGGAGACTTATAGGACAAAAGTTTAGAGGGAAGTCTATTAAGAATACAGACACTTGTGGTAACACATTCTCCCCAAAACTGTAAAGGTACAGATGCCTGGAACCTTAAAACTCTTGCCATGTCTAAGATAGTCTTGTGCTTCCTTTCCACCACACCATTTTGCTGAGGAGTGTATACACATGTGGTTTGATGACATATTACCAGAGTTGACAGCATGGACTGAAAGGTTGTGCTCATGAATTCAGTCCCATTATCAGTTCTAAGAACTTTGACACAAGTTGAATACAGATTATGAACTTGAGCAAAGAAATGTCTCATCACAACTATAGTATCAGATTTAGCTATGATAAGAAATAGCCAAGTGAATTTGGAGTAGTCATCTACTACAGTAACAAAGTATTTCATTCCATTATGAGTAGGTACCCTATATGGACCCCAAATATCACAATGCACTAAGTCAAAGAGTGCCTTTGAAGTGTGAGTGCTTATAGGAAAAGGAACTTTTGTTTGTTTTGCTAATGGACACACTGTACATGTTGAATGATCTGAGATATCTACTCCTGCAAGACTAGAGGACCTCCTTATTACATCAAAGGGAGCATGTCCTAACCTTATATGCCACAGTGCACTGGAATCAGAACTACTACCACATACAGCACTAGTAGAAGAAACTTGAGCAGATTGAGTTTGAGCAGCAGCAGTACTGTATAACCTCTGAGTAGGATCAGTATGGTTGAAGCCTTCCTTGAGAATGTAGAGTCCTTCATCTTCTCTACCAATCCCCTTGACCTGTCCACTGTAGAGATACTAGAAAACACAAAAATCAGGAAAGAAAGCTGCCATACATTGAAGTTCCTTAGTGAGCTGAGACACAGATAACAGGTTGCATTTGAATTCAGGAACAAAGAGGACATTGTCAATAACTTGATCTCCAAAGACTTTTATGCTGCCAACATGAGACACTAATGTAACATTTCCTGTTGGTAGTAGTACCTTCCTTCTTTCAGACTCAGACACTGAGGTACACTTATCTAGTGATGATAGTTGAGATGTCATATGGTTAGTGGCTCCTATGTCAACTATCCACTCCTTATTCACATATTTGGACACTAGTGCAGATAAAACTCTACCTGCAGTGGCTGCTTTGGCTGAGTGCTCTCCACCAGTGTCACTTTCTTTGGCTAGTAGCTGCATGATCTGCTGATATTGATCAACTGTGAAGAAAGCTGCAGGTGACCTGTTTGCTGCACTAGGTTCTTCATTGTGTGATGAGCCTGCACTTTGAGCAACTGTAACTTGGTTAGCAAAGGAACTAGAGCTAGTTATAGAACTACCAGTTTTCTTCTTGGATCTCCAGCCCACTGGATAGCCTTTGACCTTGAAACATTGCTCCTTAGTGTGACCTCTATAACCACAAACTTCATAGGTGATGACAGACTTTTGTGGTTTCTGAGGATTGAACTGAGTTTCATAGTGACTTCTACTTGGATTACCACCACCTCCACTAGGTTGATGACCAGAGTTACCATTACCAACTCCATGACCACTCCCTTTTTGGCTAAACAATGCAGTACTTTCAATCAGTTTAGGAAGGAATGATTCATAGTTAGTGTGTGCTATGTTCCTTTGACTTTCATGATCTATGACAAGGGAAAAAGCTTTGTTCAGATTTGGAATTGGAGACTGCATCAGACTCTGTCCTCTAACTACAGAGTAGGTTTCATTTAGTCCCATTAGGAACTCTAGCAACCTTTGATACTCATAATGATCTTGAAACTTCTTAGACTCAGGACATGAACAGCCTTGACAAGGCATAATTGAATCATATTCATTCCACAGACCTTTGAGTGTTGTATAATAGTCTGTAACTGACATGGTCCCCTAACTTAGGTCATGAATTTCTTTATGGAGTTGATACACATGAGCTCCATTAATCTTGTCGAACCTTTCCTTCAGATCACACCACACTTTGTGTGCATCTCCTCCATACACCACAGTCCCCAACAATCCTGGTCGAACAGCATTCATAATCCAAGAGAGGATTACAGCATTAAACTTCTCCCAAGCATCCGAGAACTCAGGTCCAAACATAGACTTAGTATATCTACCATCAATAAATCCAAGTTTACTCTTGCCTATCAATCCAATTCTCATGGATCTACTCCAGATTGCATAGTTCTCTGAACCAACTAGTTGAAGAGAAATTAAGGAGCTACCTGGAGTATCATTTTGATGCAAGAAGAGAGGATGATTGTGGTCAATATTCGGAATTACAAGCTCAGATGCTGCTGTGTTTGAGTTAAAGTTTTCAGCACCTAGTGTTCCAGTTGCAGCTTCACCTAGGTTCACCAATGAACTAACTTCGAAACTGAGTATGCTGAGACTTAATTGCGACTCAAACACTTTCCAGAAATGAGCACCTGTACTACTCTGCTTCTAAGCACTTAACTACTTGTTACTGCTCTAGGATCTTACCAAACGCTCTGATACCATGATAACTCCATTGATGGAGTTGTGTTAGACGACTATATGAATTAAGAATAGCTAGTCGAGAAGGAAGAAAAAGAGATGCAGAAGAAAGGAAGCAGCAGAAGAAAGGAAACAGCAGAGAAGAAGAGAAGAAACAGAAGGAAATGAGATGAAAGTTTACATTGTTCACATTGTGTAATTACAAATCCTTCACACATGTGGTGTGAGTAAGGTGCATTTATAGAGTGTTGCTAGTTAGTTGTAAGTCACTATCAACCTACAACTAACATCTAACAAACTTCAACTAACTCTAACAACTTATTATCCAACTTCTAACAACTTATTGAACCATGGTAGCTTGCCTATGGTTAACAAAGTGGAACCACATTCCAAGCCCTTTGCCTTCTCTTCCTTCTCCTGATCTTCCAACTGAAAATCAAATCTTTCACAGTTTTTGGCATTGCCCAAGGAGAGCCAAACCACCCAAACATATCCTACCACAGCCTCATAGTTAGCCCGCAATGTAAGAGAAGATGATCCATGTCCTCACCCGCCTCCTTTCACATGTAACACCAACTAACGCAGACAACCTTCCGTTGTCAAAATCACCCTCTAGTAGCTAGCCACGTGAAAAAGCACACGTAGCACCCTTGGATCCATAGTTGTGGTAACATACTGCTTTTGGCAATGCCCATATATTTATTGTATTCCTCGAGGAGAGAAGAGAAGTAATCTTGTAACAATACGAGAGAGAGAAAGCCTTGAAGTGGACCAATTGTTTGATGACTAACGTAAGTTATATTAGGTTTCAGATTACAACCACATAAATGAAGAAAGGCATTTCTTTCATAAGACAATTTCTAAGAATATTTCGTCATCCTAAGTTCTTTAAACTGTGGTAATACCGACCTTGCACATTGAAATTATAGAACATGTCTGTTTTAAGAAAGTAAAGTTCATTTTGTTAGAGAATAGTGTCAAGAGTGTAGCGCTAACAACAGATGTAGAAAATACAAAATCCTCTTCTTTATTAACTATGAAAAGAGGGAATAGTAATATCTGTCATGCTTTCTATCTAATTAATAACATCTAAATCACACCAAAGAGACAAAAGATGAAGGCAGGCCTGCTGGTAAAAACCCTTCCAGATAAGGAACACACAATATATATATATATATATATATATATATATATATATATATATATATATATATATATATATATATATATATTATTTACATCAATAGCAGAAAACCATATTTTTACCACAATTTGGAAAATAGAACAATATAGGGGATTATAAAATGTTCTAACCAAGGTGTGTAGTTCAAATTTTGTGCCAATGCGAATAGCATGCTCTACAGAATGATTGAAAAAACGGATGAACTTACATCTCGTTGAACCCCTCTAGAACAATTTGTATTCTGCGACCTCCGTCTATGATTTGTGAAGAAACTAAACGAACATCACAGCCCAGCTTTCGACCAAATACCACCTTGAGCAAGAAAAGAGAAAATGAAATCAAGAAATATAACTAAAAGTAGAATATCAATATAAAGAACAATTTAAAAAATTAAATAGCAGTCACCTTCTGAACTCCAACTGGAACTGAGAGGCTCATGACAAGAGGATCATCACCATTCAATACACACACATCCCCTGGCATTGCTTCTCTTAAAATCTCCCCTTTTGCCATGGAAACCTCCTCCAAGTTAACGAAATTCTCCAAATGTGCAGCACTCACATTCAAAATCACCCTTACATCTGGTCTACACAGCCTGGACAGCTCCAAGATTTCTCCTTTCTTGCTCATCCCCATCTCCAGAACCCCAAACCCCACATCCCTCGACAACCCAATAAGCGATAACGCGACCCCAATCTCATTATTCCAGTTCCCTGGACTGTGATAAACAGTTCCAACACTCTCCAAAGCTAATGCTATCATAGTCTTTGTTGTGGTTTTCCCCACACTTCCTGTTAAACCAATTAAACAACCATTAAACCTGTTTCTTGAATAAAAACCCAATCTTTTTAAAGAACTCATAGTGTCACCATCCACTTGTACAAACCCATTGTTCCAACCCTCACAAACCCAGTTCCCAATGACTCCAACACACCCTTTAGTGGCCAATTTAGGGGTAATGAAATTGTGGGCATCAAAGTTTTGCCCAACAAGGGGGAGAAACCATTGTCCTGGTTCAAGTGTTCTGGTGTCCGTACAGATTGTTCCAGGTGGACCCCACCTGATGATTCTGCCATTAACAGACTTCACTATCTCTGAAATGGTCCAAAGAGAAGAATTTAGTGAAGCAGAAAATGTAGCTTGAGGAATCAAGATTCTTGGTCTGCTTGGTAAAGTGAAAATGGGGGTTTGGGGATTTGCTGGATTTTTAAGCGGGAATGGAGAAGGATGAAGTGGAGTGGTCAGTGGACTCATTGCAGCAATGGAAACAAGACAGCAAAGAAATGTGTTTTCTTTAACGAAACACTTTTTTTGTCCAGCATAATATATAGATGTGTTCTTGACTCTAATTTGAATAAGCATAAGTTACATGCATATTACTTCGTGTTTCCTGTGACATTTGTGTCCTAGTGACTTGGTAGGTGTATTATGTTAGGGGGAATATTTATTTCTATTTATTCAATTTTATATAATTTTAAATGTCAATTTGTACATAATCAAAGATAAAGGGCATACATGTCAGTTTAGATCGAGTTAAAAAGTATATTTACAAAGTATAGTTTTTTCAGATATTGTACCAAATATGCTTGTACCTTAATTTGACTAAATTGATTTATTTTATTTTTAATTTTTGACCAAAATCAAACTTAGGTGTTTCATCTCAATTTATAATTGGGATAGTTTTAAATATATGCAATAAAATAATTAGTATAAATATAGCCAAGTTTTTACTTATTTAAAAAATAGTCAAAGTCATAGTTTATACATTTTGCATAAGCATACTTATACATTTGGCATATTCATTGATTATACATTCTGATACACTCAAAAAAAATAGTTTAATTATATATGATAACCAACTGAAAATCTCCTCTAAACAGTCCCAAATTTTATATATGAATCCTTCTCAATGTTTTAATTCTTTTGATATATAATTTGTTTAAAATGATTTGCAACAAGTTGAATTTTAAAGAAGAAGAGGAGGGGGAGGATGAAGCAACAATAGAAATAGTGAAAACAACAACAGCAACAACAACGACAAAGAAAAGGGAAGAAGAAAGACGCACCGCATCCATTTTGGGGAAGAAATAGGGTCGAGTGGCTATTTTAGATAATTTAAATAAATTGGGCTAAAAGGATGATAAGTAAACATTTTGCATAATTTTCCCTTTATAACTTATAATTAACAAATTTTATCTTTGATAGATAAATGAACTTTTAATTTATACCCATCTCATCTACACACCAACCTGTAACCGGCATCTCACATGGCACATCTTATAGTATTTATAGATTATATATAAATGTGTTTTGGATAGTATTTTGGGGATTTTTAATTAAAGGGCGATAAAAAGTCTTAAAATTTAAAAAGAGTGACAAAAGTTTTAAAAATTGAGTGTTGGTGACAATTTTATGACTAGTGTTAATGACACTAATTTAAAAATCCTCAAATTTTATTATTTTCATAAAGGTCCTCTCACTCTCCTACCCTCCCCACTCCTCCCCATATGCCACCGCCCGCCACCGTCATTTATATCCCTTCTATCGTCGTTGATGTCGTCGTTGTCACTATCATCATCTCCTCCGCTATTATCACCAGCACCTCCTTCTCCTCCATCACCACTATCACACCGTGTTTTTCTTCCTCCTTTACCACTACCTCTTCTTCCTCCTTCACCATCACCACAACAACCATCTTCTCTTCTTCCACCGTCAATACCAACACCACCAACCTTCTCCTCTGCCACAATCACTATCTCCTTCACTTTATTTTCTACTTAAAAATTAAATAATTGTCGAAGTTGTTGTAATAACTATGCAGAAATTGTTATAATAATTCAACAATTGTTGAAGTTGCTACAACAATTCAAGCAACTGCGATAGTTGCTGCAACAACTATCATAGCAACTATCACAGTTGCTTGATTTTCTATAGAACTTCTTTCAACGACTTTTTTTTTGAGAATTCTCATAATTAAAGCAAAATAGTCTACAAAAATAAAAACAAAAGAAGATAAAATAAAAAAATGTAATAAAAAGAATGAATAGTGACAACGACGAAAGCGGAGGAGACAACAATGACGACGACAAAAAAGAAGAAGTAGAAGATAGAGGAAGGCAGGTAGAAAGAAAGAAAGAAAGAAGAAGATGGAGGGAGGAAGAGGGGAGAGAGAGAGAGAGGGAGAGAGAGAGAGAAATTTGAAAAGGAGGGGAGAAAGAAAGAAAAAGAGAGTAAGATTGAAAGTTAATGGAGAAAGAGGGAATTTTTAAATTTTAAAATTTAAAATAAGAGGAAAGATTTTTCAAATTTTTGAAATTCTAATATGTATACAAAAGTTTTTAATCATTCTAATTAGGTCCGCATACTATTTAATATCTTGACCAAGTTAATGTCATATTTTTTTATTTGAAAACTTTTTTGTCACCTCCCACTCAAATTTCTCTAGTATTTTTTCCTTACATGCCGAATACAAGAAAATAAGTAACAAATTACTTATTTTTCTAGAAAACATTTTCATTCATACCGACGAAAGATTCATTATAACAACGACGACATACTTAATGTATACCATCATTTGCTCTGTTATACTCAATGGACGAAGTAGTAGTAGATCTAGCCATTACTATAAAAGCTATTGGACATCAATAGTATTGGAGTGCGCCTCTTCACGAGGGTGATTAAAGTGCAACGAAATGCCTTAAGAAAGATATAAAGCAACGGAGCCATCATAGTATTTTTTAACTCTTTCTAAACTAAGGATTATAATTTGATTATTTACCCATCTGAACTAAGTTTGATAGATTTATTTTTTTTCTTTCTTCAATAGAAAGGAGGGGGTCAATTTTCTTGTATAGTCATATGCACAAAAGATGCATGTACAGTTGTTCAATTCTATCTTCTTTCTATTTATCTTTCTTTTCTCTTTCTTTATCATGCGAGATAGGGAAAACTTTTATTTTGTTATATCATCAGGGTATGATGCATCAATCTACTAGTGGTTTCTATATGACACAAGTAGGCAAATTTGTCCTGGAAGCGGAAGAACTGTTGAAACTGCATGAAACCCTCACAAGGGTTTATGCACAAAGAACGGGCAACCCCTTATCTTACCCATATCTTACCATTTCTTCGGAATTGTCCGCTCATAGCATGATGGAAGTGTCTCATTATAGCACGACAACTGCTTCAATGGCTCGATATGAAAGACGACTAGCTCTACAACTTTGAGTGTCATATCTTCCAAAACCAAGTTGTGTAATCCCACAAGTGGAATTTAGGAAGTGGGAAGTGTGGTTTGTACGTCACTTTACCCCTAACTTGTGAAGGTAGAGTAAAGATTCATTATAAGATAATGTAATATTGCCCTTACCACTAGATCAAAGTCCTGAGCAAATGTTTATGTGACATTGAGAAACATTATTCATTCACCACTGAACAATATTGCACTAGACATGAATAAGCATCATAAGACTCTTCAGTTTGCCTTTGTACACTTTGTTTCTAAAAATATCACTAATGTGTAGATGTGTGCTTCATCGTAAGCATCACTGGACTCATGTTTATAGGTGCACCAGTAACCACTGCTCCTGGAATTGGAGGTTGGACACCGTATCACTTGTGTGTCGGTGGAGAAAGATTCACTGGTGTACCAACTGCAAAGGCGGATCTAGTGTTGAACTTATGGATTCATCCGAAACCAGTAGTAGCTTTGGCTCGAATTTTGTATGTGAGTTAAAAAGTTTACTAGATGTACCCGGAAAATCAAGATTGGTCATAGTAAAATCCCAAACCCGAGCCCATAATGTCCAAATCCCGAATCTGACTCTGACCAACCACATTAACAAGTGGTCCTGTTACTGGTTGTCCGATGGTGGTCGTTCCATATATGCTAACTCCAATGGATGCAATTGGTGCTGTTGGAGATTGTTTGTTGGATTTTCCAGAAGAACTTTGTGCTCCAGCACCAATTGTTTGGCCAGTGATTGGAACTTGAGGTACTGAGACGTCTCCATTATTAACACTAGTAATGTCATGTATACTTGTTCGTCTTCTATCCTTGTTAATCGAGTTTAAACGTATGAAATATTTTTGGGCATGACTGGCCACTTGCGTAGGAGTTCTTGTCACAACAAAGTTTCGAGAAATACTTCTCCAATCACCTTTTCCATACTTCTCCAGACCAAGAAGGAACAATCTGCATACAACAAATGAAGAAAAAAGTATGTCAGTACAAAATATAGGAAGGATGTTAAACGTTATCTAGAATGCAGAAGATGTCAGTAAGAATATGCATCTTCAATGGTTTTCTCTGCAACCTTGGTTCTTACAGCCAACACACATTTTAGGATGAAACGGTGAATCCATGTGAACCATTGCCGGATTAAGATGCAGGCAGCTTGAATTGGACAAAGAAAAGCTCTAGGGATTAGGAAAAGAAACATCAATCTGTAATTACTGTCTTATGCATAAGCAGAATTCTTTGGTCTTAACATTCAGACTCGTAAAAGCCCCTGAATCATCACTTAGAGTGTTTCTCTATGATCAAGTCTCCCATCGAAAGAGTATTTTCTGAAAGTGACAGCAAGATAATACAGTTTAACAAATGCCTGCAAACACCTGAATTGACAAAGACATTGGACCTTGGTCCTAACTCATAAGGAGTCCATGTTCCCATCTCACAAATGATGACTCTCATACCATGTTAAGGAAATGGATCTTGGACCTAACTCAACCACGAATGAGCTGAATGTTAGCTCATGAAGGGAGGATTGCCCAAGAACATATTAGTAGTCCATTTTCCCATCACACAAACTATGTGCGACTCCAACATTAATCCTATGACTTCATGAAGTACACCTTCATGGCGACAGGTGTTATGTTTCCGGGCAAAGAAAGTTTGCGGCAGAAGGAGCATAAATCTAAGGTTGATAAGATTACATTCACTGAAACATGAAGGGAAAAAAGAAACAGAAAGTACCACTATCCTAAATGATATGTAGCAACCTCAAACACAAGGTATGTTGTACTCATGAGATTCTTTACAAATACACTCTTTTTTCTTATCTTTTTTGGGAGGATCAATAGTGTTCTTATTTACCCTCCAGGCTCCAGCATGACTCAAAAGTCGAACCCTCAACCTAGCGGATGACGGTGGACTCAACCACTTGAGCAAGTCTCACTTGTCTCTTACAAATATACAACAAACAAACATCTAGCTTAATATTGTACTGAAGTAACTGAAGCTCAACGGTTACTGACCTGTGCTCATCCTCCGTCCAAGCAACCCCTTTCCGCCGGTCCTTCTCCAACTTACTAGAATTACCCCCATCATTTGACTCACCGTTTAACCTCCCCGAAACCCCGCTCTTCTTACCTGTTCTTTCATCACCACCATGGCACAAAGACCTGTCAAAAGAAGAGCTGTAGCAAGGTAAAGGAACATTACCAGACTCGATCCGGCTCACATCATCGAGTAAAATTTCATAATGATTCTTAACCTCTTGTAAGGTTTTCCCTGGAACATCAGCAGCAATTTTCTCCCACCTATCTACAGAATCCTCAGGATAAGTTGCCAATGCATTTTCAAATGCTATATCTTGCTCTCTGCTCCATATTGAGCTTCTTGATTTATCTAATGTCATCTAGTCTTCTTGAATTCACTATCAAGCTTTTTCAGTGAAACATTTTATCAAACAAGTATTATGCATTCCCACAGAAAATCTTGAAAATTCATTTCTACCCACATATATACACACAATAATAATAATAATTCCGTCTCAGTTCCAGCTAGTTGGGGGTAGGCTATATGAATGACAATTTATATAAAAATAAAATAATAGTGTATATGCAAAAATATGATTAGAAACAATGTATCAGACCAATGAGGTCACTGATAATAGAAACAAAAAGATTCCAAAAATAGAAAAATACACAGTTGAGCAATTCAAATAAATACTATTGGTACACAAGCTTTATTCATAATTCAAAAATTTTGACTTTTTTGAATTGCTGACCCTACTAATGACAAAAGGTACCAACTGTATTTAAAGATTTTGAAAAATATCTAAAAATCATAAATGAAGAGTGCAACAAATTAAGTTTTTACATGTTACTGTACAAGGAAAATAGATATTAGTTTTAATAGTTATGTTGTTCTAATTCTTCAAAAATGATATGTTGGGTATTTGTCAAGAGTTTTAAACGATCTGCTAAGTTGCATTAATTTTTTTGAAAAATCCGAGCAATATAGTTAATTAATATTGATGAACATAATTCAATGGTAACTAAGGTTATGAATTTCGGGTATCTATAAAAGTTGATGAGATTAAGTGAGGTTATTCACAGAATGAGCAGGGGAAGAGCGATCAAGCGAAATTCCAGTGGAGTTTTGGAAGAATGTAGGCATGGAAGGTTTGGAATGGATTGAATTGTTTAATGTCATTTTTAGGACAACGAAGATGTTCGAAGAATGTAGATGGAGTAAGATAACTACTTTGTACAAAAACAAGGATGATATTTAAAATTTTTATTAAGGACATTCGATAAATAAAAACCGTTTTGGTGAATTTTGGATTCCCAAAACTAGAGTAAGCTTCTACTTTTGTGTTTAGGGATTCAAAAAAAATACTATATAATTGATTATTTTTTTTGCCGAGGGAATTCAGAGGCTTAGATTCATCCTGGCTCTCCTGACTTCACTCATGAAATTATACCAAATATGATATTATTGTTGTTGGATTAAAGAGGAGTGAAAGGGACTACAATATTGGACATTTTGAGGCAATTATAGATCCTGGAAGACAATTCTGATTGGTCAATAAAAATCGATTTCAATGCCAGTAGTACAGGCCGATAATGAGCAGTATTTTTCTTTCTCCTATTACTGCAGTAAAACTAACCTCTTTTTTTTTTACCAAATAACAGAAGGTGTTCGATATTTGCATTGGAACGTGATTAATTTGGATCTTCTCGTAAGCCCGTTATAGGAGTAACACTCCCAATTAGATTTTTTTCATATTCAGGGCTCGAACCAAGATTTCTGATTAAGAATGAAACAATCCAGAATTACACAACAACCTATATTAGTAAAAAGATAATACTTTTTTCTAATATTAGACCAGCAATTTGTACTTCACCAAGATTTCAAAAATACTTCTCGGAAAAGCTATTTTTTCAACTTTTGAAAGACAATTTTTGTTATTTCTCAAAAATATTTATTTCTAAAATGAGCACTTAAAAAAATAAGATTAGACATGGACATATTATCTTTCTAAAAATTTGGGCATGGTTATGGATGAGTTTTATCTAAGTATAGGTTAATTATTAAAATGAGATATTATGGAGAATTTGAATTATGCTGATGTAATCAATTGTCAACAATTACAAGCTATACATGTGGATATTGGAGTTGGATTTTGAAAGGTGAAAATGATTTCAGAAAAGTGGACCTATCCCAATTGAACAACAACTTGCAAGAGTGACAACTAATAGGATGATAAATTAGTTAAGGACAAACAACAACTATCAAAACTGAATTCTGTTGTCCCATAAATTTCTTATGTAAACATAAAACAACTTTTTTACTTTAGATGGAGAAATGGGGACAAAGTATTCATGATTTCGATGGGATGAGTGCACTATGGATTTATGATATAAATTTAATTAGTTTGATATATAAGTTTTTATCGTGAATTGTTAAAATTTTAATTCAAAATTGTGTTGAAGGTATTGAAATCGGTTGAATCTATTGATTGTATATATGTTATATCATTTAGTACTATTAATTTTAATATACACATTTATTTAATTATTGATAAATTTTATAGTGTTGAGAAAAATAAGAAATTTTTAATGTGGTAGACTTGAAAATTTTGAAAAATTAAAGCAATATATATATATATATATATATATATATATATATATATATATATTAATTGAAACACCTGAAGTTTTACTCTCTCTATTCTATATTAAGTGTGGGACATAAATTGAATACCACTTTTCACTTTTCTCCTTTTAGTTATTCTCAACTATTCTTAAAAATATAAATAATTTAAAGTAAATTCATAAATATGAGCAATCAATTCTCTTGAAATTATCACCTAAAAAATATAAATGAAGGGGCAAATTGGAAGAATTTTTTAATAATCTCTTAAACTTTGAACAATTCACTTATTCTGAACAATGAAGAAATGTTCAACAATTCGCGTAATAAGGAACAGAGGGAGTACCAAATACTAATAACCACCTTGATAGGTTTACCTAATTTCAGAAAGAAAAAAATAAGATAAATATAAAATTTATATTTCTAATCTCACTTAGAGTGGTGTATCCAATAATTATCACATTATATGATACTTCGAGTATGAGTTCACATTTATATTTAAATATTTTTTTAAAATTACACTGCTATATTTAATCTCGAAAGGAGAGCATAGATTCACTTGAATTGAGGAATCCCCTAAAGACACCCCTATCCCCCTCCCCCCTCCCCTTAAAAAAATCACCCACAAAAAAATAGTGAATCGATCCAGCTATTTGCATAAAGATCTCATCTTTTATTTCTTGCATTTTGTATACTTCCTTCATTTCAATTTGTTAAATTTATTTTTTTAAGTTCATTTTAAAAAGAAAGATTTTTTCTTTTTTTAAGCAACTCTTTAATTGTAGTTTTTCACATGACATGTTTAAGATCATAAGATTAATTTATTTTTTTTAATTATGTATCAAGTTAAAATAGATCAAACATATTGAAATGGAGGGAGTAAATTTTTATTCTCTATGCCACTCAATGAGTGTCTAGACAAGTTAAAAAAATGACACATTTTTCAATTTGATAACAATTTAACTTTAAAATACTTATTTTACCTTAATGAGGTGATATATAGCCACATAAATATCTATAAATTTTAAACTTTAAATTTCAACATTTTTTTAAAAAACTCCGTACTCAATTAAACTAAATTATATAAATTAAAAGGGAGGGAGCAAATAGTATTCTTCTCGATTTTTTATCCCGGGACACGTGATCACACTAAGAGAAAACAAATTTAATTTGGTAACTTAAAATTCTGCAGCAGTTCGAATTTTATTCAAAAATAGTAATGGTGTAAGGGAAAAAAGAAAATCCAGTTTGTTAAGACTATGAGCTGTGATAACTAAAAAGGAAGTAATGATGCGTTAAGTATTCATTTATTCTTAATTAAAAGTTTTAAAATTGAGTCTTGAGCCTGAAATCGCCTCCTTTAGTAGGGTTTAGAAACTATTTTACTCCTAAAATGATATTTTTCAGGCGAATTTAAATTAATTGAGTTCTATAATGGATACTGAACACCGAAGGAGAAACCTCCGAAGAAAAGACTTTATAATTATGTGTGTTGGGTGAAATCATCATTTAGCCTGTTTGGATTGACTTATTTTTAAGCAGTTTATAAGTTGCCAATTTTTTTTTTGACTTATAAGCTGTTTTTAACTTATAAACTGCTTAAAATAAGTTCATCCAAATAAATCTAACTATTTATTGATGCTTATTTTAAACACAAAATAACTTTAAATTGGCCAGTCAAACACTCAAAAAAACAACAACTGAAAACAGCTTATAAGTCAATCCAAACGGCCTCATTGTCTCTGCTTTGATTAGTGTGAAATCATGCAAAACTTCAATTTTTTTAAGTTAACATTTGAGGTTGAGTTAGACCTATATGTCATATTTTTACATGATATTAAAGTTAGATTTATCTTTATTTAAATTTTTGGTGCATGTTCTAGTTGGGCATAAACGTAAAGAGGGGTGTTAGAGTGTGGATTAAAGTGCCACATTCGTTAGAAAATAAAGTGAACCAGTGATTTGCTATTATTGACTTAGACAATATTTTTTTTATGAATTAATTATTGAGATTGAATTAGACTCATATGTGAATTCATTAAGAATGGAAACTCTCCATTCTACCATAGCAACTTCTATCAAAAAAAGGAAAATCCTCTATAGGCCACTAAGACATTATTGAGAATATCACAATTCCATCTTCTTACCGTCAAGAAGATGGATCAAAAGCGCACATATTAATTAACGGAAAGTTAAATGTGCTTAATTAAAATTTATCAACATTTGAAGGTCTAAAAGTGCTAATTTCCCAAAAATAGTACCCTTCTTTCTCTTCTCTTCAGTCTTACTATAATTTTTACTTCAATAGTTTTGGGCAGAGAGACTGAGATTCGCGTGGGAACAAAAAAAAAATGTTACAACCAACAGACGGCGGTTACACTAACGGCTACCACCACAACGGCGCCGTCGCCGGAGGAATCTCAGGCGGTCATAGAGTACGCAGAGGCAGCCGTGGGAGGTCACGTGGCCGTAGAGGTGGTGGTAGCGATACTGATGCTAGGGTTTCTCAATGGCAGCTGCAGCAGCTTCACGAAAATGAGGAGGAGAGGGAAAAACCTGCACCTCCTTGTACGGAGTTTGATACAGCATATTTTAACTCATATGCTCATGTTGGCATTCACGAAGAGATGATTAAGGTATTTTATTTATTATAATGATTTAAAAAAGTCTCGTGGTTACATTACGGATCTACTACATTGAGTAGGTGTAGTTATTATGTACATATTTGTCTATTGAGTGTGTAGGGGTTCATATGATTTATTTCGTTGTTACATTGCGAGTAGATGTACCTGATTGAATTGGAATTGTTCGATCGGAGAGGATATACAAATACATATTAGACTGGGTTGGCATGTGTACTTGTCTATATATATTCAGAAGAATCAGTTTTTAGGGAGTGTAATGTTTTGAGGAGCTGAGCTTACAGAGTTATAGGATCATTTGGCTATGCCTGTTGATATGCTAGATTAGTTTGGCATGTGTACATGTCTATATACATTTGTAAGAATCAGTTTTTAGGGAGTGTAATGTTTTGAGGAGCTGAGCTTACAGTGTTATAGGATTATTTGGCTATACTTGTTAGTACATTAGACTGGGTTGGCATGTGTACTTGTCTATATACATTTGCATGAATTATGTTTTTAGGGAGTGTAATGTTTTGAGGAGCTGAGTTTACGGAGTTATAGGATTATTTGGCTATAGTTGCTAGTATGTTAGACTGGATTGGCATGTGTACATGTCTATATACATTTGCAAGAATCGGTTTTTAGGGAGTGTAATGTTTTGAGGAGCTGAGCTTACAGAGTTATAGGATCATTTGGAATACTTGTTAGTATGTTAGGTTGGGTTGGCATGTGTACATGTCTATCTACATTCTCAAGAATAAGTTTTTTAGGGAGTGTAATGTTTTGAGGAGCTGAGCTTACAGAGTTATAGGATTATTTGGCTATACTTGTTAGTATGTTAGACTGGGTTGGCATGTGTACTTGTCTATATACACTAGCAAGAATCAGTTTGTAGGGAGTGTAATGTTTTGAGGAGCTGAGCTTACAGAGTTATAGGATTATTTGTCTGTACTTGTTAGTATGTTAGACTGGGTTGGCATGTGAACATGTCTATATACATTCACGAAAAATCAGTTTTTTAGGGAGTGTAACTGTGGGGGAGCTGAAATTATAGAGTTATAGAATTAGTTGGGTTCTTTTCATTACTATAGTCTTGAACACTACGGAGCTGAATAGTGTGATTCAAACTTTGTAATCCCTCTGTGGCATTTTATTTAGTATGATGATGATGTGAAGTGAGCTTAAACGAAGAAGTGTTGAAAATTCATTTTACTGCTTGTTTTTAGGTGAATTTAATTATTTTGCTTGGACTTGAACTTGTATGTCCCTTTTCCTTGTGTTTATGCTTTCAAATATATCTGGATGTACAAAGGACATGTTAATTTATGGATGGAATTCGCAGGATCGTGTGCGGACTGACAGTTATAGGAATGCGATTTTTCAGCATCAAAACTTCATTGCTGGAAAAGTAAGTCGACTATCTAAATAGTTTTTTGTGCACCAAGTGATATCCTCAAATTTATCAGATCTCATATTGTATTGCTACTTAAGTCTTCATGCTTCTTTTATGTTTTTTATAATTTCATTACTGAGCTCAATCAGTCTCGTCTATGCCTATGGTATAATTAAATTTACATTTTCCAGGTTGTTGTTGATGTTGGATGTGGCACTGGCATCCTATCTATATTTTGTGCGCAGGCGGGTGCAAGACGAGTAAGATATCATTAAGTCCTCTTTAGCTGAAATTTCATCAATCTGAGTTCAGTACCAGAGTGAAGTTGTTATTTCCATGGTTCCTTTCAACTTTTGAGGCAATATTATGAACTTATGTATGCAAACAAATAGAAAAATTCACACAGCTATTGGGTGATTATAGTATGTTCTAAATAGTAGAAATATTGTGAATAGTCAATGCGGAAAATTGCAGCACAATCCGCATTTGTCACTGGAATATTAGCGTGACGTAGATGTCCGTGCTAGATTGCAGTCAACACTTCCCCTATCTACGCAGTATGCACATTCTTCTTGGTACATAACAGTGTCAAATTCCCTCTGTTGGGCACCTGCCTGGTGCCAAAGCATGTAAAAGTCAGTGTATGTAAGAATATGTAACAGTTAGATATTATATTCCATTTTCAAGTACATTCAGCTGTACAAGCTTAGTTCATCCTGGAAGTCACACAAGTTGACAGATGATAAAACATACCTGTCCTTGCTCCATAGTTTAAAGTTTGAGCAAACTGTCTAATCTACACTTTGGCGAACCTTCTCCTTATAAGATTCTTTTCTCCTTTCCTATCTAATGCTCCAAACTAAGTATCTCTAGATAGTCATGCAAGATTTTGGTTTCTACCAAAACAACAGGTAATCCTGGATTGTTTAAGGAATTATGAGTTTCATCTTCATCTAAAAAAAGAAAAAGGAATTATGAGTTTATACATCAAAATACAGAAGAATGGGTGCCCAACAATCATTCATCTGATCATGGTGATGAAATATATGATTAATTGTTTCTTCAGCTTTCTTGCACAAAAGCAGCTATGGCTCATTTATTCTCTCTCTCTATTGGTTTAGCTACTGTGATAGAGTTTTAGATTGTTCATTTGCTTTTGGGAAGATCCATGTTTTTTTTCTTCTATAAATAAAGTTGCATCTTTGGACTTTGATGTGTTTTACTTTCTTTCTACCCTGGGTTTTAGTGGACCAAGTGAAGTCTGACCTCTTCTTGACGCAAACTGAACTTATTGTTTGCTTCAATTGGTATTTCTTTTAATTTGAATGTTCCAGATATAAAACTTATCGGGAAGATGTTCTTTTATCCCAGGTGTATGCTGTTGATGCAAGTGATATAGCTGTCCAGGTACTTGTTTCCTTCTGTTAGAGGATGTGCTTTGAAGCTTGTTCTATTTAGTATTTTTTTCCTTGTTTCTCCTCCCTTGTTCTTCTCTCTTAAGCCGAGGGTCTTTCGGAAACAGCCGCCCTACCTTTTAAGGTAGGGGTTAGGTCTGCGTACACTCTACCCTCCCCAGACCCCACATGGTGGGATCACACTGGGTTCGTTGTTGTTGTTGTTATTCTACAATGTGCCTTAGAGTAATGCTTCCCTGCACAGTTCTTATGGTTGATGAGTTCTGAGTGAATTGACTGCTTCATTATGGTGCTCATGATGGTGTTGCATCATTTAGAAAGGCTTGCAGAACCTTCAAATTCTCCCTCTTTAAGTTTACCTTCTATCTGATACGTTTGTATAGAAGTTGTAGTGAGGCAGCTGAGGACAATGATGGTGCATGATGTTGTTCTACTACTTAAAGATTTCAAACACTCATGATTTAACTCATTGTTTATCAGTAGTCTAACAGGGTGGTATGTTCTCTAAAGAACTTTAGATTTTACCTTATAAAGAAAAGATTCTCTAAAGAACTTCCAGTTGTCGAACTGAGGTCAATTTGTGCAGTATGTAGTCGTACAGCCAAAGACTATTCAAGGGAAAAGTATTTTTTAATGAAACAAACACGAGTTTCATGGATAGACTGAACAAACTGTTCCATGGGAGGACTACCGGAAAACTGAGAGAAGGCGGAGTGATAGGTGTCACTTATGAGTTTGAAGAGAATGGACTGGCATTTAAGGTGCAAAAACAAAATGCTTTTGGCAGATGTAGAATGGGGTAATTCAGTTGCAAAATATGCTTGAATAATCATAGATATGTGAATTATTCTAGGACATTTTAGCTGATATTGTAATTCAGTCATTTCACAATGTTTAGATGCGTGACTAGGCAACAGCCGATTGTCTACAAACACAAGCATAGAGTCATACCTAACTTTGGCCTGCCGCTAATACTTCTTCAACATTTTCTTCATCAAAAAGTACTTCCTTAATTTAGCTCAGGAGTGAGCATTGCATTCCATAAGCAAGCAGACAAAATTTTCTTATAAAAAAGAAGAAACAAATATTCATGGGCTAAAAATATTTGTTACCCCACGCAACTTTGTTGTGTCAACTGGGTTATTTTGATTCGTCGTTTTCCTTCACTGGATCCGTGTCAATTTGACATGATGTTGTTTTTGGTACGGTAAAAGCTGATCAAAGTCTGGCACGTTCTTTGAACATTAGTTCAAACCAAACATTAGGTTGCTGTTGTTGCTTGCCTTGCTCTTTTTTCCTAGGGTCTTGAGGAGAAAGGGAAAAAAAGTCTCTTGGGCCAAGGAGGGCCTAGAATGACATGGGTTTCAAGTGGAGTTAGGGTTACGTATTAAAGTTGGATGTGGTGACGGAAGAGGGGCAGAAAGCATGAGGGTAGAAGAGGCTCAAAAGAGTAATTGGGAAATTGGTCTCTGGACATCAAAATTCAAAATATATCTTAATACCATGAAAAATATAAAGAGATAAGGAAAAAATGACATTTTGATAAAGAGTGTTCCCTGGTCCATTGGTTAAGCATGAACTTTGGCTTATAGAGGGTGGAGGTTCGAACCTCATCTTTTTTTTTTAAAACTTTTTTTTCTGCAAAAATTTGAGTGAGCCTCTTTTGTTAAAAAAATGAGGTTCAGCTACACTGCTACACCTGTTCTAGCTGAAGATTCAACAAAAACCAATGGGCTAAGGATCATCTATGTTTGCAAAAGTTATAAATATGAATGTTTGTTTTTTCACTTTTATTAATGTCGACACCACTTGCAATTTTTTTTGTTTATGCTGCTGATTTAGATCACTTTAAAAATATTATTACGTTAATTTTCTTTACTTTCAATGATGTCACTTAGAGCAAACCTTTGAGCCTTTGAGAATCCTGCAATTGTCTATTCTTTCCTACTGAAAATGTGTAAACATTATTCAAACCATAATAGATGGAGAAAAACACTCTAGTAGCTGGATATTCTTAAGATCTCTTCCGCTGTCTTTTTTCTGCAGCAACTATGTGAAAAAATTTAACCTCATTTTACTTACTTTTTTTATGGTTCACCAGGCGAATGAAATTGTGAAGGCAAACAACCTATGTGACAAAGTTATTGTTTTGCATGGGCGGGTCGAGGTATGTTCCAGACCATTGGAAATTTGGCTGCTTCTGTTTGCTTAAATTGTATGAAATCTATCTTCTCCTAGAGGGAAGTGAAAATCCTTAAAATTCAATTCACATGTATGTGAAGGAATTGCCAGGTTAAAAAAAGAACCTTAAATCAATTCCTCGTGCTCAAGTGTTTTTTCTTGGGCTCCATAATCTGGTGTATTCACTATTCTTCCACCTGTTTATGCTGTTGTATCCTTGTGGATCAGAGGAGATTGGGACATAGTTCTTTAGGAAAAATCAAATTCCTTATTTATAACTTTGTTATCTTTCTACAAAAAAAAGTTCCTTATTGAGAATGCACTGTTCTTAGTCCATTCCTTGGTAACTTGTTGAACCAAAGGGTACTAAATCAAGTCAATTTTCTTGACGGAATATGAGTGAAGTTTGACTTTAAATTCATTTTGAGCAAGGAAATCTCTCTGTTCCGGTTCTTTTACCTAGAATCTTGGTTGGAATGATTTGCAAAGACTCTGGTCAAGTCGAGTATGGTTACTAATGACTATATCATACTTTTTGGTTAGTTCAGGATGTTGAAATTGATGAAGAAGTTGATGTTATAGTTTCAGAATGGATGGGTTACATGCTTCTTTATGAGGTAATACTATACAGACAGACACATTCCAATGCTTCTCTTGTAGACATCTGTCGAAAAAATTGCTTCTCTTTCGGGAGAAGACTGACCTAGCACCTAGGCGTGCCTACATCTAGTTTGGTCTTCACATGGTTTACCTTTTAAATTTATTATGTGGGACTCCATGACTTCTTAACTTTTCTGTTTCTTACACTGCATGGAATATGTGCTTGTCCTTGCAGAGCATGCTGGGGAGTGTTATCACTGCTAGAGACCGCTGGCTGAAACCAGGAGGTGTTATTCTTCCATCACATGCAACGGTAGTCATACTCCATTCCTTAATTTATGTGAGCTTTGAAATTTATTTGGGGGTTATCTTCTGTGTGGCATGTGTATTATCCCTCTTTTGCATCCTTTATTTGGTTGAATAATTTATTTATATTATCGGAATTAGATTCATGTATTTTATAGTTATGTGACAATGATTCAGATATTCTGTAGTTATGCGGCAAATTCACAATCTTATCTGCTTCATATTTTACTCATAGAGGAAATTCCATGCTGATGCAGTGCCAAAGAAGTAATATGAATTAGTTGTATTAGGAATGATGATCTATTCATTTATAGATTAAGATGAGAAAAGCTCTTAGAACAGATTCTAATGCTACTGCATTGTTCACCTAGGACCAGTCTGAAGTATCTAGACCCGGAGTCTGATGATTATGAATGGCATTTGCTTTTCCACCACTTAATGATATGAAAGAGTGACATCATTTTAATCTCTGTTTCTTCTCTCTGCAGCTCTACATGGCGCCTGTGACACATCCAGATCGGTATAGTGAAAGCGTTGATTTCTGGCGTAATGTTTATGGGATAGACAGTGAGTATATGTTGTAAGACTCATGGTTATCTCTGCTGTTCTTCTAGCAAAATCATAACCTTGATGAAGTGCTCTACCTTCAGAATGCAAATTAGATCCACTTTCTTGTGTTTTGTTGGTCGAGGATATCACTATGATGTTTAGCCACTTTATTAAGTTAAGACATGTGAAAACTCTAAGATTTGATTTGTGATATCATTATTTATCGAGCTGTATTTAAAGCTCAACTCCTTTGCTTAACCCTCCAGTTATTTTTCTCTTCTCCATCGTTGCCACCTAGTGGGATTTCACTAGGTATGTTGTTGTTGTTATCGTTGCCACACATTTGGATCCCCACACCAACAAGAACATGCTTAATTTTGATGAGGGAAATTCTTTTCTGATTGAAACAAAATGATTCTAGTTAGTAGCACTGAGTGGCTACATATTCTAGTCACACATCGCTTGCATTAACATAGGCTCGTCATTAAATAGCACTGGTTCTCAATGACCTTTCTTGTACACTGGTTAAACTTGTCTTAAATCTTAATGTATCCAGACTTGCTGGTTTGTAAACCATTTTAATTTGTTGGATAGTATCATCTTGAGATTATACGGTTGATTCTTCATTTGTTAGTATTGGAACTACTGTTTCATTTATTAACCTCCCTTCTCCAGTAAAAGCGTGAAAGGCATTATGGTATCGATCACACACGTACAAAAAAGTGTATTCTCTGTGGGAGAGCTGTATAGTGAACATGGACCTTTAACTCTGTGTGAGTGGGGCAAACAACCCTAAAAGAACAAAGTTTAGTTGTTAAATGCTAATGCTTTTGATTATCTATTTTTGTATGTGTTTCCTCTTTAGATTTCAGTTGGAGTTCCATTTTTTGTAGTGTCTGCTATAATGCCATTAGCAAAGCAGTGTGCATTTGAAGAGCCATCGGTGGAGACAATTACTGTTGAAAATGTTTTGACGTGGCCACAAGTGGTTAGTACTGTCAAATTTAATTATTTTTTTGGGTTTCAAGTTGCAAATTATTATCTGTGTCAAACGATGACAACAACAACTATGTCTTAACCCAAGCAAGGGGATGCCTTCCTGGTAAAGGAGCTATATGTAAGAAAAAATTGTATAATTTAAGTTTATATGCAGATCATTGAATTATGCAGATATAAAGATGTAACCAACATATAGTCTGGATAAGTAGGACTACATACTTGAATTTATATCTGGAAGATTGAAATTCCCATTGCTGCTGATTGAGCCTCGGACGTGTTATTATATCAATACTGGCCAGGTAGGGGATGGGTGGGGTGGGGTTGGGGGAGAAGGGGATGAAATAGATCATTGGAATGGAATGCCTTCCTGTTAAGTGGAACTATATGAAACGATTTGTGGCCTCTTTATGAAAAGTAAAAATGCATAATCTAAGTTGATAATCATGTATGAAGAAGGGTCAGTCTGTAGCTCAACCATTCTGTCCAGGTTCTGTTGGATAGTCACGCAACATGTAGAGTGCAGAGCTGTAGGACTATATACTAAATATTAGGGATTAAAGAAGCAATTATCGGTTCATGGAAATTAGTTACTGGGAATAAACATTGACGTCTATTCTTACGGTGGTGAATCCCCAAGAGGAAACAAAAGTCTTTTTCCTTTCCTGCTTGGGGCTTGTCCGTTTGCATGAATTGTATGTCTTTCAGAACTACAGGATAATGTAAGATTCTAGGGATTGTGAAGAAGGTAAGGGATCTTGCTTGTGCTCATGGTATGCATGTATTATGAATTGCATCGTGCTCATGTCTTCACAGTTATTTAGTAGACTTAGGGTGTTTGCAGTCTCAAGTATGGTCCGATATTTACATCAAGATCGTCAGGAATTTGTAACTTAGAATGTTCTGGGCTTCTGTGCCTTACGCTCAATTATTTCCTCTGGCACTTGTATCTTATGCACTATTGTAGTACTCATGAGCCTTTCTCATTTTGGGCTCATTTCCCTTCAACTAAACGGCAGGTGAAGCATGTGGACTGTTATACAGTGACAATTCAGGAGCTAGAGTCCATCACAGCCAGATTTAAATTTGAGTCAATGATGCGATGTACAACTTCTCTCTCTCGCTCTCTCTCTTTTAGTGTTGATACCTTCTTCTTTAATGTTCACTAGTGGTCGTATGACCTGATTCCCTCTTTTTTTTTTCAGCGCCCTTTCATGGTTTTGCTTTCTGGTTTGATGTGGAGTTTACTGGCCCAGCAGTATTTCCTTTGAATAATGGCATGGCACCCTCATTTGTTGAGCCTTCAAACAGTAACTCGCCGGAAGGCAATCAAAGAAAGAAGCGTCCCAATCCAAACGAAGCCCTTGTCTTGTCAACTGCACCAGAGGATCCCCCAACACACTGGCAACAGGTTCTATAAATATTTCTCCCTTCCCCACCCAAAAAAACAACTTTGGGTGCTCTCTCTATTCTACCGTTTGCTTTTGGTTCATGGGAATGAAATGTAGGCTTAGAAAAGAGTGAATTGATTACAATCAACAATCTGCAGCCAATTTTGGTATCTGATTTTATTAAATATACACAAGGAGTTAGCCAAATATACATTTTTCACTGTACTTGTCATAGATGGACCATCAACTACATACTGAGACCATAAGAAATATGTTTGCTATATTAGTAAGAGGCTCGAAGCTTCTGTGCCACCTTTTTTTTGTGCTAAAAGCTCAAAATGTTGTCTTGAAATTGTCAGTGATATTCTCGAGAACTCCGAAGAAAATGTTCTCAATGTAAAATGTAGATGTATATTTTTACTTAGCTATTGGTGCAACATGGCTAATGATAATGTAAATGATACCATGGCTATAATTGATTTTGTTATCTCGTTGCACTCATTGTAATACTCTGTTCAGGATGTAACTTTTGAGCCAGCATATCCTTGTTACATTACTTGTCAAAAAAAACCAATAGTTTTGCTGTTGACATTCTTTCATCTGGAAGATTACCTGTTAGTTTAAGTAATCCTTGATATTGGCTCTTAGATAGATTACCTAAATATTTTGATAAACTAATGATGATAATTCTGTTTGGAACAAAATTATGGATTGATTGTTATCTCCTACTATTTATCAGATCTTCTCTGGAGAAATTGGTGCATGCGCTCATGTTTTTACATTTTTTGACATGATTTTGCAGACGTTGGTTTACTTCTACGAACCCTTGGACGTGGAGCAAGATCAGGTTATTGAAGGCTCTCTAACGTTGTCACAAAGCAAAGAAAATGCTCGATTCATGAACATCCATCTTGAATATTCGTATATTTTTGACTCAACGCTCAATCAATGCCACTATCTTAGTTTACTTTCAGCTTTTCAGATATTATCTATAACTTTAACTTCCTTTTCACATTCTTCATTGTGCAGATCTGGCGGACGTTCATTTGTCAAAGAGTCGGTGATGCGTTAAATCGACATATAAAGTCTCTTTCGGTTGAACCATTGTGGTGGTCGGCCATTCACGGTTTCAGATGATTCTGCTTGTAATTTAGGTAGGGAAACGAAGGTGAGTTCAGGGTGTTTACACTGCCTCTTAACTTAAAAGGCATTGAATGTGACAACTTCATTGCATATTTATTCACGTAGTGTATTATGTGAAGACTTGTAACATGTTTCCGCGAGAATATGAGTCTTTCCTGAGCTGTAATTTATAGAGTAGATTAGTGTTGATCATTCATTTGGATATTAAAAAGAAAAAGATCTTATTATTTCTTCAAACACCAGCTTGACAAGTTACTCTTTTATCTTTTTCTTTTTTTCCAGTTGTTGGTTTTTCATTTCACTCATTCCAGTAATTGGACTGTTCTTTTAGTATTCCCTTTCTCTGTGTAGCTTGTCACAGTTCATTAAGGTGCATGTTTGAAGTGATAAAATTGATAAATAAATACTTCTCACATAATACATAAACATACGCTCAAACATGGCTTTAGTTGACAATTAAACACTAACTTTTGATTATGCACTCAACTCATCTCCACTATTTGCATGAATAATTAGTGACAAACTTTATTTTGTAAGTTTTTGCGACCAATAGGGCCCTATATTGACTATATATATGTCCCATGTTCTCTAATTATTATTCTTATGCATGACCTACAATTTTCACGCGTTTGACTGCTACAATTATTGTATGTTTCTTAAGTAATTCTAGAAAGAAAAGGAAAATGATATAGCTTCTATTGTCATTAGGTTATAATTATATGCATTTATTAAGATGATTACAATAACTAAGGGTAATTATTGTCAAGTTCACATTCTATGAGATAAAATTTAATAGAACTACATTTATTATTTACTCATCTTTTTTTCCCTTTCCAGCCTAAAAAAACACTTTAACGTGAGACCTAGAGAGATATTGATAGAAATATGGAGGGACATAGGGTCGATAAGTTTGATATTTGATTTGACAAAAAGATTTCTCTTTTTAGATTCTTTTTTCTTTTCTTCTGTTTACAAACAATTCACTGTTCCAAGTCAATTGATTATTAAAAAAAAGTCTGTTTTAAGTCAAAGTTATACACTAATTAGAAGAAATCAAAAGTATCATACAAACAAGGCATAATACAAAATCGACTCAATTTCAAGTTTCCAACCATTTTAGTCATTTTTACTTGAATTTTAATCAATCCCTTGGTACTTTGATCTCTTTATCTAAAATTTGGTTTGGTCAAACGTAACTTCAAAGATGTATATCTAAAGTCGATATATCAAAACAGATTGTACTGTGAAAATGTAAGAGGTAAGTGGTGTCTGGTGAGTCCATCTATGGTCATTTCGAATCGTGGGGACTTACAAGTTACAACTCTTATCATGCCTACAATAAAATGAAAAAGTATAATTGTGAAGGAAAAAGATGAATAATGCACCTTTATAAAAAGAAGTTGAGACTTGATCATCATTTCTTTTATTCATAATTGGTCCCTCCACTCTTCCAAAATATATTTGCTTGTTTTGTTATGCCATTTAATTTGAAGGGGAAAAAAAATATGACTTAACATATTTTGGTGCATGTTAAGTTAAAATATCATAAACTAAGGGTGGTGTGTTTGGTACGGAGAAAATGTTTTTCAATTTTTTTATGTTTTGTTGTTCAAAATTTTTGAAAATTATTTTTCCTATAAAAATAAGTTTCTTAAAAAAAGGGAATTGACTTTTCTAATGGAAATAGAAAAACACAAGTTAAATGTCATTTTACATTGATTATGTTCTTCCCATTCTCCAACACACCTCGTCTCTGTAGAAAATATTTTCATCATACCGAACACACTCTAAGTTATTAGTTGGATAACAATTTAATTTCTTGTGGATGATGGAAACTCATTATTCTATTTGTTGTATGTGAATGCTTTAGTTATATTGGGAAGGCTAGCTTGCCAAAAGCTTCATACTTAAAGTATTTCATGAAAAGTGCACAATAGTGATAATTTCATTCTCTTATGGTTGAATCTCTTTATAGTAATAGACTAATAGTTTCATGTGTTTGAACTTTTTTCCTTTATAATAATATTTGATATTTATTTCTCAAACTTTAGATTAATGAAAGTGAACAATATCATAATATATGATATGATCATTCTATTTTAAGTTCATTTTGACCTACTCAAATTCAATTCAAATGGCTTATTTATTACTGCTAATTTGCTAGACCCATCTAAATTGATAATTACAATCTCTTTCAACATAGTTAGTTGAATTCATTTAATTATACAGCACTTATTTTCAAAATAGAATTTTTCTATGCAAAATTCAGAATAGTCAGATCCCTAAGAAAGTATCACCAGATGATTAAAAAAAAAGATTTAACATTAGATAAATAATAAGATGAGACTAAAATACCATTCTATAGCAAATTTTAGATGAAAAGTTACAGAAGTGAATATCTTTCAAATTCATAACTACCTTGATTAAGTAATATTTTTAAGTGTAGGTTCCATAAATCTTACAATGTTAAGAGTTCATTACATTATTTTTCTACTCTTTTTGAAATTACAAAAAAAAATTAAAATTTATGAATCTGGATACATTAAGAGACATCTAGATACACGGGGGAGGAATGTATCCGAGAGGGGATAGAGATGTATCAAAGGGGGGATAGAACATCCAGATACATAAGGGATGAATGTATCCGAGAGAGGGATAAGAATGTATCACCGAGAGGGAGTAATGTATTCGAAAGGAGATTTTTGAAATATTTTTAAATAATAGAAAATTTTAAAAATTATGATAAAATAAAATGTGTATTTAAATAATTTTTTCTATTTTTAATCTTAGGCTAATTGGTCTTTTGTCGTGTAATTATTATTATTATTTTTCAACTTTAGAAGAACCTTTTAATAGAGAGAGAAATACATAAACATGTGTGGAGAATCTCTATTAGTCAAGAGACCCCATCACACTGAGGTAATCATTTTGTCACCTTCTCAAAACAAAATATTTCTGTCTACTACACAAATGGTCAAGAATAATAATTTCCAAATAAAATGTGAATTATTTTATTTTATATTTAATAATAAATAATAAATAATTTCAAAATTTATTTATTTCATCAGTTGCATTAAAATGGTAGAATTAATTATTTCATATAAAATACATCTTATCAACCAAACGACTTACGGTATGAAAGATATTTATAGAATCAAACCATTTATAAAAGATATACATCTTTGTAATCAATATTGATAGGAAATTAAATAAAGATGGTAACTAATAATCTATGATATTAAGTAAAAATACACCATGGGTATAAAATCTTTTCATTAAAATTTATTTTTGGTTTTTGTCCAAACTTATACTTTTATCGGTGAAGGATCAAATATACTTCAATACTATTAGAAATAGTTTAAATACATTCTTCGTTATATTTTTGGTCCATATATACCCTTTTCGTTATATTTTAGGTCTAAATATATCCTTTTCGTTATACTTTTGATTCAAATATACCCTCTCATTATACTTTGACATAGATATATCTTTAATTTTAATAAAAAAAACACCTAACAAAATTAAATAACACATTCTCAATTTTAAATATATCTTAGATCTTCATTTGTTTTTATTTTTTTCTCAAAATTATTTATTTTTTAAAATTTAAACAAGTGAAATATGCAAGAAAAAGTGTTCAACAATTTATAATTTTTTTCCCACTAGACTATAATAATAGAAACAATGAAACCAAAAGAGGGGGAGGGGCGGGGGGTTGAGGACTCCAATTTTTTTTTGTTGGTTTCACATCTGTGATATGATTTTTTCCTCTTTATTTTTACAATAATTTCATTTATAAATAAGTGCACATGTTACTTAGAGACTTTTAAAAGCAATATATATAATTTTTAATTTAAGAGACGGTATCTAGTTTTGCTCCACAATGTCAATAATTAATTTTTTAATAGTATTGAAAAGAAAAAAATGTAGAGATAAAAAAAATATAAAGAAAATATCTAGGATAAATTTAAAGTATTAGAAAAAGTCTTCAACAATTTATCACTTTTTAAATTTAAAAAAAATTGAGAAAAAATAAAAACATACGAAGATCTAGGATATATTTAAAATTGAGAATGAGTTATTTAATTTTGAGATTTTTATGTATTTTTTATTAAAATTAAGGACAAATTTATGTCATAGTATAATGGGAGGGGTATATTTAAACCGAAAATATAACGAAAAATGATATATTTTGGACTGAAAATATAACAAAAGGTATATTTAAATCATTTCTAATAGTATATATATAGGTATATTTGAACTTTTGCCGTATTTTTATATAGTACTTTCAAAGAAAAACCATTTAAATGATTATACCCGTACATAATCATGAAAGAAAATGTTATTTTGATAAAAATATTAGGTGATTTGTCTTCATCTGTTTTAACTTTGATAGACAAAATTGCTTGTGGGAAGGACAAGTAATAGTTTGATGCCCCATAGCATAACATATTGAACCATTAAGGACTGGTGGATGGTAAATATCCTTTTGATCTTTAATCAAAGATTTCAAATTCGAGTTATGAATATCGATTCACCTTGAGATTTTTGAGCAAAAAAAAATTAAATCGAACTCTAATACAAATACCACACACGAAATATAAAAACAAAAAAGATATTTATACAATAGAATGAAACACAAACAATTCAATTATTTCTTCTCATGCCCTCCAAAAAATGGGCCAAACGTCTCTTCTCCAACCCCACACCCCCTACCCCAACCCCCTTCTACATAACATATTGAACCATTAAGGACCGGTGAATGGTAAATATCCTTTGATCTTTAATTAAAGATTTTAAATTCGAGTTATGAATATCAATTCATCTTTGAGATTTTTGAGCAAAACGAAACTAAATCGAACTCTAATACAAATACCACACACGAAATATAAAAACAAAAAAGATATTTATACAATAGAATGAAAAACAAACAATTTAATTATTTCTTCTCATGCCCTCCAAAAAATGGGCCAAAGGTCTCTTCTCCAACCCCCCACCCCCTACCCCAACCCCTTTCTACATAACATATTGAACCATTAAGGACCGGTGAATGGTAAATATCCTTTGATCTTTAATCAAAGATTTCAAATTCGAGTTATGAATATCGATTCATCTTTGAGATTTTTGAGCAAAACGAAACTAAATCGAACTCTAATACAAATACCACATACAAAATATAAAAACAAAAAAGATATTTATACAATAGAATGAAATACAAACAATTTAATTATTTCTTCTCATGCCCTCCAAAAAATGGGCCAAAGGTCTCTTATCCAACCCCACACCCCCTACCCCAACCCCCTTCTACATAACCCCCTTTCAACCCCTTTTTTCTTTTATTCACATCCTAAAACCTTAAAAACAAATAAAAACTCTCAACTTCCCTCTCACCACACACAAGAAAAATGTTTGTCCCCTTTCTAGCATTTGCAATTTTGCTCATTTTCATTCCCACCACAAATGCAATTCCTAGTGAAATCAAGAACTCAACTCATGAAATCTTCAATGTGAAAGACACCATTGCCCAATCAGACACAAAACCCCAAACCCCATTTGAAAATCTTGAAGAATTTCATGTTGAAAATGAAATTGAACAAGAAAAGGGAGATTGGAAACTCAAGCTCAAGCTCAAACTCATTCACAGAGACAAATTGCAAATTCCACATTTTCCTTATAATATTAGCAAAGTTTTTGAAGGTCGAATTGATAGAGATTTGAAAAGGGTGTCTAGTATCATTCACAGAATTAGCAATGGTGGTGTCGGGTACCGGGTTGATGAATTCGGGTCGGATGTGGTTTCGGGTATGGATCAAGGAAGTGGGGAATATTTTGTTAGGATTGGTGTTGGTAGTCCCGCTAAGAACCAATACATGGTTCTTGATTCTGGTAGTGATATTGTTTGGGTACAGTGTCAGCCCTGTACCCAATGTTATCACCAATCCGACCCGGTATTCGACCCGTCTCTTTCCGTATCGTTTACCGGTGTCCCTTGTGGGTCATCGGTTTGCGATCGGATCGAGAATGCGGGTTGTCATTCGGGTCGGTGTAAGTATGAAGTCATGTATGGTGATGGATCATATACTAAAGGTACAATGGCAATTGAGACTTTAACTTTTGGTCATACTATGGTTAAAAATGTGGCTATTGGATGTGGACATAGTAATAGTGGTATGTTTACTGCTGCTGCTGGATTATTGGGCCTTGGTGGTGGGTCCATGTCACTCGTGGGCCAACTCGGCGGGCAAACGGGTGGTGCATTTAGTTATTGTTTGGTGAGTCGGGGCACCGATTCAACCGGGTCGCTCGAGTTCGGACGGGGCGTATTACCTGTTGGTGCGGCGTGGGTACCGCTTATTCGAAATTCATTAACTCCGAGTTTTTACTACATCGGGTTATCGGGTCTCGGAGTCGGAGGTGTTCGAGTACCGATATCGGAAGACGTGTTTAAGATCACCGAACTCGGGGATGGAGGAGTGGTCATGGACACGGGTACAGCCGTGACACGACTCCCCTCAGCGGCATACGTGGCGTTTCGGAACGCATTCGTATCCGAAACCGTGTCCCTCCCTCGGGCACCGGCCGTATCTATATTTGACACGTGTTACGACCTAGATGGGTTCGTGACGGTTCGGGTACCGACCGTTTCGTTTTTCCTTTCGGGTGGGCAAATTTTGACCCTGCCAGCTAGGAACTTTCTAATTCCAGTGAATGACAAGGGTACATTCTGCTTTGCATTTGCTCCATCACCATCAAGTCTTTCTATAATAGGAAACATCCAACAAGAAGGCATCCAAATTTCTTTTGATGGAGCAAATGGATTTGTGGGATTTGGTCCCAGTATTTGTTAGCTTTATATAATTATATTATGTAAAAAGTGATTAATGTTCTTAATTTTTTATAATTTTTTCTTGAGAGGTGTAATTCTACAACAAGTAGAGTGAAATTTTGTTAGTATATGATTACATTATATAGTATTCTAAGAGTGACGTATTATTTTGAGAAGATAGAGATTTTAATTTTTTTTAACATTATATAGTATTAGTTATTTTAAAATACTATGATTGAAGATGTGAAGTAAAGAAGCAATTACTTTTTTAATTAAGTAAACTTATGAGGCTAGTCTTTGTAGTACCTAATGATTATAATCCCAAAGGTATGGCCCTTACTTTGTTTTAGGGAGTAAACAGAGATTCTAGTAAACATTAGTTTATACTTATTGATCAACTTTAATTTCTCCAATGAAGATATCTTTTCACATATATGTGTTACTAAACTAAACTAATGCGGATTTAGTCGGAGCTTTAATAAGGATTTCTAATATTGAGTGGGAAATAAAAATAAATACTAAACTAAATCAGAATTACTATTGATAATTGAGACTTTTTGTAGCTCACTTTAATTACAAATTATTATCAATTTAAGGGATTTTTACACTTAAATTATTTAATTGTTGTAGCATGAGGTAATTTGTCTTATTTTATAATTACGAATTCTATATTTTAAAAAGATTTACATAAAAATATTATTTACCTGATACAAAAGTTAAACTCCTAATAAAAAACAAGGGTTTGGGAATTAGGAAAGGTATTTAGTAAAAGTAAGTGTTAAATAATGACAGTCAAAACATTGTTAGAAACACATGTTTGGAGTCAAAAGTAGATAAGAAAAAAGGGGATTTACAAAACAAGAGGATCCAAGAGAACCCTTTTTTCTTCTTCTTCACCCCCCACCCCCCACACACTTATTTATTTATTTTATTTTGATTTTTTTCTCTCATTAATTGAGTAGAAATAATTAAAAGTCCCTACAAGGTACTATTATGGACATACATGATTCAGACAAAACAATTGGGTTTCTCATTGCATTAATGTCCAACACTGACTTTTCCTATCTTTATTTTTATTTTTTTTGAATTTTTTTGAGAGATTCCCTTACTTACTTTCTTACTTTATTTATTAGTGAATGACTATACATGTTTGATTACAACTTTCTTTGCTGCTCCTTTGGTCTTGAGAAACTTTTCTGTGTTTTTCATTACATGAATGCCTCTTAAAAGAAAATATTAATTAATATAAATATTTAATTATTTTATTTTTATTTATATCGTAAATATAATTTTCTTTTTATTGAATATTTACTATATTAATGTCATAATTAAGGTGTTTGTAATCTTTAAGAACAATTATTACTATCAATAAAATGAAGAAAATAATTAATTTTGTTTTGAACTTCTAAAACAAATAAGTATTTTGAGACAAATATTTTTAGTAAGGACGGCAAGTATTTTGCGACTGGGGGAGTACTTAATATACGCCATATATATCCATCAGGGTGGAATTTGGAGAGTACACGAGGTTCATCCTAATCCCTTTTACCAATAGAATAATATTATTATGTATCTATAATATATGTTGAATATCCTTAGTTTCGTTATATGTTATTTCTTTATATTCTGGATCTCTTTAGTGAAAATTTTTATTCAATCGCTTATAAATATCTACCTACTAAAAGGTTAACCGCTTATGCAGGGATTTGAGTCTAGAGGAGTTCTAACGCTTTACTTTATAACTCAAATTGTTGTTACTTACATTATAATTTTTTAGAAAAATATTAGTAGGGATAATCGAAAACATTTAGTCCTGCGGTTATTGCTAAATTCTAGTTTTGATTCTTGTAATATTTGGCTCTGTCAATTAACCTTCACTTAACTAAAATGGATGATTTTTTTTAAAAAAATCTCTTTAAATAGGAATTATGTAATTTTTTGGCTATATTAAATTATATTACTGTCAAATATAAACTAATAATATATATTTAATATAACATATTGATAATTGAATAGTTTTACACTTAATAATATGTTGAAATTTTAATTATTTAAAGTCACGGAGATCAAAAGTGCACATATAAATTGATTGAAGCTTAACCAAAAATCACAAGCAACAAAACCTTTTGTCCCTATATATACAAAATTAATAGAGTGACAAAGACAAGAGAGGAAAATATTGAAAAAAAGTGCTAGTGTTAAAATCATGAGAAGAGGGGAGCCACCCACCACCTTGGTTAACATGTGAAACCAATGTAGGAGTTTTGGCCTACCTTTTTATTTTTCATTTTGTATATGATATTCATATAGGGGTTTAACTATATTTGAATTAGTGTTGAAAAATTTCACATTAAAAATATCGTGATTTTTATGTATCCAAAGAAATTCAAATTCAAATTTTTTGTTTAAAAATGAAAGAGTACTTACCACTCTATTACTACCCTTGATAATTATGGTCTACCTTTTGTTACAGCTCAAGTTGGAAATTTGTTCCACCAATCACTTTTTGTAAAGGTGTTTGCTTCTTCACTCTTTTGCAGAATTGACATTGCAATGCTTACATAATACATCTCCTAATCTTGTAGTGTTTGCAAATTCTATTTTAATGGTAACGTTGTAAACAACAAATTTTTTAATTGAGAAAAATAAATAATCAAGACCGAAAAATTGAAGTAACAAAGTGTAATATTTGATTTTTAAATGTAGTGTGTGTTACAATCTCTATGATAATCCTCTGATTCTTCAAATAATATGGAATATGTTGAACTTGAATTTGATTTAGATTCAAGGGCTTGAATAGCTTGATCTTGAATCTTAGTCTTCAAACTTGGATTTGAATTATTCGTCACGAGCACTTGTATGGTTATGACGAATAATAAATGTGAACGAGTAACTTGATCTTGAACGTCTTGATATTTGCCTTCGTTCTTGCTCTTGAACTCGAACTTAATTGCTTGAACTTTATAACTTTATAGAGAATTTACGGCCTTTGTTCCAGGAGCTCTCTTTTTTACTTTTTGTTCTTCAAAACTTTCCTTTTTGAGAATAATGAGGACCCCTATTTATAGTTGTAGGGAGTGATATGCCTGTGTGATTTGATTGGTCGGTTTGAACTGACCAATCAGATGCCTTTGGCGAAGAACTTCAATTTGATTGGTCAGAATATGTCACACATACACATGACATTATTCTAGTTGATCATTTAATTTGACTTGGATTACCACATAACTTTGACATATGTCATGATTTTAGTGGTTTATTTAATTTGATTTGGATTGCCACCTAACTTTGGCACATGACATGATTCTAGTGGCTTATTTAATTTGACTTGGATTGACACTTAACTTTGACATGTGACATGATTTTAGTGGCTTATTTAATTTGACTTGAATTGCCACATAACTTCAACACGTAGCATGATTTTAGCGGTTCATTTGTTTGACTTGAATTGCCACATTATTTGGACTATTTTCTTGAATTTAATATAGCTCAAATTAATTCATGAATTTAAATCAAATTAAATTTTAACGCTTACAGACGCAAGTTATTAACATATAATTGATTTCATGACTTAATTAAATTTGTGACCTATAATTCATACGTATATAAATTTATTGTTGTTCCAAAACTTCCCTTCAAATTCTTTTATAATCATAACAAGCTATATAATAAGAGTAATTTTGCAAACCAAATACCAAATATAGAGACATTAACTTATACGGAAGTGATAAAATCAAAGAACATATTACCACATCTATATATGAGTGTGTCTTAGTGGTTAACGAAATAAGATGAATATCATAGTTCAATTCCCTTTAGGGTCAAGAGTGGTGGCCAAAATTAATTGATATTTATGTTAGTGAGAGATAATGTAAATAAATTAATTTTGGGCCTAATTCAACCTCATAATCTAGCTCATGAGGGTAGAATCATCCAAGACCATATAAAGAGTTTATTTGTCACATTAACCACAACAATGTGGAACTTTTCACTCTTCAACACCCCACCTCACGTTCAGAGTTGGACATCTGGAGTATGAACAATTTAATATGGGATGAATTCTACTCTAATACGATGCAAATTAAACTAGCTAATAATTAAATAGAAGATTATCCAATATCATATAACAAGATCACTCATTTTATTAACTACTGATATAAGACTTCTTCACTCTTTAACAAATATCACGTAACTAATAAAAACAAATAAGATGCACGCAATTAGTTGATTCTGACACCATCATTATTAGTAAAAACACAAGTACATTAAGGTCAATTGAACAAGGCTTGATCTATATGTGGTAGGTACATGATATTATATTACTGTTGGATCACATGAAATTAAGCCTTGATGAGAGACCCCACAAAATTCAACATAATTTTCTTCATGAAATTGGTGAAAAAGAAAGGAATCAATAAAAGGCAAAGCCTGTCTTTGCTCAGAGATTAGGATGAATGAGAGGATATACACACTTTACCACAGAGAAAGTGAGATTGTGGGATTATCAGGATTAAAGAGGTTATTTCGATATAAAATTTGGGATTAAGGTTGTGTTTGACGTATGAAAGGAAAATATTTTAATGAAAAATAATTTTCTAAAAAATGCATCTTATCTTGGAAAATAAGTGAGCCAGAAGCAGGCACCTCTTTCGGCATGCCTGCTTCTAGCCGAAGGATATTTATGGCTCTACTAATTATGAGATTCCATGCCATGGTGAAGGTATAAAATTATCTATGATTTATTCTAGTAATTTATTACAAGAAAGATTAATCCTTTGGAATAACTTGAAAATAGTTGTTGATACTTGATAATTATAAAGGTGTATTAGGTAAAATTTGGCTAAGGCACGTGGTGATACGATTAATCAAAGTTTTCAATAGGTAAAAACTTTGATCATCACTTATTCCATTTTACATAAACACACACACACACACATATATGTGTGTGTAACAAGACGTTTGTCACAACGACGAACATAAGTACAAGTTGGGGGATCAATTGTGTTGACACAATCACAACAATTTCTTAAGCAACTTTTTATTGGAAGTAAGTTTTGCTCCATTGTTACAACATCTAGTGTTTTGCCTCTTGTGGCCATCACTCATGTCCAAGAGATATCAACTACATTTTAATGACATAATAATAAGAGATTAGTAGAATATGATATACATTATATATACACTACTAAAATTAATGAAAAAAAATCCACAGACAAGGTTGGTCCAAAAAATCAAAGGAAAACTGATCGTGAGTGACTTAGCCTATGAATTTTTTGGTGATATGACTTTCGGTCAATCTTTTTTCAAAACCTTTACAGAACCATCTATAATGACCTGGGGATGAAGCATTTAGAGGTAACTCAACAGAAATATAATTAAGCAATTTTTTTTGTTTTCGTATGTGTTAGCCCATGAATTTTTTGGTGAAATGGCTTTGGTCAATTTTTTACAAAATATTTACAGAACCGTCTGTAATGACTCGAGGAAGAATTCCTATAGCATCGCCCTGATCCACGCGTATTTTTTTAGCATTTAGGGGCCACTCAACAGGAATTAAGCGTTTTTCTCCCTTTTTTCTTGTGTGTTAGCCAATGAAATTTTTGTTGATATGACTTTCGATCAATTTTTTGAAAAACGTTTTACAGAACCATCTCTAGCGACCTATGGAAGAATTCCTATAGCCTCGCCTTAATCTACGGATTTTTTTTAGCATTTAGGGGCAATTCAAGATGAATTGGGCATTTTTTTCATTTTTCGTATGTCTGAACCCATAAATTTTTTGGTGATATGCCTTTCGGTCAATCTTTTTTCGAAACCTTTACAAAACCATCTGTAATGACCTGGGATAAATTTCTATAGCCTCACCCTGATCCACATGACTTTTTTTAGCATTTAGAGGCCACTCAATAGGAACTAAGTGATTTTCTTTGTTTTTCGTATGTATTAGCCCATGAATTTTTTGGTGATATGGCTTTTGGACATATTTTTTTTCAAAATCTTTACAGAACCGTCCATAATGACCTAAGAAAGAATTCCTATAGTCTCACCCTGATGCACGCGACTTTTTTTAGCATTTAGGGGCCACTCAACAGTAATTAGGAGTTTTTCTTCATTTTTCATGTATGTTTGTTCATTAATTTTTTGGTAATATGGTTTTCGGTTAATATTTTTACAAAACCTTTAAGAACAGTTCGTAATGACCTAAGGAAGTATTCCTTCAGCCTCGCCCTGATCCATGCGATTTTTTTTAGTACTTAGAGCCCACTCAATAAGAATTAGACGATTTTCTTCGTTTCTTGTGTGTGTAGACTTTTGGTCAATATTTTGACAAAATCTTTACAGAACCGTCTGTAATGACATGGGCGAGATCTACACGACTTTTTTTAGCATTTAGGGGTCACTCAACGGAAATTAAGCTATTTCTTTATTTTTCGTTTGTTATCCTATAATATTTTGATAATATTACTTTCGATCAATCTTTTTAATAAATCTTTATAGAACTGCCCGTAATGACCTGGGGAGATGAAGATCATGAAAAATCATGGTTCAATTCCCCCTTAGAGTGAATATAAGCGTCCAGAAGTATATAATATTTATACTAGTGAGAGATATCATGTACCAAACAAAATAGACGAGATGCACGCAATTAGTTAATCTCACCACCTAGTTAATCACCCCACCTCTATTATTGAAACACAAATATACTAAGGTCAATTGAACAAGGATTCTTTTATATATTGTAGTAGGTACAAGATATTATATTACATTTGGATCACATGAACCTTCTTCTTTTCTCTTTTTTTTGGTTTTTCACTCGGTGTTTAGAGTCTGTAGAATCCCAACTAAATTTAGATCGCGCATTGTAGAACTCATTTAGGGGTAGCGCTCTAAACAAAAAAAAATTCATAATTAAATTTTAAATTCGATACCTCTTGTTAATAGTGAAACAGTCCTATCAGAGCGAATGTTGGTGGATCACATGAACCTTCACTATCTCCAACCCAAATTTCTTGAAATTAAGCCTTGATGAGACCCCACAAAACTCAACAAATTTTTCTTCATGAAATTGGTGGGAAAAAAAAGAAATCAATAAAGGCAAAGCCTGTCTTTGCTCAGAGATTAAGATCAAAGAAAGTGGGTATATATTTTTGGACTTTAAAATGTTTGGAAATTATTTGAATTATTACTTATGCTAAGATTGTATTTAAGAGCAAGTAGCTTTACTTCTCTTCTTTTACTTTTTTTCCTTTGTTTTGAAATTTTACTTTATTTCTTTCCTGATTTAGAGTAAAGTTTCTGACTGTTGTACCCTTTAAGACTTTAAAAAAAAGAAAGTGGAATAACAAGTTAATTATAGTAAGAGGTAATTAAACTGATCACATGAATTTCAACCAGGAAATGATCTCTTATTAAAACCTACAAAATTGAATACATAAATCTAAATATTAGTGTACGAAAGCAACTACTTTGTGTACAAGACTTTCTTGAACTTTTAAAATGAGGAGTACTTTGAGATAAAATAATTTTTACTAAGAAGGAAAATTTTTTTGAGATGGAGAGAGTAAGAAAATTTGACTAATCTACCCCTTAATAATGCTTCAATTTTTGTTTATTTATGTGCTTCTCTAGAATAATTAATGTTAATGTTATATAAAGTTATAAAATATTTAAATCTCACTTGATTTTTTATTATAACAAGTATTTAAAAACACATATCTTAAGTATCTATGATAACTAAATAAAAATATCGGGAATATATCACGTAAATTGAAAATGTCAAGGTGGTCGAGTTTAAGATTGTGTTCAACTCAATAAACCTCACACACCTCCTTATTAAGACATCGGTGGATTTCTTCTTCTTATATGTGAACCATCTTCAAAAGTTTGACCAAACAAGCTTTTATATTTTAGTAATAATCCTAAAGAGACAAAGTGTACAGATATTGCTTTTGATGTCGCTATTCAATTAATACCCATTTTATGATATTGTTTTTGAAAAAGTTACCTAAATATATAATTTATTTTACTATATTCTTTAAAAATTTCTATCATTTGAAAAAAAAATGCAAAAATTCTTACTCTCTCCTATTTTCGGATACATCACTTTACGCGATGTATCAATCGGATCCATCACTTTACACGATGTATCGGTCGGATACATCATTTTATATGATGTATCGAGATGTAGGATACATCACTTTACACGATGTATCGATTGGATACATCACTTTACGTGATGTATCTCGACATTGAGGGATGTATCCGAAACAGAAACGCAATGTATCATGGCGTTTTGGGGATGTATCCGGATTCCACCAAATTTAAGAGATTTTTGTAATTTAAAAAATAGTAGGGATAAGATGTAATTAGCTCTTAACACATTAGGATTTGTGTAACCCTACTATTTTTTTCAAGTTTATCCATTCTAGGCCAAAAGTTAGACAATTGCGTATGAAGCTATGCGTCTTAAAGTGTGGCCTTGTGAAGGCTAAACAATAAACATTTTTGCCTGATGTTTAGTATGACTTGCAAATGCAAAAGTTCAGACTTTTTTACTAAGGTGCATGTAAAAATTGATTTAACTTTCAGTCATCTATATCCGAATTTTTTTATGTATGTTTTCACCTCGGTCATATATGACTGAAATATATGTAAATTGGAGTGAAATTTCAGATGCGTGTCTGAACAAAAAATAATAATTTGTTCTTCGAATTTCAACAATTCAACACATGATTTAACACTCAAATATACTTTAAATAGACTCAAATTTAAAACATAAGTTCCAGATATTATAAAGAACAAAACACAATCATCAAATTTTCAAAAAAACACACAATTCTAAAAACTCATTTAACACCCTTTTATATTTTTTTTAATCTACACTTTAGTCATACATGCATGAATGAACTACGTGTAACAATGGACTAAAATTTTAAATATGTAAGTCTGAAAGTTTTTGTCAAAAAGTAATAATTTATTTTTTCAAATTTAAACTCCTAATTAAATTTACTCCAAATAAACTCAAATTTGAAACACAAAATAATCATATATCATAAAGAACAAACTTCAATAATTAATTTATCAATATAACAACAAATTTAACAAAATCATTTGACACCTTTCAATTTTTTTATATATGTTTGCTCATTTATTAAAATTGTCTAAAATTTCATTCATGTGTGTCTGAATGCAGTAACAAAAAAGAACCATATTTTTTCATCTGAAAGTTATCTAATATTAGATATTCATTCAAAAAAATAAAAACATAAGATGAGTATTACATAAATGCGACGATCAAAATAGGACATCCCATGAAATTTTTACAGCTATTTGTGCACTTCGCCCCCAAACTCAAACAAAATGAATATACATTTAGCCCATAAAGGATTATTCACAGGCTCATTTATTTAAATAATATAAAATATAATATTAATTACAAATTTTAATACATGTTTTAGCTTTACTATAATAACAATACTTTTTTTTACCGAAAATAGTAAAAAAAATATTTTTTCTTTTTCTCCTTCTCTCTCTTTTTCCGTTCTCTCTCTTTTTCTCTCTCTCCTTTCTCTTTCTTCCCCTCCTTTTTCTCCTTTTTCTATTTTGGTCCTTTTTTTCTTTTTCTCTCTCTCTTTCTCCCTCTCCTAAAAATAATAATTAATTATTTTAATTTAAAACTTAATTTTTTATTAGATATTACAGAAATGATGATTTTATTAGTTTTTAAATTAAATGAATTTTTAAAATAATTTTTATGTAAATACATATATAATGCATTTCTAACCCAATAAAAGAAATAAATATAAATAATAATTGTAATACATTTTGAATTCAATGTATTATATATATTATGGACGTATTTTAATGCACGTGGTGAATACATAACTAAAATATTTTTAATATAATAATATATTACGTTAATAAGAGAAAAAAATAAATAATAATTGTAATACATTTTGAATTCAATGTATTATATATATTATGGACGTATTTTAATGCACGTGGTAAATACATAACTAAAATATTTTTAATATAATAATATATTACGTTAATAAGAGAAAAAAATAAAAAAAAATTATAATAGATTTTGAATTCAATATATTATATTATAATCATGTTTCAATATACGTGGTGAATATATAACTAAAATATTTTTAATATAATAATATATTTTAGCATCGTTAATAAGAGAAAAAATTAAAAATATTATTGAAATAACAACAATCAAATTCATAACAATGTATAATATTGAATTCGAATTGTAATATATTTTGAATTTATTAACGTATTATATTATTGTATTAAAAATATTTTAGTTATATATTCAGCACGTATATTATACATATTATATGTATGTTTCAATGCACGTGCTGAATATATAACTAAAATATTTTTAAAATAATAATATAATTCGTTAATAAGAGAAAATATATAAAAAATAATTATAATAAATTTTGAATTCAATATCTTATAATTAAAATGTGGTGAATATATAATTAAAATATTTTTAATACAAATATATTATAAGTATTATGTGAATTTTAAATATTTTAATATTATTTAAATTAATTTTAAATTATGATAATTAATTATTATTTTTAAAAGAGAGGGAAAGAGAAAGAGAAAGAGAGAAAAAAATGGAAAAAAGAGAGAAGAAGGACAGAAAGAGAGAAAGACAAAAAAAGAATAGAAAAAAAAAAGAAATGACGCAGAAAGAGAGAAAGGGAGAGAGAGGGGGAGGGAGGGGTTTATGGGTGATTTTATTTATTAATTAAGATAAATATGTTATAGATCGTAATAAAAAAAAGTATCTTAGAGGCGAGCGAGAGCGGATTGGGGGTTTGAAGAAAAACAAACGCGAAGCTTTATTTATATAAAAATTCTTTATTCATATTGGGATAGAACCGAACTGGCCCATAAAGTCTTAATGGATCAAATTTAGGCCCAAATATTTGCCGCAAATCAGAAAACAAGATAAGCAAGTTTATTTATGGAATATAGAAATTTGTAACCACCGAAATTCCGAATCGGAGATCCGGCGACCTACCGGATTTGGCTTTCTTCGACGGCAGGTTTCTTCAGATTGTTGCATTCTTTTTACTGATATTTTCAATGATTTTTCCATGTTTTATAATGATTTATCGCAATTTTCTCTTCTTTTTTTTATGCTGTTTATATCTCTGTTGTGCGGAAAATAGTTAGGGTTTGTAAGCTTCCACGGATATCTGTTAAAGCTTATTCTTTCAATTCGGGGTAACCTATATGTATATCATGTTATTGGATTGTATTTTGGAGAAATGTTTATTGGGCTTAGAGGTTAATAGTATCAATTTATTTATATTTTGGTTATAGAATTATGCGTTTGCGTTTTGGATACAACAATATACCCAATGTAATCACACAAAGTGGAGTCTGCCAAGTTAGAGTGGACGTAGACGTTACCTACTAGCCGAGTAAAAGCATTACAAAGCAGTTCGAAGAAAAAGAACTACAGGAGTGAAGAAGCTAAGACCAAATGCAAAAGAAAGCATGACGAAGTATATTAAAAAGGGAACAGTCACTAACACAAAATAATATGATAATTGAAGTGCTAGAAACAGTAAATAGTAATAGAAATGGAATGATAACTAGTTTTAGATAATATGTAAATTGCCTTAAAAGAAAAATTATTTAGTATGGGAATAAAATGGACCTATGGAGGATGAAATGACAAGGTCATTTGAGATGTTTTTGCAATATCCTATTGTTGACCTCCCCGATACACAGGTTGTAGGTGAGGCATTATGATGATTGAAGGTGCTAACAGGGATGAGATAAACCGGAAATCATACAAAGGAATGTTGTCTCTAAAGACCTAGAACTTGTCATAATTAATGGAGATGACTGAGATGGTGCTATAATAAGTAAAAGACATATATGGCGACCTAAAAAGTAGTTGAGACTAGGGTCTAGTCAACTTTTGTTTTACTTACGTTAGCTCCAGTATTTTCTAATACTGAAGTTTTAATCTGGTTAGAGACTTTTATATCTGTTTAGGGGTGAATGTGAGATTTAGAGAACTTTTAAGTTGAGAAACTAACTGCCTTATGAGACAAATTTATTTGGTATTTGGATGAAACAGGTTCAACTAGAGGGAAATGAATACAAAGAAATCATACATGAGTGTGTGCACATGCGTGTGCGTTATAAAAAATGAAGAGAAAGAGAAAGTGAAAGGCTATAAAAGATGTACGGTTATATCTCAATACAATGAGACACACCATTTAACTCTGCTGCACAATGCCTCTTATGTTTTATTGAAGGCGGAACCTATCGACCAACACCTAAAGTTGGCATGACTTTTCTCTTAGACACCTCAAGTAAGTGTTGTACCTTTTTAACACTGGTAGTAGGGGCCCCAGTGTGTCATTTTGAAACTTTTTTTTCCAATCAACAAAAATATATAATGTGTGTATTGCACTCGTGAATGACGTGTTAAGTGTCAAATTAAATGAGGACATTTGTCAATTGTGTCAAAATTGTTTCTTAAACAACGTATTTTGAGTAAAAAAAAGTGGCCAATGAATTGATGACACATGGCATTTTTTTGCCCAAATAATTTTAAAAAAAGGATTTCACCACTTTAAATAAAATCTATTTTGTAGAACCCCATCCCTGTCCATTTTCTTTAGATCCAAAACTGATTTGTTATTGTAGCTAAAAATTTCAAAACAAAAATATTTGCCCTGAACTAGAATCTCCTCAAAGAAAGCACAAGGGCAATGTGATATGCTCTCCTCCATTAACACGTATATCTCTTTCAAACGCTTCAAATTCTGGGAAAATTAGGGGCAAAATACCTTGATTAATAGTAACATGGCAACTATACTGTTTCCATATAAGTAGCTTATTAACAGATAGGTAGCCCTACCAATTCAAATTCCTGTTAGTTTTTCTCAAACTAAATCGAGGAGGAAAAAAGGCAACAAAATAAGAAAAGGTGTTTAAGCTTGGGAAAATTTCTGCCGCTGGAATCCACTCCTTCCTCTGTGGCACCATCGGATCTTTTTCTCCATGGAAGGAGTTTAAGCCTGGGGAGATGGTGGCTGGAAAATGGGGAAGAAGAAGAAAAAAAATAAACGTTAGTTAAATAAGCTTCTCATGCGTGGTTAATGAGTGTATCACACTCAATCTGCCATGTCAACAAAAAGTGTCAAAATGACACAGCAAGGCCATACCACAGGTGTTTAAAATGGACAAGGCCTACTTGAGGTGTCTAATAAGTTGGTGCCAACATTAAGGGTTTGCCGATGGGTTCCGCCTTTATTGAATGAAATGAAAAGCACTCGAGTAGGTTACAAGCCATGGTTGTCCTGACAGTTTCTAGGAATTCCTAGACACAAGGCAGGCATCAAAAGAGGTCCCCCCCCCCCCCCCTTTTTTTTTAAAAAAAGTAAGAGAAAAGCCTGTTTAGTTGACTATCACCAGCCTCTCAGCTGGTACACCCTGTGGAAATGGTATTTATGTGTGAGTTCTTAAATATTTTTTTACACACTAAGAATCTAGGATTTCACTTCATTTCATGGTGAATAATAAATATCATCTTAATTCGCACAATATTGCTATAGCACTTGCCAAAAGTACCTATGACTATTTTGTTTTGTTCTTTAAAAATATCGCCAGTTACAGCATCAGATCCTCAGTGCATTTTTGGAGGATCCAACAGAGGTGTAACGTCATGTTTTGAGTGTCCTAGCAATATAGCCTTATGATATTTCAGCTGTTAGCTCTCTCCTTTTCTCTGTTTTGGTTGAATGATGAGTCTGTCTGTCTTGTCTCAATTATGGCACAATTTGCCTAGTGGACTGGACAAAGGATCCTTTCTTTTTGTTCTTCTTGGGATTGGGGTGGGGAGTTTGCATGATGGTGCCTAGATCTTGAGGAGATATTTTATTGTATATTCAGTTTTGATTCATTTCTTTAATGCACTCTGTGATCTCCAGATATTGCAGATATTTGAGTGACCATGGCTGAAATGGATCTTCATATGATGATCAGTAACATACCATCCCTTATTGAACAATTGGGGAAGGCATTAAATGATCTTGAATCTCACGAAAATGCCTCCATATATAAGGATTTAATCAAGGATATTGAAAAACACTTCCGGAATCTGGAGGCTGCAGTAGTGAACAAGTCTTTGGAACTGGAAATTAGAGAGAAGGCCTTTAAGGAACAAGAATCTGATGCTCATCTGCTGATTGCTTCACGAGAGGCAGATATTGCTGCTAGGGAACAGAAGTTGTGGGATCACTTGCAAGAACTTAAAGATGCTGCAGTGTCTGCAATTGCTGCAGTACGGGGAGATCCTCAAGTGGCATCCCTCGAGCAGACAGATGTAGAGGACAGCAAAGACATCGAGGTAAGCAGCTCTCTTGGTATAACAAATGCACTTCATACTGACTCAGAGGTAAAATCCTCTGGCAGAGCTGCTGCTGATGCTTCTGGCAAGGTCGAACCTCGACCAGAACTGACACAATTATGTGAGAAGATGGATGCAAAAGGACTTCTGCATTATATTATAGAGAGTAAAAAGAATATGACCTCACTTTCTGAGGAACTCCCCGTTGCCCTTGATGGTGCAACTGAACCAGGCCGTTTGGTACTGGCTTCACTTGAGTTCTTCTACTCTAATGATGAATCTAATTCTCAAGATGAGAAAGGCAAAAATGCTATCCATAGCTTGCGTGAAGCCTGCCTTGTATGTATGGAAGCCATAGCCTCCTTGTTGGCAAAGGCTAAACCAGGTGCTGATCACCTTCTGTGCCCTAAAATTAAGCAGCAAGCCAAGGTCATTGCTGATGAATGGAAGCCTAAGTTGGCTACTGCAGGCACTGATGCTGCCAATCAAGCTTCATTGGAAACTGAGGCATTTTTGCAGCTCCTTGCAACTTTTAGGATTGCTTCAGAGTTTGATGAAGAAGAGCTCTGCAAGCTTGTTCTTGCAGTGGCTCACAATAGGCAGGGACCTGAGCTCTGCCGTTCTCTTGGCTTAGCACACAAAATGCCAGGTTGGTGTTTTTGTAACTGACCTGATGCAATCTGGAGATCAGATCATCTCTTTTGAGATGCTCTTTTCACCAGATGATCTTGGACCTTTATAGTATACTCTGCAAGGAATTGTTCAAATGAAGCATCTAACAGCTGCTGCTTCTCAAGATTATGCAACCATCTTACTTCATTAGAAAAGTATGCAACCATTTATGGTATTTAATTCTATTATTATTTCTTTGCAGGTGTCGTTGAAGCATTGATTCATAGTGAGAAGCAAATCGATGCTGCTCGTTTTATTCATTCTTTTGAGCTGACTGAAAGATTTCCCCTTGTCCCGCTCCTGAAAGGCTATTTGAAGGATTTGAGACGAAACGCACAAGGGAAAGGAGGTAACTCAGGGAATGCAGAGGTATGGCTAGCCAAATTAATCCTTTGGTTGTTGTGCATTTGTTAAATTTGACCATTTGGTAGCATAAATTTATGTCGATAGAGTTGCATGCTTGCACAATTAACTTTCAATGATCGATGATATAGGTAGATGAAGTCATTGATTATTATAAGTATTAATGCACCTGTGTTTTATTATATGGATATGGAATATTCATACTCAAGGCTATCGTACCCCGTAGAATACAAAAAGTTAATCTATATTGAGAGTACAAACAACAACAAACCCAGTATAGTCCCATCATGTCGGGTTTGGGGAGGGTAGAGTGTACGCAGACCTAACCCCCACCTTGAAAGGTAGGGCGGCTGTTTCCGAAAGACCATCGGCTCAAGAGAGGAAAATAAAATAAAAGGTCAAATAGGGATAGGCATATAATAACAAAAGTGAGAGAGTCATGATAGAATAGTACGGATAGAAAGAGGCATTAACTACTATAAATAAATAAGATAATCAAAGTACAATGGCCCTACACCTATAAACAACAATACAATGCAGAAATCAAATGGCAATAAACAATGAGCAGAACTATAACTACTATGGTATAAGATTAAGTCACCTAGCATTTTATCCTAATCTGAGTCCTCCGCAAAAGAAATTATAGTGCGTTAATACGCCTACTAATAGGGAAGAATAACGAGACTATGTACTAGCCTTCTACCCTAATGTGGGTCTTCCACACCCTCCTATCTAAGGTCATGTCCTCGGTAAGCTGTAACTGCACCATGTCCTGTCTAATCACCTCTCCCCAATATTTCTTCGGCCTACCCCTACCTCTTCTGAAACCATCCATGGCCAACCTCTCACACCTCCTCACTAGGGCATCTGCGTCTCTCCTCTTCACATGCCCAAACCATCCCAGTCGCATTTCCCGCATCTTGTCTTCCACCGAGGCCACTCCTACCTTGCCCCGGATAGCCTCATTTCTAATCCTGTCGCTCCTAGTATGCCCACACATCCATCTCAACATTCTTATCTCGGCTACTTTCATCTTTTGAACGTGAGAGACCTTAATTGGCCAACACTCCGCCCCATATAACATAGCCGGTCTAACTACCATTTTGTAGAATTTGCCCTTAAGTTGTGGTGACACCTTTTTGTCACATAGCACACCAGAAGCGAGCCTCCATTTCATCCACCCTGCCCCAATATTGAGAGTGAAGAAAATAATAGACTTAAGTACCATGAACTTGATGTATACTAGCTTTCCTGGTCCTGGTTAATCAATGGAAATTTCATGAAATAAAACTCCGAATCCGTGTCAAAAAATATTTGAATAGTATCCACATACATCTATTATGTTGGCCAAATCATCTATACAAATGATATTTTCTCTTTACACCAAAAAAAGTTAATGAAAACAAAAGAAGACTTTTAAATTGTTGCTACATTGATTTCATTGTTTCAGAACAGTTCTCTATTTCTTTAATGCCAATTTATTCAAAAACTGCAGAGAATTGTTCTTGCAGACTTCCTTTTTTTCGATAATCAAATAATCTCCAAGGACCAGTGATGTACAGTTCGAAGCATGATGGATCTGCCCCTCTACCCTTGGGCAAACTTTCTTTTTTCGCCCCATCTTCTTCTAACTCCTAACTCAGGATTGCCTCTTTCACCATCCTAGGTAGTACCTTTACAGCGTTGCTACCTTGAACTCAAAAAAGTACATTAGTTGTGTTACAGAACTAACATGTAAAAATTGTCTGATATCTTCCTTTGAACTGCTTGTAAACAACACTGGCTTTAGATTATTGGCCTCTCCTCCGTCACCATCACCTTCAGCATATCCACTGCCATATGCCCCACCCATAGCACCACCGCCTCCGCAACCTCCACCTGCTCTGATTCCATCACCATAATCGTATCCACTTCTGTTCCCTTAGCTAGACCCATTTCCCATCCCTCTACCACTTCCACCATGACCGTCATTATTTCCTCCACAACTACTGCACCATACACAGAATGTTCCACCCTCTACCTCCCCTAGACCCCTTTCTCTTTTTCTTCCTTTCCCCTCCTCTCCTTTATTCCAAATGAAACCCAGAACAAAGGTAGGACTTTTACTCCAAATTAACAAACTAATCAAATGCGATTTTCAGCTTTTTCTTTGAATTTGCAGTGGATATCTGATGGATCGAGATTTGGACTGAAAAATGCCACATTCAGACCATTGGGAGGGTTACTCATAAAATGTTTTCTGACGAACTACCCTTCCTCTCCTCGCATAATCTGTCCTGTGTTGCTTGGACTTATCTATCCTCTCACACACCAAAATTCTGTGTATGTTTTCCTATCAATACAAATGTTTGATTGTCAGATCTCTTTCTCCTTTTTCAATTTCTATGCCTTGTAGCAAGGCCGCTAGACCCTCTTAATAAAGAACCAAAAACCACAATTGACAAACACAGGCTATTTTAGGGAATAGTATTGGTACTTTTAGGTGGTTTATGGTGATGAAGGGAGAATGAGGGCCTGAGATGGTGGAACGGCAGTGGGGTTTTGTGGAATGGAGAAGCTCCTGATGAGGATATGTTGAAGACTAAGAGAAAAAAAATGATAGAAATTTAGTAAATTGTCCTTTTGAGTAGTAGTCCCTGATCTCTTATTTCTTTGGAGCACCCATGTAATTCCGGTTTGTATAGAGGACTGGATGTCTTTTGGAGGGAACCATATTTTGTAGGTTTCTCCTCTTTTTTAGTATATCACTTGTATACGGCCAAGTTGGCATTGTTATTATCAATGAAACCTTTTACTTGATCAAAAATAAAGAGGGTGAAACTCATAATTATACATGTCAGACAGTAAAAGGCTAAACATATGGTATGCCACCATGTCACTGCGATTGAGGAACACGCCCCGTCGGAAGTGCTTATTAGTTATGGTTTTTACCAAGTAGAGGTGTTAAATGGGAAAAATGGTAGTTGATAATCCGATGCTAGTTTAGGGGGTAATTAGGCCATTCTGGCAAAATTGTTTTAACGTTTGTACAAGTAAGTACTAAGTAGGGAATGTGAAGAAATGGAACTTGGGTCATCCCAACCATTCATTTGACTAAAACCCCGTGTATTTTCTTTGGGGAGCTGGTTGGAGTTTTACCTATAAATACTATAGGTGAGCCCAAATTTATTCCTAGTCCTTGGTTGCTTAATCTGGAGGTTAACATAGGATGCAGTGTGAATCCTTTTACAGAAAGAAATGCAAGAGGAGACATTTTGAGCTTTTTTTAGATTCTTAGTTTAGAGTTTTCATGAAGTAGCACGCCTGGTCAATGAAGATTGGTAGAAGACTATATTAAGCAGCTTGCCTTAGGATTTGAAAGTAAAATAACATAGATTTGCGCATTTTACTTTTATCAGGGAATGGATTAGATTATCTAGAGTTGTAAAAACTAGATAATTCCATGGAAGCTGCATAAGGCGAAACTGAAGATAGTGGTCATGGCTGACCCAATAATGACCAGCTTGACGCTTTTAGGTTAATTTTAGTGAGACTTCTTGAATGTACTAAGTCCCTAAGGGCTCAATTAGATAAGGTTGAGGGACTTGTGTCTTAGGTAACAGGTTCAGTGTTGAGCAAAGTGTTGGCTCAACTCTGGTATTTTTAAGTGGAGAAAAGGGTGATGGCGCACATCATCCCCTTTTTTCAAGGCTTCGGTTGGCCCAAAGGGTTGCTTCCCAACGGTTTTCTCAGTCATCAAAAAAACTTCTTGAATGTACTGATACGAATTTGCTTCTTTCTGAGGTTCGACAATAAAATATCACGATGTCCAAGTTGTTACTTGTATTCTGTGTATCAGAAGCAAAAACGGAGGCAAAGGGGGGAGGGAGGCAATTTTATCTCTTATTTTGCAAACTCGCTTACAGAATATAGTGCAAATGTGTAGGAACTTGCAGCTGTAAAGGCAATAGTGCGGTGTATTCGAGATTACAAGCTTGAAGCAGAATATCCACTTGAGCCACTACTGAGAAGGGTTGCTCAGCTGGAGAAAGCCATTTCTAATGACAGAGACAAGTCTAATGATAAGAAAAGACCTTCTGGATCAGGTAAACACCAGCAATTCAAGAGACCACGAGTAACTAGAGGAACGCATGGATCTATCAGGCATGCTAACGTTCTTAGCATACAGCCCCCATCCGTTTTAATTGAGAGAGCGGCTGCTAATAATCCAAGCAGAGTTCTTGTTGAGAGAGCAGCTTATGCAGGATTGCCTGATAAGTACGCTTATCTCAGTACATCTTACGATTATCAACCTTCAAGTCAAGCCACATATCCCCAGCAAACCTATGAGCAGAGATCATACTATTATCCAGCTGATGAGGGAATTGCTGCAAATTCTTATACAGCTGCTCCCCTGCCATCCAGTTATGCCGGTTATGCAGGTGGTGCATTGCCAACAGCAGATGAGAGGATTAATGCAAGCTCTTATACATCTTCTCTGATATCTACTTATGGCAACTATGCAGGTAGCGGAACGTCAACAGCACATCAACCCTACATGTAGACCGATTAGTAATAATAGTTTGTAGTAACAGGTTTCTCTTGCAAAGACATAGTAGTAATAACTGTCCTGATTATTTGCTATCCATAATAATACTTTTGGCTTGACTGATCGCCTATCGTTTGCCAGTATTTCATTATATGTGATGCTCAACTGCTTATCCTAAGCTAGAAGTGCATTATGCAGGGAGAACTTGAACATAAGTTTCTGCATAACATGAGCTTATCAACAAAAGTAGTAAAGTGGTGTTATTATTGACTTGGATTAGCAATTTGATGATTTAGCTGCTGCTGCCACTGGTGGTTAGACCATGAGTTTAAGTTGTATAATACCGTTAGTGTAAAAAGTATTATCAGGTTACTTGAGATATCTACAGGTAAGCTTTTTTACAATGTGAATTTTGTAATGTTGAAAAAATAAGATTCGTTGCTATAATAGGTAAAGATAATGTGATGTTGTAAAGCTCTTAGAAGAAATTGTGTTATTCTAAGTTGGAATATCACGGTTTTAGTTAATGAAAAATCAAAATCTTGCAAATTTTGTCCAAATATGGCCTTGTAATAAAATGAAATATGTACAGATAGGAAATAAGTACCTCACGTTATGGTCCAAGATGATAAAGGATATTTATTATTCAGAAATAAATGTATGGAAAATCATGGCTATCGTGAAATGGATAAGATTTTCCAATCTTGATAGATGTCTTCGATTTTGAATTCTAGGAATGTAATTAGGGGGGGGGGGGGGGATTATTCGATGCAAATCGGACGAAGTGCATACGTACCAGATTTCGAAACTATCATTTATGTTGTACGAGTAGTGCATAAAATGTGCAAGTCTTTCACTGAAATAACTTCATACATGCGGTATCTGAAGTTTCATATAACTGAAACTCAATTATTTTTATTTGAATTTCAACCGTATAAAACTTCAGCAATGTAAACCTTCGGCCATTATTTAAATTTTGTCAAGCCTAATTTCAAATATTTCATGTCTGAAGTTATTTCAAAGTGATGTGGATAAGAAAAAGATTATAAAATCCGTTATAGGTTAAATAACCATCTTCTAAAATAAGGTACCTTATACAACTTTTATGCGCGACTCCAAATTAATTGAAAAACAAGACGAATACCGGGTGAAAAAAAAAAGTCATTGAATATGTTTGAAGACCTATTGGTCAAAAGAAATGTACAATTGGACATTATCTCTATGTCTTTCAATGATATGAGACTATCACTTTCACATCCTTCTGTTTTGATCAGTTTGAATAATATGGTGATTGATACATCACTATATTTATTAAACATTGGTTAGTTTATAACTCTTGATTTTGTGTGTTCAAATTGTTTTCCTAATAGTGGCTATCATAGAGTAGACATTCCCTTGTTATTAATGAAATAAACTCCAAAACCAAATAAAACATTTAACTTGGAAAAATGTACTAGTATATGTTAGAAAAAAATCAAACTCGCTTTGAAAAATCTAAGACTCGAACCCAAATTTTTTAATTAGAATAAAAAAGTACTTATCATTCTACAACAATTCTTTTTGACATTATGAGAATCCTTACTAACATGTGGAGTTGTTTATTGATGCAAATCAAACACTACATTATACTAGCTAGAAACCAATTATTGTAGAACTAATTATGTAAAGATTAAGTTAGTACTAGTATAAAATTTTATGATGCAAACCAAACATTTTGAAGTATACTAACAGAACCATAAATTCAAGAATAATATTTATTTTTTGGGATTTTACACTCGAAGTCTATTACTTCTTCTAGATGTTAATTAATTTGGATTCGAATTGAAAAATCCTATTTGGGGATAAAGTAAGCTTATCAAAGTCGACTACGTTTTAGGATTCGAACTAAAAAATTTTGGGGATAAAGTAAGCTTATCAAAGATGATTGTGTTTTAGGATTCGAAACTTCAAATCTTGATTAAGAATAAAGAAATAATTCATTTAAGGGCTCAACTCGAAAACTATGACTATTGATGAAAGAATCTTAACCATTCCATCACAATCCATGTCGATTTCTTTTGTCCCCTTGGTAATTCCTATAATATACATTATAATAGTACTACTTCACCAATAAGGATTGTGGTGGAGTGGTAAATATTCTTTCATCCTTATCTTCGGTTTGAGTTCTCCTGAATACAGAGTTACCTTTATTAGGAGGTGTTTTCCTTCAATGTGGAATTTTTCGACACGAATCCAGATTTAATCGGGGTCCAATGCGATTACCAGATATCAAATGGATACCTAATAAATAATAGTACTACTTCACAAATTGAGATAAAGGTAGAGTTTTATTCACATGTTCATGGTAATTCTCTTCTTCCAAAAGACAGCAATTTTTTTCTGTTAAAAAAAAATGCAGGCTTTAAATAAAAAATTCGTATCAGTCTATAAAGGATCCTATTAAAAGTAGTACTTTTTTTATATTTTGCAGACTTTGCCTTTTCCGTTAATTACTCGATTTTCACGAAAGGATTCTGTAAAATATTTATATCACTTTTCCTTCCCTTTGAAAATACAAAATACAGGATTAGATGCACAAAATATTTTGTGTTAGTAGAATTTAGAGAAAGATCGCACTCCAAAAGTGATGTAGATAATTTATTTCAAAACAAATATTATTTTCTTTTGTCAATTTATTTATATTTTTTTAGTTCATTTAAAAAAGAATATTTTTTTTTTAATAATTCTTTAATTTTAACTTTTCACATAATGTATTTAAAACTACAAGATTAAAGAACATTTTGATATATTTACTATATCTTTAATTTAAAATCATAAAATTATATAAAAAAATAATATATACTTAAACTCCATATCAATTAAAATAAGCTAAAAAAATTAAAATAAAAAAATATTAATTATTTTCACGATTTAAATTCATAACCTAATGGGTTATATAGGTGACATTAAATTGCTAGAATAGCTATATTGATCTTAATCATGTGATATCATGTATCACATGATGTTCAGATCATTGCTCTTTTTTTTCCCTCTCTATTTACCTCTAGAAACCTTTAGGTATTGTATGATTGTAAAGGAAAAGAGTTTTTTTTTTTGAGGGGGTGGGGGGGGTGGGAGGGGGTGCTTATCGGTGTTTGATATCTATATTAGAGCCCGATTAAATTTAAGTTTCATATTTGAGGGGTAAAACTCTTCCTAACAAAAGCGATTTCGTACCAAAGGAGACTCAAACTCAAAACTTCTAATTAAGAATGAATGAATATTTACCACTTCAGCACAACTTTTGTTGATCAGGAAGAGAGTTATTCCTGCATTAAAATTAAATGTATGTTTGGATATAAAAATTTATTGTTATTATCATTCCTTGTACCAATAATAATTAAAAAAAAAAGTGAAAGCGATACCAATATAAATTATGACGGAGTCATGAGGATTCTTTGAGGAAAAAGTTTGAGAATAAAAAAAATTCTATTAAAAACATTATTCTCAAAAATAAATTCTATCATACACAAATATTAAATTAATTAAATTTTTACTATAAATATTGAGCATCGAACAAAAAAAGGAGTGAAATGCAATAATACATCTAAATTATTCATTTTTTTTTTTAATTTCACACCTAAATTATTCAAAGGGTGAGAAACACATCTAAACCATTACTGATAAATTTGAGAAATATAGCTCAAATAATATATGATGGTATGTGTATTACATTATCTTTTTTGGTCTAGACGCATTTGAGTGTGTGTATATACACTCATTTGGTCCAATCAATATTAAGGTGTATTTATCAAATTATGGAGTGATAATTTAATTACGTTTTTCACTCTCAATAATTTAAATAAAACTCGAAAAAAAATAGTTTACTTATTTTTTTTAAAAAAACTTAATTAATAAAAATGTGAAGTGAAAGGGACGTGACAAGATGTATACGAATTGCTTATCCCACACGCACGGGAAAAAATTGCTATAATTTCAGAGTTCTCTGTGCTTTATTACTTTTCATATTTTGATTTTTTAAAATTATTCTTTAAATCTATTAAAAATAGATATAAATTAATTCACAATTTGATAGATTTGCCCTTTTTTATATTAATTTTTTCATAGTAATGTATATTATAAAAAAAATTAACTTATTTAATAAATATTTTTGAAAAATAAATCACTATGAATAAATATTATTCTCATTCTTAAGAATCGAAAGTTCTCCTCTGTCCAAACTTTCAAGTTCCTGTTTAATTTATCTTTATTTTTAAAATGGTGGGTTACCGTGAATGAAATCGCCAGTAAATTAGTTTAGTTAATTTGCAGAGACCGTTAATTTTTGTTTGATAATAAAAAAAATATGTGTATCTATATATAATATATTATAATACTAATTTATTTGTATTGATTTTAAAGTATTTATTAAATAAGTTATTTTTATAATAAATATTTAGGAATGTCAAAATAAGTGAGTTAGGCTGATACTTTTGTGCACAAATGACCTGTTCAGAAGTTTATAAATTCAGCACAAAATAATTTAAAATTTGATCAAAACCCATTCAAACTTGAATATTTATGAAAAAGCTAATCCCTTAATTTGACATTTCTAAATATTTACTATATTTATGTGTTATTTTTCTATTATTGAGTTATTTGTTGCTTTCAAAATAATTACTGCTTAGAATAAAATGAATAAAAAATATTTAATTTTATTTCAAATTTCTTAAATAACAGATATTTTTTTATAAAAAAAGCTATTTTTAAAATTCACAATTAATAACTTGAGTAGTAGGACATATAATTTGTTTATTTTTACATAATTTCAATATATAAAATTATCATAAAAAGTTTAAAAGAAATTATGTTTGAATTATACTCATTCAAAATTATCTTATTTTTATTTTCTTTGTGATACACTTTCTCTTTTAGTCAATCCAAAAAATGAACTATTTTGATATTTAATAATAATTTTAAATTTGAAAATTATTTATAGTTATACAACCTTCTATCACTTTGTTTCAAATTACAAATCAAAACAACAACAACAATAATCCAGTGAAATTCCACACCGTAGGGTCTGGAGAGGGTAAAGTGTACGCAGGCCTGACTCCTACCAGGTAGGACGACTATTTCCGAAAAACGCTCGATAAAAGCATAAAAGCATAAAAATCTCCCCATTTCTCTCTCTCTCTCTTTGCTAAAAGTAGTGTGAAAAAAGGAGTGGCTCAAGGATTAATGCCTTCTTTTTTACATCTTAAATTTCACATTCACACAGTTCTATTCTGTTCTCATTTACTATATGGAATTTTAGCTCCCCAAAGCCCTACACCCCTAATAAATACAACTTGTTATTTCTACCTTATCTATTTTTCTTGTGTTTAGATTGGTCCCCAAAAATTTAGTCTTCTTTTGTAAATTTTGTCACAATCAAGAGAATTGTAATGAACTTAGTTCCCTAGTTAACTATAGGGATTGGTGCATTTGAAACCCCCCCCCCCGCCCCCCTCCTATATGTTTATTTGACACCAAGTTCAATAATAAGGGGGAGGGACATTTATTAGCTGATTTGGAAGTGAATTATGTAGTACACATATTTTATATTTAGTTTTGTGGAGTTGAAAAATTATTTTTAAAAAATTCTCGATTCAAAGTTCAAATGCATTAATTGATAAGTGTTACCTTAATATAAAATCGTCTTTGATAAAAATCATTTTTACCATCAAAAGTGAATTTTTTGGTGTGAGTCTGACTAATTAGGGTTTTAAAGGGCGTATAACTTGTCAGGTGAAAAACCAAAACAAAAGTGTTATGCTATTACTCATTTTATACCAATTCTTTCTAATCTATATAAAATAGAATTATATCATTCTATATTTCAAACTAATTAAATTTCAAACTTAATAACATTGTCAAGAAGTATCCTTTAAAAAACTGAGTACAATTATGAGACAATAGACCTTTTGATTTTCATACTTTGAATTAAGTCATATAAATTAAAACAAATAGAGTAAGTTTATTTTCTTCTTTGTTGTTCTTGTTTTGAGTAAGTTTTTTTTGGTAACATTTAGTATCTTAAGAGACCTTATTGTCAAGGTGAGAAATCTCAAGGGCTTAAAGTACAAATTATGTGATCTAAATTACTATTTAACTTACAAACCTTAAAAGTGGTGTAAGGAACAGATAAAGAATCTATGTATGTCAATAGTATCAGAAACAGAATCCACATGTATATAGCCCATCCAATCAAACCTCAATATTTGTTTGTACATTTTTCTATATAATTGTAATCTTGACCAAAGACCATGTGACCATAACAACACCCCCACCCCCTGTCCCCCTACCCCCTAGTTTTGAAAATGACTAGAGAAGATATTGGTTTTCAAAAGATTTCTATTTGACTGTATAATTTTTTTTACATGGTTAATGAGGATTTATATAAGTAATAGATTTTTAATAAATTCGAAATTGAGTTATAGTGATTATTAGTATTATTAATTGTTGAGTTGTGAATTTTGTTGACACTTCTAGGAGGAAACATATCTCATACTTTAACCAAAGGACATAATAATTGATACTAACAACTAAACATGCTAGGTTCTTGCAATTTTCAACAAAGCAAAGATGATTAACTATCAAATCTTTGGGGGTTAGATATCATTATGATTTGTGACTTATACACATTATTAATGCAATTTAATAAAGTATATAACAAATCATAAAATTCCTTTATTCTTTAATTTACTACCAACAACAACAATAACATATCTAGTGAGACTTCATAAATGGAGTTTGGAGAGTGTGGGTATGTAAATCATATCCCTATATTATGAGGTAGAAATGTTGTTTCTAATAAAAATTCAGCTCAAGAAAAATTAAATTTCTGAATAGATACTCAACTCAAAAAAAGTTTGAGATTTCAAAACTGTGTTTAACTAACATAAGAGTAAAAAAAGCTATGGTAACAATATTATAGAAAAGAAGAATATCAATAACAATAATACAATTGGAGAATAAAATAATGATAAATATATAAAATAATAATAATGATACTAGTAAGTAGAAGAGGGAATAAACAAAGTACTCTACAACATTAGAGCTATGTCTTCCCACAGGAAAAAAAAACTCACTCTACTTTCTGCAAACCTTCTATCCTAATTCCAAATAGCTACTGTCATGATATTTTTCTGAATAGGTATCAACTATTGTAGATTGACTAAACAAGATAGTGCAAAACAGTTTACATAGGCACATTTAAATTATATACATTGACGATATAATAAGATTTCATTTATTCTAGATTATCGATCGATATTTATCGCTTGCTATTTTTTGAAATGATCAAATTGTGAGAATATTTCACATTGGAGTTTGTCCTAATCATTAATAAAGTATGCTAAAAACTGTGATGTCTCATGTTCAAATTTCAATAGTGACAGAAATATTTGATTTTTTCCTCATTTGATCAATATTGATGGACAGAATTACTCGATATCTATATTGATCGAAGATAGACATATATTTTAAGAAATTAATTGAGATACACGAGAACTATTATTAATGGACAAAATCTAACCGCTTTTCCTAAAAGGCAACAAAGAAAAGAAAGAACTTTCTTACAAGCCAAATAACCCCAAATCCAAAAAAAAAAAAAAAACTACTTTCCATAGTATACCATTTGATAGACATTTGACAACATTCAATCACTCAACAGTTGCTACTCTGTCTCAGAACTCTGCAAGCCAAACAACCCCTTAAACATCCACAAAAAAACAAACCACAAAATTCTCACTATTTAATCTCTTCTTTTTACTCCATTCTACACACACCCTTTTCTTGAATTTTGAAATTTTTTTCTTAAATTTTTATATAGAGATGGGGTTTGTAGTTGAGATGTGTTGCAATTCAAGATTGGTTTTTTTGTATAGGAAAAAGAAGTTGAGGAACATTTTCTTGAAATTCAGAGGTCAATTCTTGAATCAAAAGAAGAACAAGAAGAGTAACAACAAGTTGAGTTTCCACTATGATCCTTTAAGTTATGCACTTAACTTTGACAATGGCAACTTTGGTTTTTTTTGCTTGTAAAATTATCATCACCCCCCACCCCACCCCACAAAAAAAAGTATAAGATTTTATCAAGAATTTTGATGTTTTTTTAGATGGTTAGGTGCTTACTAGTTTAATTTTTATTTAGCTAGATTTGAAAATGTTGTAAGGAGGACTAATGACAAGTTAAGGAAGTGTTTTGTATATTATTTTTTGTCTATTTCTAGTTTAATTTCAACTTATAATGCTAAATTAATCCTTATTTTACTCTCTATTTATTATTTTTTTCAAGAATTTTGATGCTTTTAGATGTCTAGCTTGATGACAAGTTTGATTCATCTCTAGCTAGTTTCAAAATGTTGTAAAGAGGCTCAATGACAAGTTAAGGAAGTGTTTTTTTTTATAAATAGATAAATTAATTTCTAGTTTAACTTTAAGTTATAATGCTAGATTAATCTTTAGTAATTTGTCGCATGAGTTGGATATGTGAAGAAAAAAAGTTAATGTATTCATGGCTTCTTTGCATAATTAATTATTTATAAGATTTTTTCAAGAATTATGATGTTTTAATGACAAGTTAATGAAGTGCTTTGTATATTTTTTTTATATTCTATTTCTAGTTTAATTTCAATTTAATGGTAGATTAATCATTATTACCTTTTTTGTCACTTGAGTTAGATTGTGAATAAAAAAATCCATGTGTTCTAATGGCTTCTTTGCATAATTAATTCTCACATTACTAGATTTGTTCTACCAACTCAAAACCTAGAAAAGGGGAAATTGAGAAAGATAGAAATGAAGGGTCAAAAACATTTCTTTTGTGGTTAATTAATGTGTTAATATAATTACTTTGATTCAATTGTTAAGGTATTGTTTCTTTTGTATACATGCTTACATTAATTTGTCTCATTTTAGAGACTTGATCTTCATCATGAACATTACAATTATCCGAAAAAATAATAATTAGCGGCATATTATAACATTTGTCATTAAATAGAAAATAATAATTCTAATGATAGGACAACATTTTCCGTTTCACTTCAGAAATTGAAGAACTTTGAGTAACTATTAGATGAAACCATTTATTTGTGTAGTTTTTTTTTTTTGAAAATAAATAAATATCCTTTCTATTTTGGAATGTTTCTAAGAAAAAGATATTTGCCTTGTGTAATCGGTTGAAGAATCTAATCCTTTTTGTTTACAAGATGATCCAACTTTTCTAATCAATAAAAAGCTTATCTAGCTTCCTATTCATGCCAATGAACACATAAAAGTGCCAATCTTTTTTTTTTTTAATAACTTGGATAACCAATGGGCATGTTAAAAAAAAATAACTTGGATACATTTCATGGTTCACGTGTGTTTTGGGAATAACTGATACTTCCTCCGTCCAACAATACTTATTCATTATTAACTTTGCACAATTCTTAAGAAACTATAAATAGAAGAGTAATTTTATCATATCACTTTTAATATAATAAATACAATGCCTTGAAAAATATAATAGGGAAATGACTACTCCTTCTATTCCATATTAATTGAATTTTTGAGGGATTTTTTATTGTTCAAAATAATTGAATTGTTCAAAGTTCAACATAGATGTTTGAAACTTTTTTCATATTTGCCCTTTCATTTATTGATGTTTTGTATTTTCTAGGATATAAATCACACTACTTGCAAAGTTATATTTATGATTTTACAAAGGGCAACAGTGGAAAGTATGATTCAAATTATCTCCTTAAATGTTTTTCTTAATATGTGTGCATTGCCTCACAAATTCAGTTAATATGGAATAGAGGGAGTACTAATTAATGATGAGCATAAATTAGGAACTAAGTTTAAATTATCTCTCAATTTCATAAATTGAATGAACATCTATTTTTAATATAGAGGACAAGTAAAAATGGATAGAAATAATAGGTGAAAGATGTTTCAATAAATAGTTAATATTAATTAAAATATATTTCAATAAATAATTGATAATAATTCAGATAAAAATCTCATAATTTATTGTTTATGAATGAAACTCAAAAATTAGAATACCACCAATGTGCTTTTGAATCCATCAATTTGAGCGCCCCAAAGTGCATATAAAAAGTAAGGGAATATTGGGTTTTGTTCAATCATTTTCAATATATAGCTAAGTAGATATTGGACCCCCACTATTTGATGGCAATCTTAGGTCCTTAAAGATGTGGTCCTAATTCTTAAACCTTGATGAAAAAGCTCTTAGGTCCCTCTCAAAGGAATACTTACATTCGAGTCAAACAAGGTCTAATAATTTTTTTCATAAACTCTCTTGGCAAAGTTAGGATATCTTTCAATCCACCTTATCCGGTAAGTTATCTAAAGATTTCAAATTTAAATTTTAATATTTATTGTGTTATGATTATCTCATTATTTTAATGTTATTATTTTTTTCTTTTAGACATTATATTGATTTTTTTATGGATAACTTACAGAAATCTCACCAGTTTAGGAGGTACTACTTAAATACACGCTAGTTTGCAATATTACAAATCTTACCAGATTTTGGACTTCGAATACATATATCTAGCGAGTCCAAATAGATGTATCTTGAATACATATGGTCAAAATTAGGTGTATTTTATTCTAGATACATCGTATCCGGTGGTTTCACATGTATCTCGGATATATAGACAAATCTCGATCTCCTCCCTCCTATCTTGCTTGTTATTCTTATAGCACGCTCGCATATCATGTATCTCAGATACATGTATCTAGTGCCATATACATGTTAGATACATATATCTAGTGTGATTCTCATGTATATGAGATGCATAAACAAATCTCGCTCGCCTCCTTCCCGTTATTGTTCGTCTCTCCCTATTTCAACATATCTGATAGCGAAAAAGCATGTATCTAGGTGTTTCTAACTTAAAATTTGGTATGTAATTATTAATTAGTGAAACAATATGTAATTATGTCAAACTATAGAGAGAATTCGTAAATATGATAGGAATGTATGTGTAATTAGGTAGTTTTTCCTTTTTTTATTGTCGGCTATGCATTCTTTAGTGTTTTCTTCTTCTTTTACTTGGAGTGATGCACTTGAGCCGATGATTCTCTACCTCCACAAGATATTCGTAAAGTTTGTGTGTACTCTACCCTTCCCGAACTCTATTTAGTGGTATTTCACTTGGTATGTTATTATTGTTGTTGAATTTAAATTTAAGTATGAATGTTTTATTTTAAAATGAAATTTTCAAGCACGAATTTGAATTAGTCAAATTTGAAAATGAATACCGAATATTAATGAGAAACAAACAAAAAAGAAATTAATCTCTGGAGATGGACGTAAAATATAAAATATATGCATATATAAGACAATGTAAAAATATATATGTTTTTTGGACAGACAAATGGGATGTCACTGTTATCCTATGAGATTAGCTTCTCCACCACTTTTATGGAATAGTTAATTCTATAATTTTAATACACAATAATTTTCGGGATTAATTAGTATCCATAATCAAATGAAGGAAAGCATAAATTTGTATTTCATTCCTGAATTGTTATTCCTTTGAAGTTGGCAAAAAATAGGTTATGAAATTTAAAATTATTTTTAAATATATATTTTACTTTAAATACTTAAAATTTTGTGATTTCTTGAAAAAAAATCTTCAAAATACTTTTAAAAACTAATCAAATTTCATGGACAAATAATATTTCAATTTAGTTTTATATATAAAAAAAATTCAAAATCTGTGGTCAAACACAGGAGGTTAAACTCCTCCACAATTTATATGGGCTCTAAAATCTAGAAGTTGTAGTGTGAAAAATTGTTAAAATGTACCAACTTCGTCTCAATTTATGTGACAAAGTTTAACAAAAAATTAAATACTATTTTGAAATTTATGATCTAAAATAAAATTTAGACATTTGTATGGATATAATTCATGAGAATTTTTAAGTTATAGAATGGTAACATTTTTTTTTGAGACAAATTAAAAAGAAAAATATACCACATAAATTGAGATGGAAGAAATAATTCATATCATAAAATAATACTTCCTGAATGTTCACCTTAGTGGATTTTTTTTGTCAAATATGTAGAACCCAACATGAATAGAATGTTAAAACTATCATTATATTTTTACCAAATGAAAAAAATGTGTTATTTTTTTCTGGACCAACTAAAAAGAAAATCTGATTTTAAACAGGCAATATTAATACAAGAAGGGGTCCATAGCTCAGTGGTAGAGCATTTGACTGCAGATCAAGAGGTCACCGGTTCGAACCCGGTTGGGCCCTTCTTTTTTTGCTTTTTAAAATTTTCTTTTGTTGTATCCTTTTCTGTTTAAAGTTAATTACAAGTTTAATCATGCAGATTTCAAGTTTAATTAATTTTAAGTTAAAGCGTATTACATACACAAATGTTGTGCACGTTTTAATTTTTACTTCAAAAAGAAAAGTTTTGTTTGTGAAATTAAAACATTGGAAGGATTTGTAAACTTCAAATTTTCCTTCTCATGATTGTCTTCTTTTTAGTGTGAAGATCAAATTTGTTATCTTATAATTTCCCTAGCTAGGTTAATGACAAGGGTCATATTTGGAAATTCACAAGCTTATATGTTTAAGCGCATGTTAGGACGTAAAATTGTGAAATTTTAAAATATATATATATATATATTTTCGTTTTCAAAGTGGAAAAATGATATTTGAAAATTGAAGTTGGTTTTGAATTTTTTGTAAGTGATTTGGAGAGAAACAACCTTTTGTTGTTTGAAGTTGAATTTCAAAAGTTTCTATATTTTTATGGCCTAACATGATTTTCGAAATTCAACTTTAAAAAAAAGTAGAAGAATATTCATAACCAAACAGATGTTAATACTACACTCATGGGCGGCGCTAAGGACAGAAGAGAGTTTGTTTCAACCCTTTTTACTAGAAAATTATACTATATACATACAAGGTCACTAATTTTTATAAATCATTGCAATAAAATAGGTAAGACAAAAAGTTTACAATATTGAGAATGAAACTTATGTTCTTTTTTTCCTGTAGAGACCGCAAACATATTGATACTAACCCACAGAGCAATAGAAATGCAATTTGGATTTTTTAAATTGTCTCGTAAACATGAAAATCTCATGATTTATGAAAACTACAAAACTTCTTCAACTCTCATGCAATTTCACCAGGTGAGCAAACCATAGTTCATAATAATAAGGTATCGAAATATCATATGGCGCCACATTAGTAAATCATATATCTCAATATCCCTTTTAAATAAAGGTGATTACATGTTATTACAAACTTTCAAATACACAAAATTTTACAAAGATCGACTAGTCCAACAAATCAACAGTAATAGTGACTAGTTATTCTTTAATATAATCCTCTTTTATGATATGAAAAATCTTTTCACATCGAACATGAATCTTAACAATCTCTTTACATTGAGCATGAATCTTTCTTTTTTTTTTTGCGAAATTTAAGATGATAGATCTTTGTTTGCAAAATATAAACTCATAGGTTTAGTTTTATCTTTAATAAAATTGAACTTACAACTTGAAATTTTAAAAAATAATTATGTTTTTTTAAAAAAAATGACTCAAAAGGTCGATTTTTGACTATTTTTAATAGTGTCAAATCATGATTTGAAATTGAACTTAAAATTTTACTTACATTTCGTAAATAAATATATTAATTTCAAATTAAAACTTTAAATTTGAGCCCAAATGCATATGGGCCGAATGCTTGTTAAGAGTTTGTTTTCTATTCATATAATTAAATTGTCAATCTACATTAACTTTTCTTTTTAATTAGGGCTCGAGACCAATAATATGAGTAAACTCACATTTATGAGAAGGAGAAAATCAAAACAAAATGTTGACAAGTTAAAAACCCAGAATTAACCCACTGCGTGGGCAACAGACTACATCCTGACTAGCGAGTGTTGTGGTGGAATGAATAGGAGAAATTTTTCCGTCTTTAATCATAAGTCTTGGATTTAAATCTTAAAAAATGAAAAAATTAACTTGGAAATGAATGTTTCCTCTTTAACTACTTTTACCCGATAAAAAAATGAATTAATCAATAACAAGAACAATATACCCAGTGAAATTCCATAAAGTAGAGCCTGGGAAGGGTAGAATGTACGCAGCCCTTATCATTACCTCATGGAGGTAGAGGGGTTGTTTCTAAAAGATCCTTGGCTCAAGCGAATCAATCCCAAATAAAAGAAGAAAAAAAACAGTGGAGAAAGTATAATGATTAATAAGAAAAACAGTATAAACTCTACGAGATTGAAATAATAATAATAAAATAGTGTGATAACTGAAATACAATAAACAACATAACTGCAAGGGCACGACTAGTCCTACACCAGGCACTAAACCTTAAATGCAAGTCAATTCTCTATCCCTACTACCCTAATACGCGACCTCCACTCTTTTCTATCGAAAGTCATATCGTCAATAATATGAAGCTGCGACATATCAAAACGAATATTCGGGTGTAAATCTATCTCCTTGGTTTCCAACTATATAGTCAGAAAGTAAAGAGTGCATTGACAATTTAGATAAGAAAAAAATTAAATAGACAACAATTAACGTATCTCTCCGCATTCAACGCTACCTAATTCATCAATCTGTCTTACATTATATACATATGTTGTCAATCTTGTCATACATAAAATTCAAAAAATATCAAGAAAATAAAAACTTTTTTCAAGAAAAAAAAATAATTTCTATTTTTTAGGATAAAAAGGTTGTTTTTTTGGGCCAAAAATAATATTTCATGTTTTTTGTTGTACCCAAGATTAGGCAGGATGCAACACACATCAGTCCCTTTTTGTTTATTTCTAGGTCTCTCACATGTGAGACACATATGAGCAATGAGTGTCTTCAAAACTAAGATGGGTTCGCAGGTTTGGAAAAGGATCGCATCCTAAATAATGTGACGTAAATAGATTATTTTAAAATATCAGATAATTCAGCTGAATGAGCTATATATCTTAGTAATGATATAAACAGACTATTCTAATACATCAGTGCAATATAGTGCATAGATAATTCTATTGAAGGAGCTATATATCTATTCATTCGAAATAACTTTAGCTTATAGCTTATATTTTTTGTATGTTTATACTTTTATCGTTTTAATTTATGTGACATAGGTAGAATTTTGAGAGTCAAATCAATTTTTTCTTTGAGAGAAATTTTTTTATATATCTTTTAAATGTTTTAAGTTGTTCATTATTTTGATTTATAGTACTTTTTACGTAGTTTTCAAATATATAAAAAAAAATATTTCAAAAAACCTAAAGCTTCTATGTCTGAATTCACATTTAAAATTTAAAAATTTAAACTTGAAATTTTCAATTGTCACATAAATTAAAACGAAAAAATAATAAAATAATCTGTATTTAAATTTGGGCAAAATAAAAATTTCTTGTTTTTGTTGTACAAAGATGGGGACCCAAGATTAGGCAGGATGCAACCCACACAGAGCCCCTTTTTGTGAATTTTCTAGGTCTCACATGTGTGACATATGAGCAAGAAGTGGTTTCAAAACTAAGACATTTATATTTATAGTTTACATCAAATTATACTAATTTATTATAAAATAACTATAATTTAAGTATGAATAATAGGTTTTAAATTCAATAATTTAGACGAAATGTGGTAGAAGTCCAAATTTGAACTTAAAAAGTTTAAATTCTGAATTCCCATATGTATATATGAATATATTTCAATAACGATTTTTCAAATATGTGAAATTACTTAGGAAATCATTGGACTTATTTTTTTATCAATAAAACCATTTGACATAAGAATTATCTCTTACAAGGTCATTCCAAAATTAGATTTTCTATGACTTTAAGTGATTTCACATACTTGAGTGATTCTTAGAAATTTACTCTTGTATATATGTCCCACAATAAGTTTATTCTTCTATTCTTTCATGAAAGTCCAATGATTTATTTATAACTAGCACTAGAGCTACACTGATTGATGGATGATCACTTGAGCACCTTTCATTAAAAAAAATTATAGTGTTTTGAAGTGGTAGTGCATTTCGGTTGTTTAGATTGAATATGAAAATTCTAATTTGGATTCTTGATTTTCAGATTGACGAAATTACAATTCAAATTATCAAATAAATTTGAAATTTGATTGAATTTCATACTTTCAATTTGGGATTAATCGATTTGGATATTTGAATATTTGTTTTTGACTTTAAAACCCTTTAACATAGACCATAGCATTTAACAACCTCAACTCACCTTATAATTTGAATGTATATCTTTCTATTGTTAACAATGATTGAAGTCACCCTACCAGATATGTCGATGTAATTTCATATTGGACTTAATATAATAATGGATAGGGCTATAGGGTACTAATATATTGAACCTAGAAAATTGAACTTATTAGCACTGGACACATATGATACAAATAGAATTAGATATAAGCACTGGCGAAACTAAAATTTTGACTAAGAGAATTCAAAACTTGAAGAGGTAGACACATGAACTAATCGAAAGGGGTTTAACATCTGCTATATATACATAAAAAATTATTTTAACCATATATAAATAATATAATTTTCTGCCAATGGGTGTTCTGATAACCCTTGACTACAAAGTGTCTCCGCCTCTGAATATACGACATACAAATTTTAGATTTTCGTATAATACTAAATATGATATCCAATCCAAAATTGATATTAAAAAAAAATTCAAAAGCCAAACCAAATATCCAAAACGTTCAAATCAATATAATCAAACGCACACTTTAATTTTCATCATAATTTTTTAGCATTATCATTAACATTTCATTCATTTACGGTGAATGTTGGCAATCAAGAAACTTTGAATTGAAGTTTCCGTAGCTTGATGATGTGTTTTATATAATATATTAATTTCACGAATGATCACTAAAAAAGTTTTATCTGATCGTATCAAAATCAGTAAAATATTTTTATAATAAAAAAATCATTCGTAATATAAAAAATTCGCAATAAAAAAACTTGATAAATTTTTAATATTTAAATGATGTCATATAAGTCGATATTATATATAGTGACTAGTGATATTGGTGTTGTCCAGCTCAAAAACAAAGTTTCAAGGATTCAAGAAAAAAGGTTAAGAACTTTATAGGACAAACTTAAACATGTTATTGATTAGTGATTAGTTCACTTAAATGCGTATGCAAAATACTCATAAGTCATAATCATCTTTTTAATTAATTATGTTAAGTGAAATCCAATGGTTGTCAATCAATATAATATGGTCCTAATTAATTAATTTTATCATTTCTTTGAGTATGCTGTACTTACTTCTCTCTAATAAGTGTTTCTAACGTCTCTTAATT